>NC_042995.1:20828769-21181269 GCF_901001165.1 Salmo trutta
AGAGAGAGAGAGAGACAGACAGACCGGGTGAGAGAGAGAGAGAGACAGACAGACAGACAGAGTGAGAGAGAGAGAGAGACAGACAGACAGAGTGAGAGAGAAAGAGAGACAGACAGACAGACCGGGTGAGAGAGAGAGAGAGAGACAGACAGACAGACAGGGTGAGAGAGAGAGAGAGAGAGAGAGAGAGAGAGACAGACAGACAGACAGGGTGAGAGAGAGAGAGAGACAGAGACAGACAGACAGACAGGGTGAGAGAGAGAGAGAGACAGACAGGGTGAGAGAGAGAGAGAGACAGACAGACAGGGTGAGAGAGAGAGAGAGACAGACAGACAGAGAGAGGGAGAGAGAGAGAGAGACAGACCGGGTGAGAGAGAGAGAGAGACAGACCGGGTGAGAGAGAGAGAGAGAGACAGACAGACCGGGTGAGAGAGAGAGAGAGACAGACAGACCGGGTGAGAGAGAGAGAGAGACAGACAGACCGGGTGAGAGAGAGAGAGAGACAGACAGACCGGGTGAGAGAGAGAGAGAGACAGACAGACCGGGTAAGAGAGAGAGAGAGACAGACAGACCGGGTGAGAGAGAGAGAGAGACAGACAGACCGGGTGAGAGAGAGAGAGAGACAGACAGACCGGGTGAGAGAGAGAGACAGACAGACCGGGTGAGAGAGAGACCGGGTGAGAGAGAGAAACAGACAGACAGGGTGAGAGAGAGACAGACAGGGGGGTGGGGGGTGTAATGACCTGAGGGTGCGGAGGCGTTGGTAGGAGTGAAGGCCCCGGGCTGATTCCGGGCGTGGGCGGGGATGAGGATGGAGGCTAAGGAGGGGTTACTGGACATCTCTGGGGAAGCAGAGAAAGAAACACCACATCAGACAAAATCACCTACAGATAGACAGCACATCTAATATTTACAACTACAAAGCCGACTATCACATTCACCACCATCCTACCGGAGTCACAGCATGCGTTCACTATGATCACATCGTAATCAATCACCATCCTACTGGAGTCACAGCATGCGTTCACTATGATCACATCGTAATCAATCACCATCCTACCGGAGACACAGCATGTGTTCACTATGATCACATCGTAATCAATCACTATCCTACCGGAGACACAGCATGCGTTCACTATGATCACATCGTAATCAATCACCATCCTACTGGAGTCACAGCATGCGTTCACTATGATCACATCGTAATCAATCACCATCCTACTGGAGTCACAGCATGCGTTCACTATGATCACATCGTAATCAATCACCATCCTACTGGAGTCACAGCATGCGTTCACTATGATCACATCGTAATCAATCACCATCCTCATATTCACTAAGTCAAATTCTATGGCTATGGACAAAATTTGCATACTCCCATCATGGATTTAAAAGAGCTGGATTGGTGTAAAGTGACTAGAGGGCTTTTCCAACAATGTCACATCCACGACAAGAAGTGTGAAAGTGCACACTTCGTGAGAAGGGTGGAGAGTCAGGATACAACCACATTCTACCATTTACAACCACAGACCCAACTACAGTTACCTATAGACACACATTCTACCATTTACAACCACAGACCCAACTACAGTTACCTATAGACACACATTCTACCATTTACAACCACAGACCCAACTACAGTTACCTATAGACACACATTCTACCATTTACAACCACAGACCCAACTACAGTTACCTATAGACACACATTCTACCATTTACAACCACAGACCCAACTACAGTTACCTATAGACACACATTCTACCATTTACAACCACAGACCCAAATACAGTTACCTATAGACACACATTCTACCATTTACAACCACAGACCCAACTACAGTTACCTATAGACACACATTCTACCATTTACAACCACAGACCCAACTACAGTTACCTATAGACACACATTCTACCATTTACAACCACAGACCCAACTACAGTTACCTATAGACACACATTCTACCATTTACAACCACAGACCCAACTACAGTTACCTATAGACACACATTCTACCATTTACAACCACAGACCCAACTACAGTTACCTATAGACACACATTCTACCATTTACAACCACAGACCCAACTACAGTTACCTATAGACACCCATTCTACCATTTACAACCACAGACCCAACTACAGTTACCTATAGACACACATTCTACCATTTACAACCACAGACCCAACTACAGTTACCTATAGACACACATTCTACCATTTACAACCACAGACCCAACTACAGTTACCTATAGACACACATTCTACCATTTACAACCACAGACCCAACTACAGTTACCTATAGACACACATTCTACCCATTTACAACCACAGACCCAACTACAGTTACCTATAGACACACATTCTACCATTTACAACCACAGACCCAACTACAGTTACCTATAGACACACATTCTACCATTTACAACCACAGACCCAAACTACAGTTACCTATAGACACACATTCTACCATTTACAACCACAGACCCAACTACAGTTACCTATAGACACACATTCTACCATTTACAACCACAGACCCAACTACAGTTACCTATAGACACACATTCTACCATTTACAACCACAGACCCAAATACAGTTACCTATAGACACACATTCTACCATTTACAACCACAGACCCAACTACAGTTACCTATAGACACACATTCTACCATTTACAACCACAGACCCAACTACAGTTACCTATAGACACACATTCTACCATTTGGCCTACAACTACAGGCCCAACTTTCACATTCACCATCATAGCATATTTAGCCTTTATTTTACCATGGGAAGTCCCATTGAGAGTAAGGTCTCTTTTACGAGGGAGCCCTGCATTACAAAGTAGCAAGGAATAGTGACACAATTACAATCAATCATAGTCACAGCATTAATTCGCTCTGATCAAATTTAAATCAGAATCACAATCATCTAATGGACTAATAGTCACATTCCCCATTACCAACCACCATGCTAATCAGCAGTCAAATTTGGCATGTATAAAAACACAATTCCTATTCAAGTCAAAGTTCTGTGATGAGTAGACTGGCATCCATATTGAGTGGTCCCATGAGTGTTCCAGTCAAATTGCAGTGGTCTGAGGGTCTTTGTCCATTCTAGTAATTCTGTAGGAGATACAGAGCTGTGTATGAGCTCCATCCATACCCTGTGTGGAGAAGTTGAAGAGCAGGGGCTTCTCGCGCCCGTTGGGCAGCTTGAGGTTGGGGTCCCGGAGCTCGTCGAAAAAGGTGTGGGCACAGGCCTCCAGGGGCGTGAAGCGCGCTGTGGGCGTGTACTCCAGCAGCCGCGAGCACAGAGCGATGGCCTCAGGGGGCGTGCGCGGCCGGAACACCTGAGAGCCAATCACACAAGGCTGAAACCGGTCAATGACACAGGTTAGAGGTGACACGTCAGCTAAAGCTCCTGGGTGAAGATTACCCTAGGTACAGATCTAGGATCAGCTTCCCCCAATCCTAGCCTTAAGCATTAGTGGGGAATATGCAAAACTGACCAAAGATCAGCATCCAGAGACAACTTCACCCTACACCTGCTAAACATTATACAGTGCGCCTGTGCAAAATCCAAATGTAATGATTTTTTTACATTTTAATCTAAGGCCCCATGTGTGCCTAGTGAAAGTCTTCACCCTTGCACATTTTGCGGCCTTAGATTAAAATGTGTGTGTGTGTGTGTGTGTGTGTGTGTGTGTGTGTGTGTGTGTGTGTGTGTGTGTGTGTGTGTGTGTGTGTGTGTGTATGTATGTATATATATATATATATATATATATATATATACACATATACATATACACACACATACACACGACACTACAGGTGGAATGACAGGGTTTTAAAATCTTGCTCCACTTTAAACAATTTTACAAAGCCTTAAATAGCATTCTTTAAGTCTTCATAAGCACTACATATAAAGACAAGACAAATCTATATAACCAGACATATCTATATATGGTTCTTACATCGTGTTTTGCCAAATGTGGCATAATCCTATGAATGGTTTCTGAAGCATTTATAGACTTAAAGGGTTTATAAAGGCTTCATTAAACCTTTGAATTGACTGTTTAAAGTGGGACCTAAAATGTCTAGTAGATTAACTTTTATTCAGAAACTCACAGGCCAGAGGACAGTGCAGTGCAGTACTACACCACCAGAGGGAGTGCAAACATATCTTAAAGGTGCAGCATGGTCAATCCCAATCTCGGCATTGGCAATGCAGCATTTATGGTGATATGGCCACTGCAGAAGTCAGGGCAATCATAATTCTTGCGCTTCACCGAGCAGCACAAAGCTGTTTTGAAGGAAGTGAGTTTGTGTTTATACAGGACCTCCCGCCCTCACCCACCGTCAACCAATCATGTCAATGCGGAGCCATACGGAGCCCCTCCGCGTTGTTACAGAATTTGAGAGGCGCAAAGAGATGCGGTACGGAGCTCAATTTAGCCACACCCCCCAAACGGCATCTCCGGCCACATTTTCAGATCAAGCATAAATTGTCTCTTGCAGAGGGGAGAGCTGGTGTAAAACCGTGGGACAAATATTCCGGTCCCAATTAGCTCCCTACCTGTATCCCTAACATGCTGACCAAACTGTACGCGTGCGCCATTGTGAGCAAGTTGATTTTGTTCACCCACATGCACAAGGTCCTCTACTCCGACAATTAATCCACACATAAAACGGTGAACCAAATACGTTTCTCGTCATCTCTCCTCCTTCCTTCAGGCTTCTTTGGACTTTATATGGCGGTTGGCAACCAACTTTACAGCATTACTACAACTGACCGGACTGTGGACCTAACTCCATCTATCAATCAACCACCATATGCTCCTAAAAACCAATGAGGAGATGGGAGAGGCCGGACTTAGAAACAATTTCTATTTTAGCGCCTGGCCATGCAGCCCTCGCTGACACGCACGAGCAGTGTGGGTGCAATGATTCAATAACATGCATGTGTACATTTATTTAGTGACGCGAGCGGTGTGGTCAGCATGTAACCCTTCGATGTGTGCAGATTTGTAATGTGGAATACTTTTCCAACCCTTCAGATGTGGAAACACTGAAGGGTTAGCGCCTATGGGGAGCGCAATAGGCAGCGAATTTGGACCAGCTGTCCCTTTTGCCACCAATGTGGTGCGGCACATTGTGAGTCCTGCACATGCTGTTCAACCTGCAGATTCTAGAACGCGCTCTATGTGAGGGTTTGTGCGTACACTGCTCTTCCTCTGCTTGCCCCTGGGGCTGGTGACCGTGTGAAAGTGTTTAACATCTCAAGAACAGTGGGGTTCACTGATGCATGAGTGAGATTTGGAGGGGGGGGAGACACACTCAGAGAGACACTCAGATGTAGGCGACAGATTTTAAAATAGTAAAAAACGGTTCCTGTACCTGTTGACTCACCTTAGTCCATGGGTGTGCCTTGATCTGAGGGAACTTAAACTCAGTGTAGTTGGGATTCATCTCTCTGATCTGCTCCCGAGTGGGAGTGCCGAGAACCTGGGGAGACACGGAGACAGAGGAACCGTTTTCCCATCGATACGTACAACTATGTACATTTGAAGTATCAGGTGTGTACTTAATACAAAACAGAAGTTAATCATTACATTAAACTCATTACATTAAACTCATTACATTAGTTACAATACCACCAGGGTTGTTTTTAATTCAGAATTTAGGAATTGACTCCCATTCAATTCATCAGTTGAAATTCTAGTTGGATTGGCCACACCCCACAGGATGTAGAATTTGAGTGACAGGAAATATAATTTAATTCAGTGCAATTCAAAGAAATTCCACTCAGTCATAGAACATGGGAGTTTCATTAAATTCGACAGGTCACACTTCCAGATAGCAAAGAATATATCACTTTTCTTTAGAAACAATGTTCATACTCTTTTAACCTTAGTGCTTAGAATAGCAAATTATAATTCCACCAACCATTTCATTTGTTTAGCTTCTTTTTGAAGGCTCTAGGGTCAACTTGAGGGATACATTCTGGGAAATGTAGTACTTACAAAAAAGTGATTATATTTTGTTTTGCTTGATCATTCATTTTAAGAGTGTGTCCTAAAAATCATTTGTTTCATCAATATTTTATGTACAATATGTACACTGAACAAAAATATAAACGCAACATGCAAAAATTTGAAAGACTTACCTAAGTTACAGTTCATATAAGGAAATAAGTCAATTTAAATAAATAAATTAGGCCCTAATCTATGGATTTCACATGACTGGGAATACAGATATGCATCTGTTGCTTACAGATACATTAAAAGAAAAGGTAGGGACATGGATCATAAACCAGTCAGTGTCTGTGACCACCATTTAACTTATGCACACATCTCATGCACACATGTTCGCATAGTTGGCTTTTGATTGTGGCCTGTGGAATGTTGTCACACTCCTCTACAATGGCTGTGCGAAGTTGCTGGATATTGGTGAGAACTGGAACGAGCTGTCATACACGTTGATCCGGAGCATCCCAAACATGCTCAATGGGTGACATGTCTGGTGAGTATGCAGGCCATGGAAGAACTGGGACATTTTCAGTATCCAGGAATTGTGTACAGATCCTTGCGACATGGGGCCATGCCTTATCATGATGAAACATGAGGTGATGGCGGCAGATGAATGGCACAACAACGGGCCTCAAGATCTCGTCACGGTATCTCTGTGCATTCTTTTGGGTGACGGTCCGGCTTACCGTCTGTCTGTTGACATTTGAAGGCAGGTGTTTTTACCTTGATGATCTCCACCAGCTGATCCACCCCACTGTCACCAGGAAAAATGGGTTGCCCTAGCAACAGTTCTGCTAGAACGCAGCCAGCGGACCATACATCTGCAGAGGATGGAGAAATACTGTGAGGACTCACACACACACTAGTAGTGGGAGTGTATATATGCTGGAGGTGTAGTCAGTGTAAGGTGTTAGTAGTGGGAGGTGTAGTCAGTGTAAGGTGTTAGTAGTGGGAGGTGTAGTCAGTGTAAGGTGTTAGTAGTGGGAGGTGTAGTCAGTGTAAGGTGTTAGTAGTGGGAGGTGTAGTCAGTGTAAGGTGTTAGTAGTGGGAGGTGTAGTCAGTGTAAGGTGTTAGTAGTGGGAGGTGTAGTCAGTGTAAGGTGTTAGTAGTGGAAGCGTACCTATGCTGGAGGTGTAGTCAGTGGCCCCAAAGATGAGCTCGGGGGCTCTGTAGTACCGTGAGCAGATGTAGGACACATTGGGCTCACCACGAACCAGCTGCTTCGCACTGCCAAAGATAACCAAGGAAGGAAGGAAGGAAGGAAGGAAGGAAGGAAGGAAGGTAGGTAGGTAGGTAGGTAAGGACAGTCAAAAGGAGGATTTGAGACTTGAAACTGCTTTTTCTTTTATGTATACCAGTTAGTAGTTTCCTCAATTCCTCTCAAAGGAAAAAAGGATGGAGGAAGCAAGGTAACGAAGCCAGTAACGTTTTCAGACAGCTTCAAACACAGCCCCAACCTAGTCCATCACATAAAAAAAAAATGATTACTAGAACTCGGGCCCAGACCACAGCAAATTGCTGTTGTGTGAGCCTGAGGGACTTCGTCCATTCTAGAAATTATATTCTATGAGCTGGGCTAGGTTGAGTCTATGTCTGAAAACATTACTAGCTGTCAAATCCTTGCTTCCTCCATCAATATGGCTCCATTGTATTTCAATGTTCCAGCCCACCTGCCAAAGTCACAGAGCTTGAGCACGGCTGTCTCTGGGTCCAGCAGCAGGTTCTGGGGCTTGATGTCCCGATGGCAGATCCCAAAGGAATGGATGTAGGCCAAGCTCCGGAAGAGCTGGTACATGTACATCTGCAGAGAGAGATGTGGACACACAAATTAGTACATGCGCTAAGCTAGCTACACAATGACATGAGTGGTAGGCCTATAGAGTACAGGCAATTCCTGCTCCCTCGTAAATGGGCTAAAAATAACAGCGTTACCAGTGTTCAAATCCCCCAGAAAGCACCAGCTAGCGGTCCCTGGCTCAGACTCCAGTCCAGCCCTTTGTTTATGCCACTACTTCCACTTCCTTAAGTGGCAAGCTGGAAAGGCAGAGACGGCGGGGGCGCTATAATAAGGCCGCTGACGCCATCTCAACTGGCCGCTGCACGATGACGCAGGACAGCATGGTGAGGAGGATGGGAGGGAAATGCCCAAAGGAGTCTGTCTGCCTGGCCAGACACACAACCATCACAACCACCACCACACACTGCGTGGGACTATTCTGTTGGTTCTACAGTACCGGGCAAACACTTCTATTTTTACCCCCTTTTCTCCCCAATTGGTGGTTACAATCTTGTCCCATCGGGGCAACTCCCGTACGGACTTGGGATAGGCGAAGGTCGATAGCCATGCGTCCTCCGAAACACGACCCCGCCAAGCCGCATTGCTTCTTGACACACTGCACACTTAACCCAAAAGCACCAATGTGTCAGAGGAAACACCCTACAGCTGGCGACCAAAGTCAGCGTGCATGCACTCGGCCCGCCACAAGGAGTCGCAGGAGCGCAATGGGACAAGGACAACCCGGCCAGCTAACCCACTGGGCCAATTGCCCCCCCCCCCCGAGTCTCCCGGTCGCGACAAAGCCTGGGATCGAACACGGGTCTGTAGTGACGCCTCTCGCTCTGTGATGCAGTGCGTTAGACCGCTGCGCCAGTTGGGAGGCCCTATACCGGGCAAACTAAAGAGCAGCTCAAGTATTTGACCTTTGCATTTGACCGAGGTCTACCACATATTACATCTAAAGCAGTGTTTCTCAACTCCAGTCCTCAAACAATACACATTTTATTAAAGGCCTGGACAAGATCATCGGCTTCAACTTGTCAACTAATCATCAAGCCCTCGATGAGTTGAATCTGGTGTTTTTGTCCGGGGCTACAACAAAAATGTGCGATGTTGGGTGCTCGAGTTGAGAAACACTGATCTAAATGAACATACAGAGAGTAGTATCTTGATGAAGCGATAGACTCGAGGGGGTCTTACCTTCACATAGACCATGGGGAGGGTCTGCTTGGCTCGGCTGTAGTGTCTAGCCACTCTGTACACAGTCTCAGGAACGTAGTCCAGAACCAGGTTGAGATACACCTCGTCCTTCTGCAACACACCCACAGAGACATTTAGAGTATAAGTCAGACTAGGGACAGTGGGCTGAGGAGGTTAGAAGCATGTATCAACTCCTTTGGAGTGATCACAATGTAACATGGTTCTTGTTCATTAGGCACCAAACGGAAGAAAACGGACTGAAACGTTGAGGGGCTACCTGGACCAAAAAGAAAATCTAATTTTCGTATTCCGTTGCAAAACATATTTTCCACTGTGTGTCTAATGGAAACGACCCAGGCCTCGCTGGGTGACTAAGCAGGC
Source organism: Salmo trutta (assembly GCF_901001165.1). Classification (NCBI taxonomy): domain Eukaryota; kingdom Metazoa; phylum Chordata; class Actinopteri; order Salmoniformes; family Salmonidae; genus Salmo; species Salmo trutta. The sequence goes on from NC_042995.1 coordinate 20,838,156, forward strand.
CAGACAGACAGTGAGAGAGAGAGAGAGAGAGAGAGAGAAAAAAGAAGAAAAACAGTTACTGTATGATCTGGCAGAGACACATAAGCCAGACTTAACATCAAGAGAGTCAGATAGTTGTTTTTTTTGGCAGGGCAACAGAGGAACAGATGACTGTTCTAGTGAGGGCAATGGGATATCACACTTTCTCTATGAATCCGTCCCTGCAGATGTCTTCAATGAACCACTAAAAGATTAAGAATGATCACATTTACACAGTGTATAAAACATTAAGAACAGCGTCCTAATATTGAGTTGCGTGCCCTCCCCCAGCCCTCCCTTTTGCCCTCAGAACAGCCTCAATTCATCGGGGCATGTACTCTACAAGGTGTCGAAAGCGTTGCAAAGGGATGCTGGCCCATGTTGACTCCAATGCTTCCCACAGTTGTGTCAAGTTGGCTTGATGTCCTTTGGGTGTTGGACCATTCTTTATACATATAGGAAACTGTTGAGCTTGAAAAACCCAGCAGTATTGCAGTTCTTGACACAAACTGGTGCGCCTGGCAACTACTACCATACCCCGTTCAAATCCCCCGTTTGTCTTGCCAATTCACCCTCTGAACGGCACAATTACACTCGTAACTCATTCTTCAACCTGTCTACCCTCCTTCACCTACACTGATTGAAGTTGATTTAACAAGTAAGGGATCATAGCTTTCACCTGGATTCCCATAGTCAGTTTATGATATGGAAAGAGCAGGTGTTCTAAAATGTTTTGTATACAGTTGAAGTCGGAAGTTTACATACACTTAGGTTGGAGGCATTAAAACTTGTTTTTCAACCACTCCACAAATGTCTTGTTAACAAACTATAGTTTTGGCAAGTCGGTTAGGACACCTACTTTGGGCTAAGTTGTTGGAAAACCATCACAATTCCAGTGGGTCAGAAGTTCACATACACTAAGTTGACTGTGCCTTTGAACAGCTTGGAAAATTCCATAAAATGATGTCATGGCTTTAGAAGCTTCTGATAGGCTAATTGACATCATTTGAGTCAATTGAAGGTGTACCTGTGGATGTATTTCAAGGCCTACCGAGCCTCTTTTCATGGGAAAATCAAAAGAAATCTGCCAAGACCTCAGAAAAATTGTAGACCTCCACAAGTCTGGTTCATCCTTGGGAGCAATTTCCAAACGCCTGAAGGTATTACGTTCATCTGAACAAACAATAGTACACAAGTATAAACACCATGGGACCACGCAGCTGTCATACCGCTCAGGAAGGAGATGCGTTCTGTCTCCTAGAGTTGAATGTACTTTGGTGCGAAAAGTGCAAATCAATCCCAGAACAACAGCAAAGGACCTTGTGACGATGCTGGAGGAAACAGGTACAAAAGTATCTATATCCACAGTAAAACGAGTCCTATAATCGAGTAAGAAGCCACTGCTCCAAGCAAGGAAGAAGCAACTGCTCCAAAACCGCCATAAAAAAAGCCAGAGTATTGTTTGCAACTGCACATGGGGACAAAGATCGTACTTTTTGGAAAAAAGTCCTCTGGTCTGATGAAACAAAAATTGAACTGTTTGGCCATAATGACCACCGTTATGTTTGGAGGAAAAAGAGGGAGGCTTGCAAGTCGAAGAACACCATCCCAACTGTGAAGCACGGGGGTGGCAGCATCATGTTGTGGGGGTGCTTTGCTGCAGGAGGGACTGGTGCACTTCACAAAATAGATGGCATCATGAGGCAGGAAAATTATTTGGAAATATTGAAGCAACATCTCAAGACGTCAGTCAGGAAGTTAAAGCTTGGTCGCAAATGAGTCTTCCAAATGGACAATGACCCTAAGCATACTTCCAAAGTTGTGACAAAATGGCTTTAGGACAACAAAGTAAAGGTGTTGGAAAGGCCATCACAAAGGCCTGACCTCAATCCTATAGCAAATTTGTGGGCCGAACTGAAAAAGCGTGTGCGAGCAAGGAGGACTACAAACCTGACTCAGTTACACCAGCTCTGTCAGGAGGAATGGGCCAAAATTCACCCAACTTATTGTGGGAAGCGTGTGGAAGGCTCTCTGAAACGTTTGATCCAAGTTAAACAATTTAAAGGCAATGCTACCAAATACTAATTAAGTGTATGTAAACTTCTGACCCACTGGGAATGTGATGAAAGAAATAAAAGCTGAAAAAAATAATTCTCTACTATTATTCTGTCATTTCACATTCTTAAAATAAAGTGGTGATCCTAACTGAACTAAGATAGGGAATTTGTACTAGGATTAAACGTCAGGAATTGGGAAAAACTGAGTTGAAATGTATTTGGCTAAGGTGTACGTAAACTTCTGACTTCAACTGAATATGTTTTAAACTGTATATCATCTGTTCCTACCACACAGGAAATTAAAGTCAGGCTTAGAGGTGTTTGATCCCTGTGCTCAGCCTTAAGTCTTCTCAAGATAGTCAGTCACACACACACACACACACACACACACACACACACACACACACACACACAAAACAGACACTTCCTGATAGAGCAATGCTCTAAAATAAGCCCCACACAAAGGATGACTCACTCTCCTGCCTGCCTCACTACGGCAAAAGCAGCCCCTAAATTACACCTCCGATTGGCTCATCGGCTCACACAAAAGGCAGGTGATTGGATCCTTCCCTTGTTCCCTCCTGACCATGTAAATAGCTGATTGGTTTGACAGCAACAGGTAGTGACTGCTTGACTGCTCAGTGCTCTGCCCCAAGTGACAGTGTGTGGTCTCCTTCTGTCTATTTTCTGCATTTGCCAGCATTCGCTAAATAAACTCAGAAAAACATTATCTGTAAATCATGTGGTAGGCTATGATATTGGGCTGGAAAAATATGGCACAAATGTCATATCTCGTTTATGTGCCAATTTGTGCCATGGCTGCATGTGTCTAAATGAGATTTTGTTTTCCCAGAGTCTCACTAGAAGCCTTGTATATGCTTATAAATGACGCAAAGCTGTGCATCACCAATCAAGAGGAAAGGCAAATCTGTTTCAACCAGATCACTTAGGACCCTAATTAACCATTAGATGGTGGGAATTAAACAGTATACAAGATGCAAATCTGTGTATTTTGCAGAATGGTACAGTTAAGCAATAAAGCCCCGAGGGGGTGTGGTATAAGGGCTGTTCATACGCACGACGCAATGCGGAGTCCTTAGCCGTGATATATTGACACTATAACACAAACCACCGAGGTGCCTTATTGCTATTATGAACTGGTTACCAACGTAATTAGAGCAGTAAAAATACATGATATAGCACGGCTTTCAGCCAATCAGCATTCAGTGCTCAAACCAGCCAGTTAAAAAAAGTATAATAATCTGTTGCATGCCCTAATGAGCACCATCCTGTTGAGGCAACCCTCTCTATGGAACGACAGTGACTCCCCTTCCACAGCAGACAGTCTCATGTGTCTATGAAGTCAGTCAGAGGGGAAAGGGCAAGCAGGGACGCAGATCAGTGTACAGCCCTCCAGACACTAGGTCCTGGTGTTCTGTCTAACTGGGGCTAAAGGATCTACAGTCATGGGCCACATTTCAATAGTGTAAAGTGGATTCCTCTCCTAGTTCCCACCCAAAATAATACGCTGATAACTGTATAAATGTTTTCTCCCATCACAAGAGGCGGCGAGGAGATGAAGCCCCTTGAGAAGCACCCGTGGTCAGCCAGAGAGACGTAATCCCATCACTGGGCAAGGCAGGGAAGAATATGAGCCGGCTCTTTTTAAGGTAGAGCAGCAGCCTTTAGTCTGGTCACATAGCAGGCGCCGGTTTCCTCTGGCCCACATCCAGAGGCCAGACACCCAGTGTCAGCATGCCCACCACACTGTGCCAGGCTGCAGGATCACATCACATTAACCACACACTACAGGTCATAGTGGCAGACTGCCTGACTGTCACTTTGTCTATGCAAATAGACCTACACTGCACACCACAATGTCAGTCTGCCTAGCCACAATGACCCCAATATCATAATGCACCACATGCCTTTCTTTTCAACAGGTTTTAATTAGAGGTCGACCGATTATGATTTTTCAACGCCGATGCCAATAATTGGAGGACCCAAAAAAAGCAGCTACCGATTAATCGGCCGATTTATTTATTTATAATAATGACAATTACAACAATACTGAATGAACACTTATTTTAACTTAATATAATACATCAATCAAATCAATTTAGCCTCAAATAAATAACGAAACATGTTCAATTTGGTTTAAATAATGCAAAAACAAAGTGTTGGAGAAGAAAGTAAAAGTGCAATATGTGCCATGTAAAAAAGCTAACATTTAAGTTCCTTGCTCAGAACATGAGAACATATGAAAGCTGGTGGTTCCTTTTAACATGAGTCTTCAATATTCCCAGGTAAGATGTTTTAGGTTGTAGTTATTATAGGAATTATAGGACTATTTCTCTCTATACGATTTGTATTTCATATACCTTTGACTATTGGATGTTCTTATAGGCACTTTAGTATTGCCAGTGTAACAGTATAGCTTCCGTCCCTCTCCTCGCTCCTACCTGGGCTCGAACCAGGAACACATCAACAACAGCCACCCTCGAAGCAGCGTTACCCATTTAGAGGGAGGGAAAAAACTACTCCAAGTCTCAGAGCGAGTGACGTTTGAAACGCTATTAGCGCGCACCTGGCTAACTAGCTAGCCATTTCACATCGGTTACACCAGCCTAATCTTGGGAGTTGATAGGCTTGAAGTCATAAACAGCGCAATGCATTGCGAAGGGCTGCTGGCAAAACGCACCTTCCGGAGACACCTGAAACCCCACCTCTTCAAGGAATACCTAGGATAGCATAAAGTAATCCTTCTAACCCCCCCCCCCCCTTAAAAGATTTAGATGCACTATTGTAAAGTGGTTGTTCCACTGGATATCATAAGGTGAATGTACCAATTTGTAAGTCGCTCTGGATAAGAGCGTCTGCTAAATGACTTAAATGTAATGTAAATGCTATTTTGAATGAATGCTTACGAGCCTGCTGCTGCCTACCACCGCTCAGTCAGACTGCTCTATCAAATCATAGACTTAATTATAACATAATAACACACAGAAAACCGAGCCTTAGGTCATTAATATGGTCGAATCCGGAAACTATCATCTCGAAAACAAAACGTTATTCCTGTTACATTGCACAACCTTCAGTGTTATGTCATAATTACGTAAAATTCTGACAAATTACCCAAAGTGTTGCATATACCCTGACTGCGTGCAATGAACACAAAATGACACAATTTTACCTGGTTAATATTGCCTGCTAAGCTGGATTTCTTTTAGCTAAATATGCAGGTTTAAAAATATATAGTTCTGTGTATTGATTTTAAGAAAGGCATTGATGTTTATGGTTAGGTACAGTCGTGCACCGATTGTGCTTTTTTCGCAAATGTGCTTTTGTTAAATCATCCCCGTTTGGCGAAGTCGGCTGTCTTTGCTAGCAAGAAATAGTCTTCACAGTTCGCAACGAGCCAGGCGGCCCAAACTGCTGCATATACCCTGACTCTGTTTGCAAGAGAAGTGACACATTTTCCCGAGTTAAAAGAAATTCATGTTAGCAGGCAATATTAACTAAATATGCAGGTTTAAAAATATATACTTGTGTATTGATTTTAAGAAAGGCATTGATGTTTATGGTTGGAGCAACGTGTACCTAAGCGATTATATGCAACGCAGGACAGGCTAGATAAACTAGTAATATCATCAACCATGTGTCGTTAACTGGTGATTATGATTGATTGATTGTTTTTTATAAGATAAGTTTAATGCTAGCAAGCAACTTACCTTGGCTTCTTACTGCATTTGCGTAACCTCGTGGAGTGCAATGTAAAGCAGGTGGTTAGAGCGTTGGACTAGTTAAGGTTGCAAGATTGAATCCCTGAGCTGACAAGGTAAAAATCTGTCGTTCTGCCCCTGAACAAGGCAGTTAACCCACCGTTCCTAGGCCGTCATTGAAAATAAGAATGTGTTCTTAACTGACTTGCCTAGTTAAATAAAGGTAAAAAAAATATATAAAAAAAAATCTATGAAAAATAAATAATCATAATTATTATAATTTCTTTTTTTTTTTTTTTTTTTCTTTTTTTTTTTTTAAATCGGCCAAATCAGTGCCCAAAAATACCGATGTCCGATTGTTATGAAAACTTGAAATCGGCCATTCAGATTAATCGGCCGACATCTAGTTTAAATCCCCCAACCCTAATGTCCCCTTGTTCACGTATATCCCAGCTAGGGCTGTCCCTGACAAAAAACAAAATTGGTCGACCAAGTGTCGTTTGTTCCAATCAATTGGTCAACATTTTTAAATGTGTATTTTTCCATATATTGACACATCCTATGTGTTTTAATAAAATCAACTATATTCACTGAGCTTGTCTGATGCTTTAAGCACACTGTTTGATTAAATAATTGAAGACACACACAAATAACTAGAGGGAGTCCGACCGGCAATTGATTTGATTGTGCCGGGCCGGGCTCAGACTTGCTGCGCTGTGATTTTATTTTTTAAAGATTAAAAATAAATAAAAGTCTCTCCTCCCCTGCTGCAGCAACCACCGAACATCAAAGTGTTTATCGTGCTGTCCGTGTTGCTGAAGCTGCAATTTCTGACTGTAAAGTTGTTACCAAAATCCCTAAATTGTTTAGGAAAAACATTCCCTATTCCCTCAACCCTTGCTCTCTTTACATGACACATGTACGTATTGCATGCACATGACCAGAGACCTATTGGCATGGGACTGGTATTAGAGAAAGTTGGTTATGTAATTATTACTCCAGAATGTCCGTTATTCCAGAAGACGATTCGGACAGGATTAGTTATTTTCAAAACTGCCCCGTAATTATGATTATTTTTTAAAATAAATTGACAGTTATGACAGAAGCCTGGAGGTTTTTATTCTAGGCGTGAAGATACAGTTTTTCAATATGTCCAGGTGATAGGGCCACACTGATAACTCAAGCCTGGTTCCCAAGTTTCTAAACCATACCAAACCATCATTAGGACATTTTAGTGATCCGCTGTACATCCTAAATGCCCCCCCTGCCGCTCCAGATGTGAACTAAACACTTGAGATGCATTTTATGGCTATGGATGAGAAAGTTATAATTTCCAAATGTTTAGATCAGTTGTATGCTGCTTTGCGATCTATTAACAGCAAGGGTTGCATTAAATAGGCTTAATATTTACGACTGATGCATTTGGAAATATTCAATTCATACGCACAAAACATAAACAGAAGAATTCACTGTAAAAGTTGATAGGCCATTCATATATAGCTTATGAACAGCACTTAGTTCTATTTATCCAATCAGTTTTCTTGCGCAACACCTGTCAAACTCAGACATTTCTATCAAAACACAGGGATGTCGATTCGCACGGGACTAGTATTATCGCCAAAAAAAACAGTAGGTTATTCTGGCTGGAATTGTTACTCTCCTGCCATGTAAAAATTACTGACATGGCAGATTCGGACGGGACTAAAATCACAGATGTGGTGTTTTGTGCTCGTGCACATAATTACATTACCCAACCCCCCCCAGTAAAACTAATCCAGTCCAAATAGGGCACAATGGGGCCTGATTTATAGCATATCAATCACATCAATATATTGGTCATAAACTCTGAACACCGTAATGGATGCAGAGGACACCCCAACCCAAGCACTCTGTTCTGCCACCTCAGGCAGCTCCCACTCAGCTTAGTCCAAGCTCTTGGCACCCCAATGGTGGAAACAGCTTCACCCTGAAGCTAGGACAGCAGAGTCCCTGCCCATCTTCCGAAAGCACATGAAACCCTATCTCTTAAACAGTATCTTAAATAATTCTCCTCACCTCGACCCCCACCAACAAAAAAAAAACACAAAACAATTATGCACTTGACCCCAAACCCACCTTCTAGCTCTTACTCTACTGACAGCTATGTTATTGAGGAAAAATGTACTTTCTATGCCTGTGATATGTGGTTGTCCCACCTAGCCATCTTAAGATTAATGCACTAACTATAAGTCGCTCTGGATAAGAGCATCTGCTAAATGACTAAAATGTAAACGACATGACAAACTCGAAACAGGGGAATGTTTACTGGTTGCTGAGCAGGTGAAGGGATAGTCCGATGTGTGGAATAAATTTGACAAGTTGTGGGAAAACACTGGAGATCAATAAAAATGTAAGGCGCAAGCGCTGCGTGCATATTATGTGTGCAAAACAGACGGTGTATAGAATACAATATTATTTTTCTGACCGTTTGGAACAATGTAAACAGTAAATAACTTATAAGCGTACCAGAGAGTCTGTTGTAACGTTTTTTTTGTTAAGCCTTTATTACAGCAAAGACAAAAAACAGTCGCATTCATTTGCAAATGCAATTTCCGAAATGGAACGTTTTATTTATTGTTTTAAGCTAATTAAATCAAGGCTCTCTTTATTTCATTTTAAAACTAAAACGCTTGACTGCATTTCAAATCATGAATGACTCGTATGCTGTGTGATGACATGAATGAATGAATGACTGATTAATACAGTAGCCTATAAAAGTATTGAAATACAAGCCTAAGTAAGTTACAGGATGCGCTTTTAGGCCTACAGCTCAGTCAGTGGTGGTTATACAAGGCAGCTATACTAAGCCTACCAATGATAATGACATTACTTATGATCATAATAATAAGGTGATCAAGAAAAAAGAGCATTATAAATAGTTACTGCGACAACTTGGAACAGTGTAAACACTAAATAAATTATAAATAATGTCAGAGAGGATGTTCTAACAAAAAACTAAAGTGTAAAGCCTTTATTACAGCAATGCAAAGATTAAAAACAGCCGAATTTGTGAAATTGTTTACTTGACATGTTGTTGAGTAAGCACGGAATCAGTAGGCTATTAAACACTCAAACCGGCAACAGAAGCAGGACCCGTCTTATTTCTGCAGATATACGGATGATTTATAAAGCCAGGCACATTTAACAGTTAGGCTACTGATTATAGACTTAATTTATAGACCTAATTAAGTTGGGGTTTCCTCTCTCCTCACCTTTCTTAGACAATAAGGCAAGGGCTGTTCTCTCATCTCCTAACTCCGCTGCTGCCTCCACCACATTCCAAGTTCTCAACACCAATATGCTGGTAACTTTGCTATTATGCACATAGTAACATGCTCAAGGAAAAGGCGCCAATTCAACAGTACACTGATGTGTTTCCGAACCACGGACAGCGACCACTATCCAACGCGGGGAGAAAGCGCATTTGTTATGAAATAATTAAATTGTTATTTGTTTTGCACCATTGTTCTTATATAATATAACCATATACAATTTCAGGAGCACGTCTTAGAGTGATGGACCGTGCCATCCCCATGATCTCCACAACGGATCAGTCGACTCAGACAGGCGCAAAATCAGTGTCTTATACGCCATGATATATACAGTACCAGTCAAAAGTTTGGACACACCTACGCATTCAAGGGTTTTTCTTTATTTTTACCATTTTCTACATTGTAGAATAATAGTGAAGACATCAAAACTATGAAATAACACATATGGATTCATCTAGTAACCAAAAAAGTGTTAAATCAAAATATATTTGAGATTCCTCAAAGTAGCCACCATTTGCCTTGATGACAGCTTTGCACACTCCTGGCATTGTCTCAACCAGCTTCATGAGGTAGTCACCTGGAATGCATTTCAATTAACCTGTTATGGATAGGGGGCAGTATTTTCACGGCTGGATAAAAAAACGTACCCGATTTAATCTGATTATTACTCCTGAAACTAGAATATGCATATAATTATTAGCTTTGGATAGAAAACACTCCAAAGTTTCTAAAACTGTTTGAATGTTGTCTGTGAGTATAACAGAACTCATTTGGCAGGCCAAAACATGAGAAGATTCTGTTCAGGAAGTACCCTGTCTGACCATTTCTTCCCCTTCTTGATTATCTCTATCCATTACAAAGGATCTCTGCTGTTACGTGACACTTCCTACGGCTTCCATGGGCTCTCAGAGCCCGGGAAAAAGCTGAATGAAGTAATTCAAAGCCCTGGCTGAAACACACGAGCGCTTTTGCTAAGTGGTCTATCAGAGGACAAAGGGCTTAGGCGCGTGCCTGAGTCGACCCAGTGATTTATTTTCTTTCGTCTGTTTACCTAATTGCAGATTCCCGGTCGGAATATTATCGCTTTTTTACGAGAAAAATGGCATAAAAATTGATTTTAAACAGCGGTTGACATGCTTCGAACTACGGTAATGAAATATTTAGAAATCTTTTGTCACGAAATGCGCCATGTGCGCGACCCTTATTTACCATTCGGATAGTGTCTAGAACGCACGAACAAAACGCAGCTGTTGGACATAACTATGGATTATTTTGGACCAAACCAACATTTGTTATTGAAGTAGAAGTCCTGGGAGTGCATTCTGACGAAGAACATCAAAGGTAATCAAACTTTTCTAATAGTAAATCTGATTTTGGTGAGTGCTAAACTTGGTGGGTGTCTAAATTGCTAGCCCTGTGATGCCGGGCTATCTACTGAGAATATTGTAAAATGTGCTTTCACCGAAAAGCTATTTTAAAATCGGATATATCGAGTGCATAGAGGAGTTCTGTATCTATAATTCTTAAAATAATTTATGTTTTTTGTGAACGTTTATCGTGAGTAATTTAGTAAATTTACCGGAGGTTTGCGGGGGGTATGCTAGTTCTGAACGTCACATGCTAATGTAAAAAAGCTGGTTTTTGATATAAATATGAACTTGATTGAACAAAACATGCATGCATTGTATAACATAATGTCCTAGGGTTGTCATCTGATGAAGATCATCAAAGGTTAGTGCTGCATTTAGCTGTGGTTTTGTTTTTTGTGACATTATATGCTAGCTTGAAAAATGGGTGTCTGATTATTTCTGGCTGGGTACTCTGCTGACATAATCTAATGTTTTGCTTTCGCTGTAAAGCCTTTTTGAAATCGGACAGTGTGTTTAGATTAACGAGAGTCTTGTCTTTAAAATGCTGTAAAATAGTCATATGTTTGAAAAATGGAAGTTTTCGGATTTTAGAGGAATTTGTATTTCGCGCCACGCCCATCATTGGATATTGGAGCAGGTGTTCCGCTAGCGGAACATCTAGATGTAAGAGGTTAACCTGCTATGGCTAGGGGGCAGTATTTTCACGGCCGGATAAAAAACGTACCCGATTTAATCTGATTATTACTCCTGCCCAGAAACTAGAATATGCATATAATTATTGGCTTTGGATAGAAAACACCCTAAAGTTTCTAAAACTGTTTGAATGGTGTCTGTGAGTATAACAGAACTCATATGGCAGGCAAAAACCTGAGAAGATTCTGTACAGGAAGTACCCTCTCTGACCATTCCTTGGGCTTCTTGGCTCTGTTTATTGAAAACGTAGGATCTTTGCTGTAACGTGACACTTCCTATGGCTCCCATAGGCTCTCAGAACCCGGGAAAAAGCTGAATGATGTAATTCCAGCCGCTGGCTGAAAAACATTAGCGCCTTTGGTAAGTGGTCTATCAGGGGACCATCAGACTGAGGCGCGTGTACGGGGCGACCTCATGTTTTTACTTTCTCTCTCTTTGAACTAAAACACAGATTCCCGGTCGGAATATTATCGCTTTTTTACGAGAAAAATGGCATAAAAATTGATTTTAAACAGCGGTTGACATGCTTCGAAGTACGGTAATGGAATATTTAGCATTTTTTTGTCACGAAACGCGTCGGGCGCGTAACCCTTCGTCACCCTTGGATAGTGTCTTGAACGCACAAACAAAACGCCGCTATTTGGATATAACTATGGATTATTTTGAACCAAACCAACATTTGTTATTGAAGTAGAAGTCCTGGGAGTGCATTCTGACGAAGAACAGCAAAGGTAATAACATTTTTCTTATAGTAAATCTGACTTTGGTGAGGGCTAAACTTGGTGGGTGTCTAAATGGCTAGCCCTGTGATGCCGGGCTATCTACTTAGAATATTGCAAAATGTGCTTTCACCGAAAAGCTATTTTAAAATCGGACATAGCGAGTGCATAGAGGAGTTCTGTATCTATAATTCTTAAAATAATTATGTTTTGTGAACGTTTATCGTGAGTAATTTAGTAAATTCACCGGAAGTGTTCGGTGGGAATGCTAGTTCTGAACGTCACATGCTAATGTAAAAAGCTGGTTTTTGATATAAATATGAACTTGATTGAACAAAACATGCATGTATTGTATAACATAATGTCCTGAAGATCATCAAAGATTAGTGCTGCATTTAGCTGTGGTTTTGTTTTTTGTGACATTATATGCTAGCTTGAAAAATGGGTGTTGATTATTTCTGGCTGGGTACTCTGCTGACATAATCTAATGTTTTGCTTTCGCTGTAAAGCCTTTTTGAAATCGGACAGTGTGGTTAGATAAAGGAGTCTTGTCTTTAAAATGGTGTAAAATAGTCATATGTTTGAAAAATGGAAGTTTTGGGATTTTTGAGGAATTTGTATTTCGCGCCACGCCTATCATTGGATATTGGAGCAGGTGTTCCGCTAGCGGAACGTCTAGATGTAAGAGGTTATTAATGGTCGAATTGCTGCAAATAAACTACTATTAAAGGACACCAATAAGAAGGAGAGACTTGCTTGCGCCAAGAAACACAAGCAATCGACATTAGACCAGTGGAAATCTGTCCTTTGGTCTGATGAGTCCAAATGTGATATGTTTGGTTCCAACCGCCGGGTCTTTGTGAGACGCAGAGTAGGTGAACGGATGATCTCCACATGAGTGGTTCCCACCGTGAAACATGGAGGTGGTGTGATGGTGCTTTGCTGGTGACACTGATTTATTTAGAATTCAAGGCACACTTAACCAGCATGGTTACCACAGCATTCTGCAGCAATACGCCATCCCATCTAATTTGCGCTTGCATCAGATGACCTGGGCTCCACAATCACCCAACCTCAACTAAATTGAGATGGTTTGGGATGAATTGGACGCAGAGTGAAGGAAAAGCAACCAACAAATGCTCAGCATATGTGGAAACTCTTTCAAGACAGTTGGAAAAGCATTCCAAGTGAGTACCTCATGAAACTGGTTGTGAGAATGCCAAGAGTGTGTAAAGCTGTCATCAAGGCAAAGGGTGGCTACTTTGAAGAATCTAAAATATATTTTGATTTGTTTAACACTTTTTTGGTTACTACATGATTCCATATGTGTGTTGACATAGTTTTGATATCTTCCCTATTATTCTACAATGTAGAAAATAGTAAAAATAAAGAAAAACCCTTGAATGAGTAGGTGTCCAAACTTTTGACTGGTACTTCATATATGTATATCTATTTTCTTTTTTCTTTTTTTTTGCTACTGCTTGACTAAAGAAATCTTGGTTGACCAACAGCTAATCAAACAAACAATTGACCAGACGACTAAATGGGGCTAGCCCTAATCCCAACAATATAAGAGTATAAACCTAAACAGCTTAATTTAATATGAAAATCTTCACAATGGAAAGTCGAAGAATATAAGTGGTAGAAACAGAAGTTCAGGAGCAACATTTAGCCTAGCCAGTGTCAAACAAAAACTTGTTGAATAGTGAGTCTCCATCACCTGCAACAACACACAGAGACAGACGGACAGACTGACGTATGAGCAGCAACCACCCACCTTGTCTCCACTGGAATAGAAGAAGTAGCGCAAACGCACTATGTTGCAGTGGTCCAGTTTCCTCATGATCTGCAGCTCCCGGTTCTGAGACGAGATAGAGACATTGAGAAAATCTGACAACCTGCGAGCATTAGACAAGTCACACAGCCTAAAGAAGCCAGCTTCACACTGTGAGCTAGCTGCACTCTCCCAGACAGTATCGGTCCCAGAAGAAACTTTCCTCTAATTCTGGACCAGTCAGACACGCTCTCTTAAATGAGTCTTAAAAGGCTTTTGAGGCTCATCTGATAGGGGCTGACAGATCCAGGGTTAGAGTAAATGGCTGTTCAGAGAGAGACAACGTAACATGGAGCATCCAGACTTTTCCCCCAAAGCCCTCAGTGTTTCCCAAACCGCTCGTTGAGTACCTCGCAGCTCCACTTATAAGATCTAATCCAGTACTAGCACACCTGGTTCAACTGGTTGGTTAAATCAGGTGTGCTGGCATTAGATTAGATCAAACAAGTGGAATGGCAAGGGGTACTCGAGGAGAGGTTTGGGAAACAGCTAAAACACAACCATGGGTGTCCATCACACAGCAAGTGAAACATTCAAGGTAAGAATCTGAGAATTTCTAGACTGAGTTTGGCACCCTGTCACTGTTTAAATTAGAAGCCCACACATGGTTAATTTAGGCCAGCTACAACCGTCATATATCATTGTAAAACAGTGACAGCCATAACTCAATGGGGGTCAAATCATGTCAGTGAAATCTGAACAGGGAGCAACTTACCCACAGACACACACTATAAGCTATTTCAAACACTGGCACAGAGCAGCCATTGCAACACTTGTTTAACAGTTATGTCAGTCATACTGTAGGCTTGCTAAAACTGTCCATTCATGATGCCTGAGGAAATCCATGGGTTGAGTTTCCTTTAGGGTGCGACAATAGAAGAGATGAAGAACTACTCAATGCTTGAGCTAAAGCTGGAATAGGAAGGGACGAGACTCCGCCCCATTTCAGCTCCAACAGGAAGAGGCGTGTTCTCACAAGACATGACATTACTGGGGACGAGTGCATCATGCTCAGGCCGACTGCCAGGATGATGAACCAAACGCCTATCAGTGTGGTAAGGCAGGCAGTGCTAGACGATCACGAGAGCAGTCTCACAGCGGTAAGTGACCTGACTGACCTAAAAGTTTTTTCAGTCGAATGACAGTAGACATGTGAGCCAATTTAATATGAGCTCACATAAGCTATGGATAAAAGTAAGACATACAGTTGAAGTCGGAAGTTTACATACACTTAAGTTGGAGTCATTAAACTTGTTATTCAACCACTCAACAAATTTCTTGTTAACAAACTATAGTTTTGGCAAGTGGGTAAGGACATCTACTTTGTGCATGACGCAAGTAATTTTTCCAACAACTGTTTACAGACAGATTCATTCACTGTATCACAATTCCAGTGGGTCAGAAGTTGACTGTGCCTTTCAACAGCTTGGAAAATTCCAGAAAATTATGTCATGGCTTTAGAAGCTTCTGATAGGCTAATTGACAAAATTTGAGTCAATTGGAGGTGTACCTGTGGATTTATTTCAAGGCCTACCTTCAAACTCAGTGCCTCTTTGCTTGACATCATGGGAAAATCAAAAGAAACCAGCCAAGACCTCAGAAAAAAATTGTAGACCTCCACAAGTCTGGTTCATCCTTGGGAGCAATTTCCAAACGCCTGAAGGTACCACGTTCATCTGTACAAACAATAGTACGCAAGAATAAACACCATGGGACCACGCAGCCGTCATACCGCTCAGGAAAGAGATGCGTTCTGTCTCCTAGAGATGAACGTACATTGGTGCGAAAAGTGCAAATCAATCCCAGAACAGCAGCAAAGGACCTTGTGAAGATGCTGGAGGAAACAGGTACAAAAGTATCTATATCCACAGTAAAACGAGTCCTATATCGACATAACCTGAAAGGCCGCTCAGCAAGGAAGAAGCCACTGCTCCAAAACCGACATAAAAAAGCCAGACTATGGTTTGCAACTGACAAAGATCGTACTTTTTAGAGAAATGTCCTCTGGTCTGATGAATCAAAAATAGAACTGTTTTGCCATAATGACCATTGTTATGTTTGGAGGAAAATTTGGATGCTTGCAAGCCGAAGAACACCATCCCAAACGTGAAGCACGGGGGTGGCAGCATCATGTTGTGTGGGGGTGCTTTGCTGCAGGAGGGACTGGTGCACTTTACAAAATAGATGGCATCATGAGGTAGGAAAATTATGTGAATATATTGAAGCAACATCTCAAGACAAATGGGTCTTCCAAATGGACAATGACCCCAAGCATACTTCCAAAGTTGTGGCAAAATGGCTTAAGGACAACAAAGTCAAGGTATTGGAGTGGCCATCACAAAGCCCTGACCTCAATTCCATGGAAAATTTGTGGGCAGAACTGAAAAAGCGTGTGCGAGCAAAGAGGCCTACAAACCTGACTCAGTTACACCAGCTCTGTCAGGAGGAATGGGCCAAAATTCACACAACTTATTGTGGGAAGCTTGTGGAAGGCTTCCAGAAACATTTGACCCAAGTTAAACAATTTAAAGGCAATGCTACCAAATACTAATTGAGTGTATGTAAACTTCTGCCCCACTGGGAATGTGATGACAGAAATAAAAGCTGAAATAAATCACTCTCTACTATTATTCTGACATTTCACATTCTTAAAATAAAGTGGCGATCCTAACTGACCTAAAACAGGGACTTTTTACTAGGATTAAAATGTCAGGAATTGTGAAAAACTGAGTTTAAATGTATTTGGCTAAGAAGTATGTAAAATTCCGACTTCAACTGTATTGTAGAAAACACTTTTTGGGGAAGAAAATCAAACACTATTCATTAACAATTGCTTATTAAAATGTGAGACTCCAGTCAGGGATCTAGTTTCAGTGACGTCATACTGATCTGTCGTTACTGAAAAACGCACAGTGCAACAAGCAGTCCTAAAAATAAACTCTCCGATGTAGTCGTCTCTGCAGTGAAATGGTCCTCACCTTGAACCTCTTGTCCTGCAGAACCTTCTTGATGGCTATTAGCTCCCCGGAGTCACACAATTTAGCCTGGTAGACCACGCCGAACGAGCCGTTGCCGATGACCTTAGTGTCTGTATAGCTGACCTCCTGCGGCCGGTCGGGGCCCTGGCCTGGGGTCGCTACCACTGTGGTCACCTTACTGCCATCTTTGTCTCCTGAGAGAGAGAGAAAGAAAGAATAATCAATGTCACACAAGAGATACAGTGTAGGATAACTCATTCAGCCACACACAATCTTTACACCAAGAAGCTCCTGTAACATTTCTCATCCTCTCTCATCACTGCATCTCTAAATGTAGGCTCAGACTGAAGCCTGTAAGCCAGAAATAGGAAGCTGTACTAACCCACTTTTTAGCAATGAGTAATTTCCTAGGAGCAGGGCTACCCATGTTAACAGGCTCTGGCAGACACTAATGACGACAGCCTGAAAGTACAGTAGAAGGATAAAAGGTATAGGCGTAAAGGTTGTGGTGAAATGAGGATGTAGTTTTAGTCTCAGATAGGGGAGGGTGCACTGCAAATGGCTAAGCACTTTTCTAGTACAGTTCCTATTTTGAAGCAACGCTGCAGCAAATGTTTCCCCACATAACAGCTCCAATACAACACCTGCACTTCGCCATCGCAACTTTTGACAACATGAAAATGGAGGTGTGAGTTGACAGACCAAGACGAACACTAACAACCCGTCCCAAATCACCATTTACCGATCCCTTCGTTGTTTGCAGATCTGACGGGGTCTTCTAACCTACCATTTATGGCTGGCACCTGGCCATGGACCTCAACACAAACCCAAAGAGCACCAAACAATCCTAGATTGCACTGTTTTAGGACAACTATTGTTTTCACTATATATTTTACCTCCTGGTGATGTGATTAGGAAAACAACTTTCACTGCTATGTGGACGATACACAGCTGTACATTTCAATGAAACATGGTGAAGCTCCAAAATTGCCCTCCCTGGAAGCCTGTGTTTCAGCCATAAGGAAGTGGATGGCGGATGTTTTTTTAAACTTGGACAAAACAGAGATGCTAGTTCTAGGTCCCAAGAAACAAAGAGATCTTCTGTTGGATCTGACAATTAATCTTGATGGTTGTAGTCGTCTCAAATAAAACTGAAGGACCTCGGCGTTACTCTGGACCCTGAACTCTCTATTGACGAACATATCAAGACTATTTCAAGGACAGCTTTTTTTCCCCATCTTCGTAACATTGCAAAAATCTGAAACTTTGTCCAAAAATTATGCAGAAAAATTAATCCATGCTTTTGTCACTTCTAGATTAGACTACTGCAATGCTCTACTTTCCGGCTAAAGCACTAAATAAACTTCAGTTAGTGCTAAACACGGCTGCTAGAATCTTGACTAGGACTAAAAAAATCATATCATATTACTCCAGTGCTAGCCTCACTACACTGGCTTCCTGTCTCTTTATGTAGTGTTGTGTCTCTCCTGTTGTGATGTGTTTTTTGTCCTATATTTATATTGTATTTATTTATTTTTATATCCCAGGCCCCCGTCCCCGCAGGAGGCCTTTTCCCTTTTGGTAGGCCGTCATTGTAAATAAGAATGTTCTTAACCGACTTGCCTAGTTAAATAAAGGTTAAATAAAATTAATAAATAAATAAAAAAGGCTAGGGCTGATTTCAAGGTTTTACTGCTAACCTACAAAGCATTACATGGACTTGCTCCTACCCATCTCTCCGATTTGGTCCAGCCATACATACCTACCTACACGTACGCTACAGTCACAAGACGAAGGTCTCCTTATTGTTCTTAGAATTTCTAAGCAAACAGCTGGAGGCAGGGCTTTCTCCTATAGAGCTCCATATTTATGAAATGGTCTGCCTATCCAGTGAGAGTCTTTATTGAAGACTCATCTCTTCAGTAGGTCCTATGGTTGACTGTAGTCTGGCCCAGGGGTGTGAAGGTGAACGAAAAAGAACTGGAGCAACGAACCACCCTTGCTGTCTCTGCCTGGCCGGCTCCCCTAACTCCACCAGGATTCTCTGCCTCTAAACCTATTACTAAGGGCTGAGTCACTGGCTACTGGTGCTCTTCCATCCCGTCCCTAGGAGGGGTGCGTCACTTGAGTGGGTTGAGTCACTGACGTGATCTTCCCGTCCGGGTTTAGCGCCCCCCTCAGGTTCGTGCCGGGGGGGGAGAGATCGTCGTGGGCTATACCCTGCCTTGTCTCAGGGTAGTAAGTTGATGGTTTGAAGATATCCCTCTAGTGGTGTGGGGGCTGTGCTTTGGCAAAGTGGGTGGGGTTATATACTGCCTGGTTGGCACTGTCCAGGGGTACCGTCAGAAGGGGCCACAGTGTCTCCCGACCCGTCCTGTCTCAGCCTCCAGTACTTACACTGCAATAGTTTGTGTGTCGGGGGGCTAGGGTCAGTCTGTTATGTCTGGAGTATTTCTCCTGTCTTATCCAGTGTCCTGTGTGAATTTAAGTATGCTACCTCTAATTCTCTCACTCCCAGAGAACCTGAGCCCTGGATCCATGCCTCAGGACTACCTGGCCTGATGACTCCTTGCTGTCCCCAGTCCACCTGGTCGTGCTGCTGCTCCAGTATTCTGCCTGTGGCTATGGAACGCTGAACTGTTCACCGGACGTGCTACCAAGTCCTGGACCTGCTGTTTTCGACAAGCTCTTTCTACCGCACCTGCTGTCTCGACCTCTGAATGCTCGGCTATGAAAAGCCAACTGACATTTACTCCCGAGTCGCTGACCTGTTGCACCCTCTACAACCACTGTGATGATGATTATGATTATTACTAGACCTTGCTGGTCATCTATGAACTAGAGGTCGACCGATTAATTAGGGCCAATTTCAAGTTTTCATAACAATCGGTATTTTTGGCCACCGATTTACCGATTTTATTTATTTTTTTAAATAATATTTTTAAGTAGGCAAGTCAGTTAAGAACACATTCTTATTTTCAATGATGGCCTAGGAACGGTGGGTTAACTGCCTTGTTCAGGGGCAGAACGACAGATTTGAACCTTGTCAGCTTGGGGATTCAATCTTGCAACCTTACGGTTAACTAGTCCAACGCTCTAACCACCTGCTTTACATTGCACTCCACGAGGAGCCTGCCTGTTACGTGAATGCAGTAAGAAGCCATGGTAAGTTGCTAGCTAGCATTAAACTTATCTTATAAAAAACAATCAATCATATTCACTAGTTAACTACACATGGTTGATGATATTACTAGTTTATCTAGCCTGTCCTGCGTTGCATATAATCGATGCGGTGCGCATTCGTAAAAAAGGACTGTCGTTGCTCCAAAGTGTACCTAACCATAAACATCAATGTCTTTCTTAAAATCAATACACAAGTATATATTTTTAAACCTGCATATTTAGTTAATATTACCTGCTAACATGAATTTCTTTTAACTACGGAAAATGTGTCACCTCTGCAACAGAGTCAGGGTATATGCAGCAGTTTGGGCTGCCTGGCTCGTTGCGAACTGTGTGAAGACTATTTCTTCCTAACAAAGAGCCAACTTCGCCAAACGGGGGGGGGGATGATTTAACAAAAGCGCATTTGAGAAAAAAGCACAATCGTTGCACTACTGTACCTAACCATAAACATCAATGCCTTAAAATAAATACACCAAATCGGCCAATTAATCGGTATCGGCCTTTTTGTGGTCCTCCAATTATCGGTGTTGAAAAATCATAATCGGTCGACCTCTACTATGAACGGTTGAACATCTTGGCCACGTACTGTTACAATCTCAACCCGGCACAGCCAGAAGAGGACTGGCCACCCATCAGAGCCTGGTTCCTCTCTAGGTTTCTTCCTAGGTTCCTGCCTTTCTAGGGAGTTTTTCCTAGCCACCGTGCTTCTACATTTGCTTTGCTTGCTGTTTAGGGTTTTATGCTGGGTTTCTGTATAGCACTTTGTGACATCGGCTGATGTAAAAAAGGCTTTATAAATACATTTGATTGATTGATTGACTATAAGCTTTATCAATAGCAGTGCACGAACCTGTCAATCACAAAAGTACAAACTACTCTTCTACGAACTAAAATGTGGTTGAACGCTCCAAGAAGTGCATCATGATGAAGTCTACCACAATGCTGTTTCTGGAAATTGACAAGCCAAAACGACATTATACAGCCTAAAACTGCTAGCAAACTCCACCAGCATGCCCCATCAGTAGTCAGACAACATTCCAATTGGCATGAAGAGAATGAAAGACACCAGTGGCGAAGTACTCCGTAAAATGAATGATATGCTGAAGGAGTTTGATCTTCAAACATAATGAAGGAAAAAACAGATCTCACATGAACAGCTGGAGCTCTGTCCATGAGTGACTTCACAGAGTCCCCCCTGCATAGGAATTAGCAACATGAGAAATGGAGAAGATCCATTATTACTATTGGGCCTTTCTACGCCACTGTTTGCAAGGAAGACACGCGGACAAGTTTCAAATCCATTACTTGTTTGGAAAATATTAGGCCTGGGTATCCATTAGACACCAAACGGAATAAACAGGAAACACCCTGGAACAAAGAGGGACTACACAGACGTGTTCAATAAGAAAAAAAAGCCTAATTGCTTTCCTTGGCAAAATGTTTTAAAGCATTCAGTTGCGAGTCCTAATGAACATGACCCTGGTCTGACAGCCACTCAACAATTTACTAGAGATCATTTATCATTCCAGATCTTGTAAGGAACATAGGCGAGTTGGCTTGGTGGTTTGTTAAATAGAGGGGGATTTTTTCCCCCCATTCACTTTAAAAATGGCCACTCCATACTTTAAAGATTTAGCTCTAGGCCTATATGCTAGTGATTATACCTTGTAGGAGTGTTGGTGTAGCACTGACCTCTTAGCACCCTGCAATCTGTTTTACAACCAGCACTTACATATCTCTGTGGTGTGCACACACACACAGAGTGCCCTAATGCCCCTCTAACAGTGACAGGGTCACCTGACCTCTGATACTACTGCCTTGGCTACTGCAGAGGCATGACGAGGGATGAGACAGTGCAGCAGCAGAATTTCACAACAGGTCCAACACAGCTACGTCGGGGGATCCAGCACTGAACTCTGCACTCTCTCCAGCGTTGCTACCGTCTGGGTCAGAAGTCAAGGGATAGAGGAAATACTAGTCGAACAAAATGTTAAAAACACATTATCAATGTGCCAATCCTGTCTGAACACGCTGCATCTCTATAGGAACCCACTGAGCTCGTAATGCGGTAGAATATATGGGAATTTGGTCTCGGGGGTCGGGCCACTCCAGGTCACACACTTCCTCCCTTTCTCTGCTGAGTAGCAGGAAAGAGGAGCAAAATGCAGAGCTGCCAAAGCCTGATGGAGAAGGGAGGGACAGAGCAGAGAGTTCTGCCAAATTAGGCATCCCCTCCTCCTCTGAACACACACAAAGAGAGCAAGCACCCAACCGGAAGCCTGACACCATGTTACTACTGCAGGGGATGGAATTGTAATGAGGACAATGTCGATTATAATGGTGATCACTGACGTTAGAAATCGTGACAATCAGAGATTACAGATTGGACGAGCCTTTTCATTATCCTAATGCGTTTGACAGTGTCAACCGTGAGTGACCATTGTTTATCCTCGAAATGTCAAGAGAAACCCGACACCAGGGAGTAGGCCTCAACACCTCTCCCTGTGGTAAATCCTCAAACACCTCCCCGTACTCATCCCTGGGTCTGAAAGGAGAGACAGAGCAAAGCACATTAGAGCAAAAGGCCCTTAATGAAAATCCCTACCCTGACCGCTGCATCACGCCCTTGGCAGCTGTGCAATAATCCTCTAGTCCATCTATCCATTGGCTGCTCTCTCTCAGCTTAGCACTGCATGAACAAAAATTGGGTCTGATAGACTGGCCAATTGGATTCCTTCCATAGAAATACAATTACTTGAACAGACATTCCTATTCAAGTCATGTTCTACGATGGGTGGGCCTGAGTGTTGAGTCAAAATTGCCCTGGTCTGATGGGTCTTTATCCCATCGAGTAATTATATTCTATGGACCTGCCCCTGACAGTCTGTCCATCCACTTTAGCCAGTCAGTCGTCGTCACCATACCATCACTTGTCTACTGTGCAGTATGTCACTGCAACAGCTGAGAGCCAGGAGTAAGACTAGAGCCGTGTTCGAATACCCATAATAACATGCTGTATACTACATACTATTAGTTCATGTTAGTATACAGTAAATTAACTGTATCGTTTCAGTTGAGGAGTAGGGTTGATCCCAGCGTTCAATGGCAGTCAAGCACCCAAGCTAACTGGCTAACGTTGGCTAGCTACTTCCAGACACTAATGAGAGAACACCTCACTGACCATTTTACTCTCCCTAACAGAGCAGGTTAGTCTGTTTTCATGTTATCTAGAGCGTTGGTGACTAACTGTGCTGCTGGCAACAATTTAATTACGCTTTTTTTGCCGACACCGGCCATATTCAACGGGTGTTGAGCATTCATAAATTAATCAGTTATTCTGCGCGAGAGTGCTCTGAAATTGGAGTAAATAGCCAGAATGAACAATGACTATACCCCTTAGCTAACAATGATGTGAATAATCAAGTCAATAAACGTTGGTTAGTTAGTTAATAATACAGCCTGGCAAGTTCGATGTATTACTAGCCAAATAACATTAGGTAGCTAGCTAACATACCACTACCTACTGCTGCAATGCTATGTGGTTCGTAAGGAAGGCGTAGCTAACAAATTGTCAGCCAACATAACGTGTAACATAACTTATTTAAAAAGTAATTACTTTATTACATTGCTCAGCATAGTTAGTTAACCTGCAATGAATTTGTATCCGCTTTCGTCGGACTTCGGCTGCATATTTTCCACCATTTTCTTCAAATCTGAAAAGGTTGTGAAGCCACGCCCACTTTCGGAAAAATTGTATTATGGGCCCTAAAAGCACAGAAAGTGTCCACTGCATGTATACTTCGTATTTCGTCCAATTTAGTACGACATCCGGGAACTTTTGGCATACTAACTATATCTATACTATGACCAATAAACATACCATATACTCAATTCACGTCACAAATAGTACAGTTAGTATGAGTATTCGAACACAGCTTAGGCTAGCCTACAGATCACATGACCGGATGCATTAGTTCAATGGTCTACTGACAGCCCAACCCTCCCTCCATTCCTACGGGGGACTGACTAACTGGCCTTAGCATAGCAGGAGGAGGGACATCCCCTAACACTGACGGCTTCCCATTTCCTTCTAGGAAATTACCCCTAGTATGAGGAAGGACTTAAGTCAGGGCTAGGATGTGGGTTATGGAGGGTCAACCGCACAGAAAACATGGAAACAATTGACCAGATAGAGCTCTGTACCATTTCTGATCAAAGGGTTTAGTATTATTGCTCTGTACCATTTCTGATCCAAGGGTTTATTATTGCTCTGTCAACAGGTTTACAACCCTTGTTGTGGGACACCCTAAAGGCTAAGATTGGAAAGGCTTAGTTTAGACTGTCTCAAGTCCAGAGACAAAAAGTACCTCTTGCTGAACAGACAGAGAAACTGCCTGATTGACAGTCAAGACAGTTACAGGACCGTTTCAGTGTCACAGGATTTTCTTGCCATATTATGTTAACTTCAGAATAATTTTATCCCCCATTAATTATCACTGGGTTTAATACTAAGAAAATATTAAGTTTTAAATTGTTATGTCACCGATACACTTTCCATGGAATGCCCAACATTCTGCTATGAACTACACGTGAAAGCCTGGCATCTTACAACTTTTAATTTGACATTTTTCAGAGTTGTGTAATGGAAAGGTAATGCGAAACCTCTTGGATTGCTGTACTCATGTAATGTGTTCCTGGTAGTACCGAGTCCTGAGCACAGATGCCTACATTTTCCTCGCACATTCCAGAGCGTGGCTGGTGATGAGCCATTTCCCTTCCCTACAGGGGCCAGAGGATCAGCCAACGTCAACAGCTACATCAAAGCCTTTCATTTCCTTCTATACGCTGACTCACACCATCATCATACCATCACACTGGCTACCATTATCAACACTGAGTCAATACACTACCCAGACGGACATTTTCAAATGAACACAGGGAGGGATGCAAGTAGAGAACCATTCACACAGAGTTGCAGGCGGCGCAAACAAGCGGACACAGACAACACATGATGCTCTTAGGTTGGAAATGATAGAGATCTGGTTTCAAAGACACAGCTGCCATGTTGTCACTCAGTTCTCGAAAACAAGCTTCGCAATCAAAACGGTCTTCTGCCTAACACAAACACAGGGTTGGGGAGTAAAAGATTACATGTAATCTGACTATGAAACAACTAACCAGTTCTGTTACCAGCTAAAATATTGTAATCAGATTACAGACACTTTTGAAAAACTAGATGATTACTTCTTGGATTAAATTCAGAAAGGATGCATTAAGCATTGAAATAAGGCCCAAGTCAGAGACCACTAGGATGACACACCAAATGTGTTTGATAGATCATTTTTGTTTTCTTCAAATGCCTAAAGGAAAGTAATCCAAAAGTAACAGTGATCAGATTACGTTACAGAGTTTGGGTAATCCAAAAATGACATGACTGATTACAATTTTGGACCTGTAACTAGCAACTAACAGATTACATAGAGAAAGTAACCTACCCAACCCTGCATACACAGAGTACTGTCATTGACTGCAGTATAGATTGCATTTTAAGAATCTTTATAATGGCAGGGGATAAAAGCTAAATACTTTTTTTGTTCTTGGCCAGCTGCTTTGGAAACTCCTCAGAGTAGCTAAGCAAGCGAGCCACAAGCTGTTTTAGGTTTGCAGCTGCATCATGTTTCTGCTAATACCAGTTCTTCAGAACTGGGGCCACATTCCCAGCAGCCACGTTCAGCAGACAGACTGAGACCGATGCGTTCACACAGAAGAATGCGATTATGATTGGAGCGCAGGCCTGCAGGGCCTGAGCACTATACGGTTAGCCGTTATATTACAAGGGGCTACCTTCTGCACACACTGCAGCATGACAGTGCACTGGGGAGAAGGTGAAGGCCATCGCACACAATAGCTTATCCACAGGGAATGATGTTTCACTTCAATGTAGCGAGGAGATGAATGCAATGAGGGTTTGATTTGCTTGAGCAATCCTGTAAAGGAAAGGCTTGTGTTTTTGTGGCTTAGCCCAATACTGCCAAAAGCTGGTGTGTGTGTGTGTGTGTGTGTGTAAAGAACTGAAACAAGTTAGTGACACTACTGTAGGCGTGGGTGTGTGAGTATTCAACGTTGCCCTCCAGCATGTTTGATTAGGGCCTCTGGATCAAGGGCTGTTCCTTGGAGAGCCAGGTGAGCAGAATGAGGAGGAGCCTGATACCCGCTCAGAGCTTTGCTATGTGATGAGTCAGAGCAGAGCCTGTGACAGCACAGGCACATTTCCACCCACCCTTTCTCTGACACACACACACACACACACACGGAGCTAGGCTGTGAACAACCTTCATACAGAGCCACCTTTTTTGTTTTTAAAGAGAGTATTGCTATTTGCATCCAATTCCCTAAACTTTTCTCAGTTTAGCTGTGAGAGATGGGTGGAACCAGCCTTTTTTCTTGCCCTCATTCAGAATGTTGATGAGCAATAATGACAGAAATTCATAGAAATTATGAATTTCAGCTTCTTTTTTTTTTTATGAGAATGTGTTGGCACATTGGCATTCCTTCTCCAACATAAACCACACCAAGGTGCGGATGTATCCTAACACTGCTTGGTTTGTAGGTTGCCATAGTGCCTCTGCCACGGTGAGTCCGCACGTGATTCCCTCTGATAAGGTGCGGTTTAACACAACGGGGAGGGAAAGAGCACCCGTGCCACTAAGTGTAGTGTTATAAGCGGAGGATGCTTCACTGTTGCTACATACACACACTCAGCCCAAAATACTGTCCTGTAGGTGAGGCCAATCCCTTGAAATAAACACAGACATATCCCACGCACTGAGACCAAGGGCTTAACACCTGTGGGATGTAATGCAGTAACTGCTCCCCCATAAACTCCCAAACCCTTTTCTTTGACATTGTGTAATGTGTATGCTCAGCTATACTTTGCTTATTAGCTTATTAGCTGATGTCAAGACTATCATGTGCACGAGTCAAATATATGTATGCCGGTGGCACAACCGCCAATAAGGACCCTGATTAATTTGCGGTTCCTTAACAGCTGGGTTAATCCCAAAGGCCACGGGGAGAAGCTCTGACGCCGGAGCAGCAGTAGCTCAGCAACAGGAAGGAAACAGGACACCAGAGGAGACACACAAACCCACTGAACTGGTCACAAGGCCCTTGGCATGTTCGTGACAGTCGGGCCGTAGTAAGCCTGCTGAGAACAAACAGCGAATGTAATCCATTCAGAGGGGAGTGAGTCGGAGCTACGGGTGTAAATATACGATGACTTGAACAAACCATAAAAAGGCTATTTTTGAAAATGTGGTGGACTTCCCATATGATCCAAGCAGATGAGGACTTTAAACTTATGTTTAGTAGACTCCTAAGTCAATAAGGGTTCTTTATCAGCTGTTTTAACACCAAGGCTGCGTTTACACAGGCAGTCCAATTCTGATCTAAATTTTTTCACACTAAATTGGTCCTTTGGCCAATCACATCAGGTCTTTTCAAGTGAGCTATTTTTCAGAGCTGACTAATTAGTGAAAAAAATATCAAATGTTCTGCCTGAGTAAACGCAGCCCAAGGCATGTCATCGGACAGTCATTACCATGTTTAATGTTCAGTAGGACACCCCATAGCAAACAAATTAACATTTGCATTTCTAATTGGACAGGTGCAGGAAGTTCCTCCCTCAAGCTGCATACTGGACCCTATTCCAACTAAACTACTGAAAGAGCTGCTTCCTGTGCTTGGCCCTCCTATATTGAACATAATAAACGGCTCTCTATCCACCGGATGTGTACCAAGCTCACTAAAAGTGGCAGTAATAAAGCCTCTCTTGAAAAAGCCGAATCTTGACCCAGAAATTATAAAAAACTAAAATCGGCCTATATCGAATCTTCCATTCCTCTCAAAAATTTTAGAAAAAGCTGTTGCACAGCAACTCACTGCCTTCTTGAAGACAAACAATGCATACGAAACGCTTCAGTCTGGTTTTAGACCCCATCATAGCACTGAGACTGCACTTGTGAAGGTGGTAAATGACCTTTTAATGACGTCAGACCGAGGCTCTGCATCTGTCCTCGTGCTCCTAGATCTTAGTGCCGCTTTTGATACCATCGATCACCACATTCTTTTGGAGAGATTGGAAACCCAAATTGGTCTACATGGACAATTCTAGCCTGGTTTAGATCTTATCTGTCGGAAAGATATCAGTTTGTCTCTGTGAATGGTTTGTCCTCTGACAAATCAATTGTAAATTTCGGTGTTCCTCAAGGTTCCGTTTTAGGACCACTATTGTTTTCACTATATATTTTACCTCTTGGGGATGTCATTCGAAAACATAATGTTAAATTTCACTGCTATGCGGACGACACACAGCTGTACATTTCAATGAAACATGGTGAAGCTCCAAAATTGCCCTCGCTAGAAGCCTGTGTTTCAGACATAAGGAAGTGGATGGCTGCAAACTTTCTACTTTTAAACTCGGACAAAACAGAGATGCTTGTTCTAGGTCCCAAGAAACAAAGAGAACTTCTGTTCAATCTGACAATTAATCTGGATGGTTGTACAGTCGTCTCAAATAAAACTGTGAAGGACCTCGGTGTTACTCTGGACCCTGATCTCTCTTTTGAAGAACATATCAAGACTGTTTCAAGGACAGCTTTTTTCCATCTACGTAACATTGCAAAAATCAGAAACTTTCTGTCCAAAAATGACGCAGAAAAATTAATCCATGCTTTTGTTACTTCTAGGCTGGACTACTGCAATGCTCTACTTTCCGGCTACCCGGATAAAGCACTAAACAAACTTCAG
Source organism: Salmo trutta (assembly GCF_901001165.1). Classification (NCBI taxonomy): domain Eukaryota; kingdom Metazoa; phylum Chordata; class Actinopteri; order Salmoniformes; family Salmonidae; genus Salmo; species Salmo trutta. Next base: position 20,866,852 of record NC_042995.1, read on the forward strand.
TTAGTGCTAAATACGGCTGCTAGAATCCTGACTAGAACCAAAAAATTTGATCATATTACTCCAGTGCTAGCCTCCCTACACTGGCTTCCTGTTAAGGCAAGGGCTAATTTCAAGGTTTTACTGCTAACCTACAAAGCATTACATGGGCTTGCTCCTACCCATCTTTCCGATTTGGTCCTGCCGTACATACCTATACGTACGCTACGGTCACAAGACGCAGGCCTCCTAATTGTCCCTAGAATTTCTAAGCAAACGGCTGGAGGTAGGGCTTTCTCCTATAGAGCTCCATTTTTATGGAATAGTCTGCCTACCCATGTGAGAGACGCAGACTCAGTCTCAACCTTTAAGTCTTTACTGAAGACTTATCTCTTCAGTAGGTCCTATGATTAAGTGTAGTCTGGCCCAGGAGTGTGAAGGTGAACGGAAAGGCTGGAGCAACGAACCGCCCTTGCTGTCTCTGCCTTGCCGGTTCCCCTCTTTCCACTGGGATTCTCTGCCTCTAACCCTATTACAGGGGCTGAGTCACTGACTTACTGGTGTTCTTCCATGCCGTCCATGGGAGGGGTGCGTCACTTGAGTGGGTTGAGTCACTGACGTGGTCTTCCTGTCTGGGTTGGCGCCCCCCTTTGGGTTATGCCATGGCGGAGATTTTTGTGGGCTATACTCGGCCTCGTCTTTGGACGGTAAGTTGGTGGTTGTAGACATCCCTCTAGTGGTGTGGGGGCTGTGCTTTGGCAAAGTGGGTGGGGTTATATCCTTCCTGTTTGGCCCTGTCCGGGGGTATCATCGGATGGGGCCACAGTGTCTTCTGATCCCTCCTGTCTCAGCCTCCAGTATTTATGCTGCAGTAGTTTATGTGCCGGGGGGCTAGGGTCCGTCTGTTTCATCTGGAGTATTCTCGTCTTATCCGGTGTCCTGTGTGAATTTAAATATGCTCTCTCTAATTCTCTCTTTCTCTCTTTCTTTCTTTCTCTCGGAGGACCTGAGCCCTAGGACCATGCCTCGGGACTACCTGGCATGATGACTCCTTGCTGTCCCCAGTCCACCTGGCCATGCTGCTGCTCCAGTTTCAACTGTTCTGCCTGCTGCTACGGAACCCTGACCTGTTCACCGGACGTGCTTGTTGCACCCTCGACAACTACAATGATTATTATTATTTGACCATGCTGGTCATTTATGAACATTTTAACATCTTGACCATGTTCTGTTATAATATCCACCCGGCACAGCCAGAAGAGGACTGGCCACCCCTCATAGCCTGGTTCCTCTCTAGGTTTCTTCCTAGGTTTTTGGCCTTTCTAGGGAGTTTTTCCTAGGGAGTTTTTCCTAGCCACCGTGCCTCTTTCACATGCATTGCTTGCTGTTTGGGGTTTTAGGCTGGGTTTCTGTACAGCACTTTGAGATTTTAGCTGATATACGAAGGGCTATATAAATAAATTTGATTTTTAGGGAAAGGGGATACCTAGTCAGTTTAACAACAAAGCATTCAACAAAAATGTGTCTTCCGCATTTAATCCAACCCCTCTGAATCAGAGAGGTGAGGGGGGCTGCCTTAAATCGACGTCCTCGTTATTGGCGTCTGGGGAGCAGTTGTTGTTGGGGGTTAACTGCCTTGCTCAAGGGCTGATTACAACCAGCGACCTTTCGGATACTGGCCCAACACTCTTAAGTGCTAGGCTACCTGCTGCCAAGATTAGAGTTTACTCCATTTTCAACTGTTTGTTGCCTACTGAACGTGTCCCTTGTAAATGATGGAGAACACGTCTAATTAACAGTCTTCTGATCCATGCACCACCTCACCCACCCGCATACCACCCAGTCATTCGTCCATTCTAACATACTCAGCCTTCACATCCTCCTTCTCCTCCTCTCCCCAGCTGGACATTACATCTGACGCTTTCTTCTCCAGATCCCTATTGCCATTTCCTCCTTGGTCCAGGTTTCCTTTTCTGCGATGGCTAGTACACAATAGACTATGTAATACACCACTATGGGGCAAAGCCTTCTCCGAATACAAACGGGGGCTATGGTGAGCTATTTCCCAACATCTTTGTCCAGGTTCTTTAAATGTGTACATCAGCAAGCAAGCAAACAAACACCAAGGCCTAGCTCGACATTAACGATTGTCCTCTTGTCCAGGACAAGAACAAAAAAAAATAGTGGACAAGAAAAATATAGATTTAAGTTATTTTAATGGATAAGTCATTTTTTAAATATATATTTTTTAAATAACTATAAATCACACACACAAAAAATGATATTTAATCTCTGTCACTTTAAACAGATTGTGCGTGCAGTGTGCTTTGAAACAGTGTTTTCCCCCTTATTGCATTTTGTAACATTCACGCATAGCCATGTGTGCATTGTTGAGTTTATAATGTGAAGTAATAAATACTTATCAACATTTTAAGCTAAACGGTCTGACCTGCTGCACCAGCCTCATTGGACGCCCTTAATTTCGAGCCCTGGAGGGAATTATTTTATAAAGACTTAAGTATTTGGTTGTAATTGCAATGTTGCAATATTTTATAGGCTACCAAGGGTGGCCAACCATCCTCCAGGAGAGCCTTAAAAAAAAAGAACAGCCAATAGGCAGAGTGTTGCCTACATTTTTGTCTGATTCTCTATGGTAAAAAATCTAAAGTGGACAAGAGACTTGAGCTTATGGACAAGTAAAAAAAAAAAAAAAGTCCTAAGACAAGTAGCTAAAAAGTTTGTCAAGCCCTGTAAGTAGGGATGCAAAAGGGTTAGAATTTATACGGAAATTTTCCATGGGAAGTTAAGCCCGGGAATTTTGGGAAATTTGCTTAAAATTCATCAAAAAAGTTAGCTTATAACAGTGAACCTTTTTTGTAGGATACACATAAGGTCTTGTGGCATATTTTGGTTAAACTATCCCCAATTCAATAGAATTGCAACCCTCTGCATGCACAGTGCATTCTTCCATCACATGTACAGTGCACTCTTCAATCACATGTACAGCTGATTCTCAAGATCTTGCACACTAATGAGATGCTATTGAGCCCGCACTACTACACTGTCTGAGCCAAGGACTACATGCTTTCTGGTAAGTTTTGATTACAATACTGGGTGGGGTGAATATATTTTATATGACATTAAAAAAAAAAATTTATAAGGAAATACTAGCCTACAGCAAAATGTGTTTAAATCATTTCTAACTTAATTTCTGCTAGTTAGTTTTTACTACCATGTGGGTTTTAGCTTGCTTGAGCCTGCTAACTGGGGTGTGTTAATTCACCTGCTTCCATACATATTTCATTTTAAAACATGTATTTTACAAAGGACTTGTTTAATCTAACTGCTTAACTATTTATCTGTACATGGAATTGTATTTGGGTTTTTTTTTTTACTCATTTTTTCCTAATCTTTACAGGAAAATGCCACGGGCACTATCTGATGTGTGGAGACATTTCACTGCAGCTAATGTAGAAGGAAAAGCTGTGTACATTTGCAAATACTGTGCCAAATCATATGTGAAGAATGCAACAAAGATGCAGAATCATCTGGCCAAGTGCATAAAGTTCCCTCAGCGCTCACAACAAGCAACCTCTGACAAAAGTCCCTCGACTTATATTCGAGGTGAAAATGATGAATCAGACACCTTATCGATAGCAACAGCTCATGGTCCTCCTGGAATCAGAAGTTCTTTTGACTCAATGGAGGAACGTAGTCAGATAAATGCTGATGAATGTCTTGCTCGAGCTGTGTATGCAACTGGTTCACCCACATCACACCCATTGGCTGTGCTGCTTATGCATTGAATCTGCTCCTCAAGGACATCATGGCACTGAAAACAATGGATACACTCTACAAGGGAGCCAAGGAAATGGTTAGGTATGTGAAGGGTCATCAAGTTATAGCAGCAATCTACCTCAGGGAGAAGACATGGAAGCCTGAGAGGAAGACAACCAAAGCTTTATTTTCTAAACTATCATTTCACAGACGTATTTTGAAAACGTTTTTGGGAGATGCGATGGATCATTGGACATCATTGAATATTCGCTTTATTTTGTTGTTCAGTAAAATCATCCCATGTGAAGAGTCAACTCATTTAATTAAAGTTCAATTCATAACTAAATTGTTTTCTTATTTATATTGGAAGGATTTAATAATTTGCAATTATGTCTACTTATGATAAGGTAAAAGTTTTATGTTTCTGTCTCCATATGATATGGTAAATATATCCAATGCAAAAAACATCTACATTTAAATGGTATTAACTTTTGAAGGTATAGGGGGCAGTATTTTCATGTTTTCGGATGAAAAGCGTGCCCAGAGTAAACTGCCTAATACTCGGGCCCAGAGTATTTGCATATTATTAGTAGATTTGGATAGAAAACACTCTGAAGTTTCTAAAACTGTTTGAATGATGTCTGTGAGTATAACAGAACTCATATGGCAGGCAAAAACCTGAGAAAAATCCAACCAGGAAGTGGGAAATCTGAGAATTGTAGTTCTTTTGAATGCCTATCGAAACTACAGTGTCTGTGGGGTCACGTTGCACTTCCTAAGGCTTCCATTGGCTGTCAACAGCCTTTAGAAACGTGTTTCATCCTTCTCCTGTTACTGGGCAGAAAATAGGAGCTCAGTCAATGAGTGGACTGCCTGAGGACAAAGGACTTGGTGATGCGCGAGCCCGCCAGCGCGCCCCTCCTTTTTCCTCTGTAATGAATACGCCATTGTCCGGTTGGAATATTATCTACGTTTTATGTTTAACCTCTCTGGCGCATGTGGGACGAACTCGTCCCACCTACGTAACAGCCACTTCAATCCAGTGGCGCGATTTTTGAATCGTTTGAAATACTATTACTTCAATTTCTCAAACATATGACTATTTTACAGCTATTTAAAGACAAGAATCTCGTTAATCTAACCACACTGTCCGATTTCAAAAAGGCTTTACAACGAAAGCAAAACATTAGATTATGTCAGCAGAGTGCCCAGCCAGAAATAATCAGACACCCATTTTCAAGCTAGCATATCATGTCACATAAACCCAAACCACAGCTAAATGCAGCACTAACCTTTTATGATCTTCATCAGATGACACACCTAGGACATTGTGTTATACAATACATGCATGTCTGTTCAATCAAGTTCATATTTATATCAAAAAACAGCTTTTTACATTAGCATGTGACGTTCAGAAAAAGCATAACCCCCGCAAACTTCCGGGGAATTTACTAACAGTTTGCTAAATTACTCACGATAAACGTTCACAAAAAGCATAACAATTATTTTAAGAATTATAGATACATTACTCCTCTATGCACTCGATATGTCCGATTTTAAAATAGCTTTTCGGATGAAGCACATTTTGCAATACTCTAAGTACATAGCCCGGCATCACAGGGCTAGCTATTTAGACACCCAGCAAGATTAGCCTTCATCAAAATCATATTTCCTATAAGAAAAATGTTCTTACCTTTCCTGTTCTTCGTCAGAATGCAGTCCCACGACTTCTACTTCAATAACAAATGTAGGTTTGGTCCCAAATAATCCATCGTTATATCCAAACAGCGACGTTTTGTTCGTGAGTTCTAGACACTATCAGAATACTAAATCACGGTCTCGCGCATGGCGCATTGGCGTGACAAAAATTTTCTAAATATTCCATTACCGTACTTCGAAGCATGTCAACCGCTGTTTAAAACCAATTTTTATGCCATTTTTCTCGTAGAAAAGCGATAATATTCCGACCGGGAATACGCAATGAGCCTAAACAGCCGAATTAAATTTCCCCACAGGGGCGAATCGTGCACGCGCCTCATTCAAAGGTCCTCTGATCCGCCACTTACCAAAGGCGATAATGTGTTTCAGCCTGAGGCTGCCTCGTCAACCTTCAGGTATTTCCCGGGTTCTGAGAGACTATCGGAGCCCTGGGAATTGTCACGTTACAGCTAAGATCCTAACTTTTCAATAAACAGATGCAAGACGCACGACTCCTTGTCAGACAGGGTACTTCCTGCATGAAACCTTGTCAGGTTTTTGCCTGCCATAGGAGTTCTGTTATACTCACAGACACCATTCAAACAGTTTTAGAAACTTTAGGGTGTTTTCTATCCAAACCTGGACAATAATATGCATATTATAGCTTCTGAGTTGGTGTAGGAGGCAGTTAAAAATGGGCACATATTTTTTCCAAAATTCTCAATACTGCCCCCTAGCCCAAACAGGTTAAAAAGACCCTAAGGATTGATTGTAAACAACGTTTGACATGTTTCTAAGAATGGCAATGGAACTATTTGACTTTTCGTGTCTGGATTTACGCTCGCGCGTTATGCCTTTGGATAGTGCTCTGAACTCACAAACAAAACGGAGGTATTTGGACATAAATATGGAGTATTTCCAACAAAAATAAAATTTCTTGTGGAAGTAGGAGTCCTGGGAGTGCATTCTGACAAAGATCAGCAAAGGTAAGAGAATATTTATAATACTAATTCTGAGTTTAGTTGACCCCAGAACTTGGCGGGTATCTGTATAGCTTGCTTTGATGGCGTGGTATGTACTCAGAATATTGAAAAATGTGCTTTCTCCGTAAAGCTATTTTAAAATCTGACACAGCGGTTGTATTAAGGAAAAGTATATCTATAATTCTTTCAATAACTGTTGTAAATTTTATCAGCGTTTATGATGAGTATTTTTGTAAATTGATGTGCACATTCACCGGTTGTTTTGGTGGGAATACATTTTCTGAACATCACACACCAATGAAAAATTGGGTTTTTGGTTATAAATATGAACTTCATCGAGCAAAAGTCCTATGAGTGCCATCTGATGAAGATCATCAAAGGTTAGTGAATATTTTAGCTGTATTTTGGGTTTTTGTGATGCATGTCCTTGCTTGGAAAATGGCTGTGGTTTTTCTTGTGAAGTTTATGTCCTAACATAATCTAATTTTATGCTTTCGCCGTAAAGCCTTTTTGAAATCGGACAATGTGGTTAGATTAACGAGAAGTTTCTTTAAAATGGTGTAAAATAGTTGATTGTTTGAGAAAATGAATTTGAGATTTTTGCTGTTTTGCATTTCGCGCCATGCTATTTCACTGGCTGTTGAATAGTGTGTCCCGCAGGTGGGACGGTCACGTCCCACCTAGCCCAGAGAAGTTAATATGCATATATTTCCGTTAATTCCCATATATTTTTGTTAATTCCCATGGAAAGTTTCCGCCTCTGAATATTCCCCAAAATGTGCAACCCTACATGTAAGTCTTCACTGATGTGTGAGAAAAGAGCACAGCCCACTGTCATCTTATGTGCACACATAAACAGGATGACTCTCCAAAGATGGTAACTTGGTTTTGGTCTATTTATAATATTATTTGCTCTCCAAGAGTTGACCAGGCTTCTCAGTAGACAGACATTTTAAAAAGCACTAGTAGGTCAGGAGGACTGACTGTGTGGAGTCATATGACCAACCATAGACACCTTCAGAGACGTAGGCAGACACCAGATGCTGCGGACCAATCAGAAAGTCCCGGTGCTACCCCCATTGCCTGGGGTTTGCTGATGCTGCACGGCAGAGCAGGGGCCAGCAGCACTCCATCCGCTGAGCAACTTGTCAATTATTGAGCTGAACAAAGTGCTGATGAGCTAGCTGTGTGACCTGGCTGGCTGTGTGTGAAGCTCCAATAGTAGTAGTAGTCAGAACTAGCCTCATTTACCAGATGTTCAAGCTTTACTAGAAGTAGACCTATGAAGCCAAAGCATCCAGTACATAGAGAATTTAGATTAATATGAATGAATTTAGTGAAAGGCTGATGCTCCTATGTGACAGTTATTCTTTTGATGAACCAAGCAATTTTATATTGGCATTAGATTTGAGTATAATGACATGGAGCTACAATGGAATCTATGGAAAAGTTAAGCAACGTTTTAGGTTATCATCCCACTTTTCACAAACTCTTTGTCAAAGACCAATGGTCAGATACTGCGGGTCACACCTGACCCAACAGAATAGCAAAACCGACCTGCAGTACATACTGTAGGCTCTCCAATCCAGTGGACAGTCACCTCTTTCTGTCCACTGGTCTGGATTCATTCTGCAGCCCCAATGCTTCATCTGATCAGCCATGTCTAACCTACCCCTGCTCGATACCCGAGAGTGCTCGATCAACACTACCCCTGGTCTGTCTGACTGCCTGCCTCAGAGCTGCAGGGTGGGGAATGAGAGGAGCGGACATGACAGTGTACCTCTAGGCATGCCCTATCAGCTCTTTCACCAATCCATTGTTTCAGTACTCCCAAAAATCAAAGGGTCAATCTCTAGAGTCTAGACTAGAGGGATGGCTCAAATGCAGTGATCACTCCTCCTGCCAGAGACATTTTGACTAGCTTACACATGGAACACTACAAGCAAAGATACTTTTGCATTTAAGCTATTTTATGGTCGATAATAATATCATCAGTGATCATTTGGAAAACTCCAATGGTATCTTACCATCCATTTACATTTCGTATTTTCACGTTTCTCAATAATCCCAGACATATGCTAATAACATCATGTAAAATACCAGACGGTGGCTCTAAACGCACTAGTTGGGTCTAGGTGACAGCGGTTAACTAAGCTAATGCCCAGGACAGTGATTGGGAGAGTAACGTTACTGACAGAAAATATGGGGTTATTCTAGGTATGGATCCATATGGCATTTCAGTATTGAATGTGAATTAGGCTAGGCCTAATCCACTCCAAGAGAGAAATATTTGCCCTTGTATCATAACAGCAGCAGAGTATTATGACAAAAAAAGCACAGAGAAAATGTTAGCTCTACGGCCATACTTACTGCTGACTTTCATACTGCCAAATGCTGAGGGCTGCGGCACTGCTTTGCAGCTCTCTGCGAATGAGGTGGTTCTGGGCCGACCCGACATATTCCAATCCAAGATATCCCTGCTTCGTCTTCAGTCGAATCGTACTTTTTCCCAGTACTATTAGTCTTCCGACTGTCCTCTGTAGAATGCGTTGTTTTTATAAATTTTAAAAGAAAAGTGGTAGCTAATTCCACGATAAGAGGTCTGCTTCTTCTTATATCGTTCTAGCACGAGCTAGCCAGCCAGCTAGCTAGCAAACTAATGTCGAACCGGTCAGCTGTGTCTGGTCTCGAGCTGTCGTCCAGCCACATTCAGCAATAATCTGTCATCCCTTTTATTTTGTAGGTTCCTTTCACTTACCTAGGCTAACGTTATAAAGGCATTCTATAAAATAACGGCCTGAGCCAGGTGTCTCATAAATTGGGCCTCTCAAAGTTGCCAGTACATAAAAAAAAAACACCGCGGTAAAGAGGAATAGGCTGCCTACAATGGCATGAACGACAAGTCTGCTTACGTTGAATGATTCTCAAAATAAAACAATATCAGGTCCAATAGCTAATCTTCATATTCTTGTATTGACACTAAAGGATCCGACAGCACCAGCCATGGCGGCTCCCAGTCTCAGACCGACCAACATTCAAATCGGACACAAATGAACAAAATTCCCGATTTCAGGCCGAAAGAAACGCACCGACGTTTCTTTGACAACTTCGCCCCCATAAACACAGAAGCAATTGTCGATAGTCCCTGCTGGCTGACGACGACGTGAAATACTATTCCAAATGTATTTATTTGTTGAAAATAGTCATGCTACAGCTCCACTAAATGTGAAATTCTCTTTTGATTCCTTCTTTCTCTGTCTGCTAGTTCTCTTTGTCAGACTACGACTAAAACAACGCAAACTACGTAAACTATTGAGTGGGTGAACCTCTTTCACGATTTCCACTAGATAGCCCAGCTACAAAGTCAAAGTGCCTATATTGTAAAGGTTCATGAAAATAAAACATACATTTTTGGTCTTAATTTAATTTAAGGCCATGGTTAGGCATACGGTTAGCAGTGGGGTTAGGATTAAAAACACATTTTAAGAAAACACATTTTAGAAATGGGCGGGGTGTATGACTTTGTGGCTATGGTAACTAGGGACAAACCTCTACGCAAATCTTAAACTACGGGAATATCGAATTGTGCACGCTCAGGCAGACGCGAGGGGGGTCACGTCGACCAATCCAAAGCGAATCCATACGAAATGTCTGTAGAGACCTCAAGCCCAATGAGCGCGTTGATGTCTCTAGTCAACTGCCGCTATTGTCAAGAAAAATAAAAGGTACTTCGACATAACCACATAATGGTGCAGTAACGTGTGTTCATGGATGCCAAGGAAAGCCAGGCTTTGCCAAATATTTGACAAGTAAAACAATTGAAACATTCTCTTTCGTCTCTCTCTCTCTTTTAACAATTTTCCGTCAATTCGCTAGTGTCTTGATTCTCACAGGAGAAAGCATCCAAGCGAGAAACAGCGCCACTCTGTTTCAGTATGTGTAGCCTACGGAAAGTATTCAGACCCCTTGACTTTTTCCACATTGTGTTACCTTACAGTTCTACAATTGATTAAATAGTTTTTTACAAATAAAAAAAGTGAAATATCACATTTACATAAGTATTCAGACCTTTTACTCAGTACTTTGTTGAAGCTCCTTTGGCAGCGATCACAGCATTGAGCGTTGGGAATGACGCTACATGCTTCTCAGCAGATCCTCTCAAGCTCTGTCAGGTTGGATGGAGAGATGTTTGATCTGGTTCAAGTCCAGGCTCTGGCTGGGCCACTCAAGGACATTCAGAGACTTGTCCCGAAGCCACTCCTGCATTGTCTTGGCTGTGTGCTTAGGGTCGTTGTCCTGTTGGAAGGTGAACCTTCGCCCCAGTTTGAGGTCCTGATCACTCTGGAGCAGGTTTTCATCAAGGATCTTGCTGTACTTTGCTCCGTTCATCTTTGCCTCAATCCTGACTAGTCTCCCATTCCCTGCCGCTGAAAAACATCCTCACAGCATGATGCTGCCATCATCATGCTTCACCGTAGGGATGGTGTCAGGTTTCCTCCAGACGTGACGCTCAAGTATTCAGCGCAAAGAGTTCAATCTTGGTTTCATCGGACCAGAGAATGTTGTTTCTCATGGTCTGAGAGTCTTTAGGTGCTTTTTGGCTAACTCCAAAAGGCCTGTCCTGTGCCTTTTACTGACGAGTGGCTTCCATCTAGCCACTCTACCATAAAGGCCTGATTGGTGGAGTGCTGCAGAGATGGTTGTCCTTCTGGAAGGTTCTCCCATCTCAACAGAGGAACTCTAGAGCTCTGTCAGAGTGACCATCGAGTTCTTGGTCACCTCCCTGATCAAGGCCCTTCTCCCTGATTGCTCAGTTTGGCTGGGCGGCCAGCTCTAGGAAGAGTCTTAATAGTTCCGAACTTCTTCCATTTAAGAATGATGGAGTTCACTGTGTTCTTGGGGACCTTCAATGCTGCAGAAAATGTTTGGTACCCTTCCCCAGATCTGTGCCTCGACACAATCCTTTCTCGGAGCTCTAAGGACAATTCCTTCGACCTCATGGCTTGGTTTTTGCTATGACATGCACTGTCAACTGTGGGACCTTATATAGACAGGTGTGTGCCTTTCAAAATCATGTCCAATCAATTGAATTTACCACAGGTAGACTCCAATCAAGTTGTAGAAACATCTCAAGGTATGATGTTTTAGGGAAGACCCAGATGCAGACAGTGTCGAAGTAACAACAGTTTATTACTAGAACAGGGGGCAGGTAAAACGACAGTTCAAGGGCAGGAAGAGGTCAGCAATCCAGATCAGAGTCCAAAAGGTACAGAACGGCAGGCAGTCTCAGCGTCAGGGCAGGCAGATGTCAATAATCCAGTGTGGTGGGACAAGGTACAGGATGACAGGCAGGCTCAGGGTCAGGGCAGGCAGAAAACAGGAACTAGAAACAGACAGAAGCAAAGGGGAAACCGCTGGTAGTCTTGATGAACAAAACAAACTGGCAACAGACAAACAGAGAACACAGGTATAAATACACAGGGGATAATGAGGGGAGATGGGAGACACCTGGTGGGGGGTGGAGACAAGCACAAAGACAGGTGAAACAGATCAAGGTGTGACACAAGGATGATCAATGGAAACAGGATGTACCTGATAAGGGAATTTATATGTTTAAGGTAATGACTAAAGAATTCCACCCTGAAACGTAATTATTAGATTATGTAACATGTATAATGAATAATTAGACAAACGTAACTATTAGTAATTATTAGATTATGTGACATGTATAATGAATAATTAAAGTGATAAACTTAAGTCCAATAAGGTTTGGTCGAGACCAGTAAGGGAGAGAAATGTGTGTGTGTGCGACTAAGAAAATACAGAGGACAATTAAACTATTCATGACCTGACCTGGTTGGAACTCTAAGAAACATACGACAGGAAAGGGAGTCCTGTCAAGGTCCCTCTAATCTCGGGAGGATAGAAATGCCATCCTTAAACGAGGAATGAGGACTGTGGGGAAAGATACATCCCACCTACTATTTGTGTGTCTGTGTGTGCGTGGAAGTAGGTGGGGGTGAGAGTTATAAAAAGACATGTCTTTGCATTTTTTGACTTTAAAACGTTCTCTGAATAAACTGTATGGACCTTTTGCATAAGCTGAGTCTTTGCCTAATTATTATTAAACCCAGGGTCTTACAAACCTCAGGGATTGGTCAAACCTTAAATAATTGTTTAGTTATCATCATTGGGATTGAAAATTCTCGTGACAGTACCTGAGCTCAATTTCGAGTCTCAAAGCAAAGCGCCTGAATACTTATGTAAATAATTTATTTCTGTTTTTTGTTTTAATACATTTGCAAACATTTCTAAAAACTAGCTTTTACTTTGTCATTATGGGGTATTGTGTGTAGATTTCTGAGGATTCTTTATTTATTTAATCAAATTTAGAATAAGGCTGGAACGTAACAAAATGTGGAAAAAGTCATGGGGTCTGAATACTTTCCGAAGGCACTGTATCTGATGCTGTCTGGACCAAAAGAGTATGTTGCCGCCATAGCATCTGATTGATTGATGCCAGCAAGCATTTGGCCTGCCTTGATAAAATAATTAGCCAATCAGCGTTGAGCTGAGCTCAACTGTGGTTTGTCCTGGTGCAGCAAAACGCCCCCCAAGTGAGGCCAGTTTGGATTTAGCTTCACACCAATAAATCGGCCATTTTCTAAGCCATAGATGGAGATGCGGAGTTGGACTTACGTAATTCTCTGCACAGGCTAATGATTATGACGGCGATTCTGATCTAACCATGAATTAATATGTTGTGCCACTGGCCTGAGATGATTGAAGTTCAATATGTAGCCTACATGTAGCCTAGTTAACTAGTTAGCTAATTCAGCAGGTTCATTGTTGCCCATTCGAGAAAGTTAGGCTAGCAAGCATTTTAGCTAGGTAGCCTATGACATAAAAAAAACTAAAAGTGTACTGTATGACAGAGCCATAGACCGTTTTGCCAACATGAAAGAGGAGAGTTGAATTGGCATTCAACTAGTCTATAAGTAGGGTGTTTTTACTTGCGCGCACACAGTGGAAAATAGCCAGCGGAAAATACGGAACGTAGGGGTTGATAATGTTCTCTAGATGCGCCGTGATTGGCTCAGTGTTCTGTCACTCATGGGGACACTACGTCACAGCAAGACCCTTGGTTGCTGCCATAGACTTACATTGGAAGTGCCCATCCAAGAATACTCAAGGTCATTGGCCACAGATAAAATTACGTCAAATCGTGTTATATCTACCATAGGTTTGATTGGACTGATCATGTCAACATCATACTTTCAAAATCTTAGCTAGCAAGCTAGCAGTCATCATCGTGCATCAAGTCGGCAATCTACTGGCAAATTGTTTTCAATCCTTGTCATATAAAGATAAATTATATATAAAACGTATCAGGGTGCTCATCGGCCATTGGACATAAACATTACACAACAAGTTGGAAATCGCAAATGCAACAATTAGTGCTAAGGTGCCACTGCAACCCCGGGTTCGATCCCAGGCTGTGTCAGAGCCGGCTGTGACCGGGAAACCCATGAGGCGGCACACAATTGGCCCAGCATCGTCCGGGTTAGGGAAGGGTTTGGCCGGCCGGGATGTCCTTGTCTCATCGTGCTCTAGAGACTCCTTGTGGCGGGCCGGGCACATACAAGCTGACATCGGTTGTCAGTTCGACAGTGTTTACTCCGACACAGTGGTGCAGCTGGCTTCCGGGTTAAGCGAGCAATGTGTCAAGAAGCAGTGTGGCTTGGCTCTCGACCTTCACCAAGTCCATAGGGGGGTTGCAGCGATGAGACAAGATCGTAACTACCAAATGGATAACACAAAAATGGGGGTAACGCCATGGGCCAGAAAAGTTTCAATACATTGGCATGTCAATCCAGCATGACTTCTGCCGCGTTATTAACAACTGGAAACTCGGAACTGGAAAATGTCAGACTCGGATAAAACTAGCTCCGACTGGGAAAATACCGAAAATAATTTTGAACGGTCGTCCAACTCGGAATTCCAAGTCAGGCTTTTGGGCCTCTTTCTAGAGCCCACAAGAAAGACCGCCTCGCCACCTTCCTGTTCAAGTGAGCACAGCACAACAAGGTGAGTCCAAAAAATGTATTGTATGCTACTGCACAAATGAAGTAATATGCCAGGGAGATATGCATACTGTAGCTAAGAAAGTAATACTAAGTGTATGTTGTGTAGTAAGCTGTTAGTAGCCCATATGTCTCACCCTAATAATTTGGTCCCTTTCCTCCCTCATAACTTTGCCTGTTTTAGAGAAATGTGATCATCGAATAATGTAAGCGATTTCATTATCTGCTTATATGCCCCTTTTATTTATCCTACTGTTCTGACTTGGTGTACAGTGAGAATACTGTAAAAACGGCCCATGTTCTGAAATCTGTTGCTGTACATTTCAAAAGTGCTGAACAAATAGTTATATTGACTACGTCCATCCTAGCTTGCTCATTAATGTCAAAATTATGGATTGCCTCTTATCTTTCCTTTATGCCATAGTTTGTACATCTCAATTGTCAGTAGAAACCACATTTGTTTAAGCAAGTCAGCCTTATCAGCTATGTTTTTTTACAAGGCAGTAAATGAGGCTGATTTAACCGTTTCACTGCCAAACAAGGCTCCGCTGATAGCCAGGTGTAGCGGTGGTAAGGAGTCCCTCCATGGTGCTGAAAAGAAAGCTCTCATATTGTGGGCACCATTTGTCACCATTATAGTGCAATGAATGAATTGGTTAGTGTTGTGTTGTGTTGAGCTGTGTAGTGGCTTTGCCCCACCAAGATTCACATGCTAAAATTGCCACTGGATTGGACAAAATAGTTTTTGGTATGTTCAAGTTTGTTTTCAGTGTATTAAACAAAGCATGTATAGCCTTATTGATCTGATGATGTTTAAATGTTGAAGTTAAAATGGTGCTGGAATAGCGAAGGCAGTGCTCCTGTGATCTTTGTGCTGAGTTGTAGTAACTCTGTGGTTCTAAATCTGTAGGTGGTTAGTAAAGTGTCAAACATGAACTTGCTTGACCATGCTGCAGGTGATATAACTGTTTGTTACATGCAATATTTGCTTAGTGGTCTTCATAGGACAGATGTTGCTCTCCGTTTTTTTGGATAAAACAAATGTACGTGTGCAGTTGAATATATTCTGCCACTGTGTGACAGTTGTCTTTTTGTTGTCACGTCTTTATTGTATATCACGGTGGCGTAGGAATGAACAGGTTATAGAGAAAACAATGCAATTATCACAACATAGGTTGTAATATGGCTCTTTTACTGGCTTGGTTTATCTTCCTCAGTGATTATACCCACAAACCTCTACTGTAACGGTGCAACCAGGTAGGCTACATGTATACATGAAGGATGATGCTTCACCAGTGGAATGATGTTGCTGTACCACATCATTATTGAAATACCTTGTAGTCTGAAAGATAATCCAGAAGTAAACTGTGTAGTTTATTTCCCTCGCCCTGATTTATTCCTTCAGCCATTCATTGTCCATTCTGGTGTGAGTAGACCCTGAATTGCTTTAGGTACGCTTAGTATCCTTATGAGTTACAGGCTGATTGATGGGTTTTGCGTCCTCTTCAAGGATGACAGATGCAGGACACATTAAAGTTGAATGGAAAATCTTAAGGGAGAGAAATGTTCCTATCATTATGATATGGTTTAGAACGGCATGGGACACAGCCTTGACCATTTATGGTGGCATTGATGCCAAACACTTGGACAACAGGATCATTTAAACTAGAAAATAATTTGATTTGATTTAGATGTGTGATTTTATTTAGTTATCCAATGAAAATAATTGCATACATTCCCACTGACCAATAAATCAAGTGGATCAAGATTCAAGTAAACTCATAACCCACAGCAGCAGTAGGCTATATTTATGTCTGTCTCTAAGCCTTTTGAATGGTTCTTGGCGATGATAATTCAGCACAAAAAGTCTGCATCCATAATGGAAGCGGTCAGGGTGAAGTATTTCAATAAAGTGGTCAATAAGTGTTAGATTAGCTTTATTTTAGTTGTTGGCTTGCCGAGAGACTATTGTGTGGCCAGGTGTTGCAGATGCAGATGAGTTTGAGTGAGGAGGCTCCTCTGCACAGTAACTAGGCGCTTAGCACCATGTGTGTAGGCAATTGCGTGGGATTCCTGCTGAGTCATATTATGAAGCCAGGACATCAACGAGTCCCAACTGGGAGTACTGCAAAATCCACAGAGGGAAACTCCGCCAAGAGTTTTATAGCCTAAGAAAATCATGGGTGGGAACCTGCTTTTAAGTGGTGCTGATTAGGCCTACTCTATATCTGCACTTGGGAGGACTGCTTTTAAACCAAACAAGTCATTATACTCATTGCTGCAGTAAAGTCAGGCCTGCTCGGTCTACTCATTATAGTGTTGAAGTGTTTTTAGTCCATTTAAAGAGCTTCTGAAGCGTAGCCCGCTGGGCGCAGACGTCATTCAACGTCTATTCAACATAATTTCATTGAAATGACGTGGCAGCAACGTTGATTCAACTAGTGTGTGCCCAGTGGAAGGTGTTGTGTAGTGAAACAACTAGGCTTTACATAGACAAGCCTTGGCATTCATGCAGTGGCAGGACCTGAGGAATACTTTCCCAGCATGCCATGCAGACTCTTTGTGAGGCTGTTCAATACAGTCAAAGCTATAGTTGCTACCAGGGGGGGGGCATTTTATTATCTTTTTTAATTATTTGTATCCAGTCGGATAAACACTTCAAACAGCCTACCCGACCACTCGGAGGCGTCTGCCTGGTCCTAATGTGCACCGTTACCTCATTTTGTATCACAATCCAATTACAAAACTGGGGTGGACAGAAATGCAATTTCAGAATGTGGTGGGGGGGGGGGGGGGACATGTCCCCAGTGAAAGTTGTGCCCTTGGTTGCTACAGTCCTTTCTTCTGCAATGGCTGTGAAATCCTCTCATTCTTCTTTCCCTCTGTCTGTGTGTATCTTGTCAGAGAATATTAATTATGGATTTTGGGAAACGCATAACAAAGCAGCTTAATGACAGGGTCTTTTCACAGAGTTACACAGCTAATTTACCATTGGCTCATGCACAAGGACAAGAATAAGAATCCTAGTCAACACCAGGTACATTCTTTTTCAGGTGCTATGATCTTTTTTTCTCTTGATTGATCCACAAAGATTGGAGGACATATGCTGGAAACGTGGCTCTTCTTGACACTGAGCGTGGAGATGTAGTTTTTGTTAAACAAGACGAAAAACCTCCTCTTCTTACAGCCCACAAGAAGATCAAACCATTGACAGTAAAATGGTCTGGATCTAACAACAAATGTATTAAGGTTGAGCTGCAAATTTACAGTGCTGGTGTCATGACACCATTACACCACAAGAGGGCATTATTTACTCAGCTTTCCATTCACAGAGGTTCTGAATACAACATAAAAGAGTAAACGTGATAGGCTACTACAGTTCTGGGAATTAAAATGTTACTTAGACAGGACAGCAATATGGTCCAATTCAAGCGCCTATCAATATATCACAAGTTGTAATCCCTACTGCCTCTGATCTGGCGGACTCACTAAACACATACTGCATTTGTACATTATGTCTGAGTTTTGGAGTGTGCCTGTCTGTCCATAAAGAAAAAACATTAAATCATGCAGTCTGGTTTGCTTAATATAAGGAAATTCATACGCAGTATAGCATTTACTTTTTTATTTTGAAGTATGGCAATTGAGTACTTTTTTCCACCACTGTACTTAAGTACATTTAAAACCATATACTTTTAGACTTTTACTCAAGTAGTATTTTACTGGGTGACTTATACTTTTACTTGAGTGATTTTTTATTAAGGTACAGTATCTTTACTTTTACTCAATCATGACAATGGAGTACTTTTTCCACCACTGATTTTACACATGAAGTTTAAAATGTCACGTATAACATGTCCCACCCACTGTAGTCAGCACGTTCCCATAACTGCAGTTCTGCACGTTCGTAGTGCTGTCTTATCTATAGAAACATAGATCATGGAGAAAAGATGACCTCAGATATCTTTATGAGCCATACCATCTTCAACTATCTTCCCACGCAGCTGCCTCCCAGTTGAACACTACTGAAAAAAGTGCCCAGGTAGATGTACTGTACTTGGAGCCCAGACACAAATGTGCCAGTATTGCTACGGAATGCATAATTGAAGGAATTCAACTCCACAATGAGATAACACTTCCCTGATATCAGAATTCTACAGTTACAGGAATTGATTAACATTAATGGTGAGAGCCTTCCATGGATAGTTTTACAAAAGAAGCAAGGTGTTATTTAAAAAAAAAAAGAGTTTTATCTCACAATAATTATCCAGACCATGTACAGCATTATATCCAAATTACATTAGAAATCCTATACAATTGTCTTTGGACTTCCCTTTGCCACCTGAGTCTTCTATCCTCACCCCTTTCAATTAGAATACATGGGGAATTATTTCACTCCCCTACTGTATATCTCAATATAGACTTGTCATCATACAACTGGCACTGCCACTTCAGTTCTGTAGGGTTGAAGAGTGCAAGCCAGGCACAGAGAAATGCGGGATTTTTGAAAGCGCATTCAGAGCAATCTGTTTTTCTGCAGGGTTACTTTCCCATCTAATTAAGAGCTGTTTAAAAACAAATAAAAGGGATGGCCATGGTACAAGATTAGGAATGCTTCATTTTTTTGTTGCTATCTTACATGTTCATCAACACTATGGAAGACAAAATCACTTTTGTACAGTTGAAGTCAGAAGTTTACATACATCTTAGCCAAAGACATTTAAACTCAGTTTTTCACAATTGCTGACATTTAATCCGAGTAAAAATTCCTTGTCTTAGGTCAGTTAGGATCACCACTTTATTTTAAGAATGTGAAATGTCAGAATAATAGTAGAGAGAATGATTTATTTAAGCTTTTATTTCTTTCATCACATTCCCAGTGGGTCAGACATTTACATACACTCAATTAGTATTTGGTAGCATTGCTTTAAATTGTTTAACTTGTGTCAAACGTTTCGGGTAGCCTTCCACAAGCTTCGCACAATAAGTTGGGTGAATTTTGGCCCATTTCTCCTGACAGAGCTGATGTAACTGAGTCAGGTTTGTAGGCCTCCTTGCTCACACATGCTTTTTCAGTTCTGCCCACAAATGTTCTATAGGATTGAGGTCAGGGCTTCTTGATGGCCACTCCAATACATTGACTTTGTTGTCCCTAACCTGTTATGGATAGGGAGCCGTATTTTCACGGCCGGATAAAAAACGTACCCGATTTAATCTGATTATTACTCCTGCCCAGAAACTAGAATATGCATATAATTATTAGCTTTGGATAGAAAACACTCCAAAGTTTCTAAAACTGTTTGAATGGTGTCTGTGAGTATAACAGAACTCATTTGGCAGGCCAAAACCTGAGAAGATTCCTTACAGGAAGTGCCGTCTCTGACCATTTCTTGGCCTTCTACACTCTCTTTATTGAAAACTGAGGATCTCTGCTGTAACGTGACACTTCCTACGGCTCCCATAGGCTCTCAGAAGGCGGCAAAAAGCTGAAAAGCTGAAAAACACTAGCGCATTTAGATAGTGGTCGATCAGAGAACAGAGACTGGAGGCGCGTGCACGAGGCGACACCATGTTTTTATTATTTCGTCTTTGAACGAAAACAATGACTCCCGGTCGGAATATTATTGCTTTTTTACGAGAAAAATAGCATAAAAATTGATTTTAAACAGCGGTTGACATGCTTCGAAGTACGGTAATGGAATATTTAGAATTTTTTTGTCACGAAACGCGTCGGGCGCGTAACCCTTCGTCACCCTTCGGATAGTGTCTTGAACGCACGAACAAAACGCCGCTATTTGGATATAACTATGGATTATTTTGAACCAAACCAACATTTGTTATTGAAGTAGAAGTCCTGGGAGTGCATTCTGGCGAAGAACAGCAAAGGTAATCCAATTTTTCTTATAGTAAATCTGAGTTTGGTGAGGGTCAAACTTGGTGGGTGTCTAAATAGCTAGCCTGTGATGGCGAGCTATCTACTCAGAATATTGCAAAATGTGCTTTCACCGAAAAGCTATTTTATAATCGGACACCTCGATTGCATAAAGGAGTTCTGTATCTATAATTCTTAAAATAATTGTTTTGTTTTTTGAGTAATTTAGTAAATTCACCAGAAGTGTTCGGTGGGAATGCTAGTTCTGAACGTCACATGCTAATGTAAAAAGCTGTTTTTTGATATAAATATGAACTTGATGGAACAAAACATGCATGTATTGTATAACATAATGTCCTAGGCGTGTCATCTGATGAAGATCATCAAAGGTTAGTGCTGCATTTAGCTGTGGTTTTGTTTTTTGTGACATTATATGCTAGCTTGAAAAATGGGTGTCTGATTATTTCTGGCTCTGTACTCTGCTGACATAATCTAATGTTTTGCTTTCACTGTAAAGCCTTTTTGAAATCGGACAGTGTGGTTAGATAAAGGAGAGTCTTGTCTTTAAAATGGTGTAAAATAGTCATATGTTTGAAAAATTGAAGTTTTGGGATTTTTGAGGAATTTGTAATTCGCGCCACGCCTATCATTGGATATTGGAGCAGGTGTTCCGCTAGCGGAACGTCTAGATGTAAGAGGTTAAGCCATTTTACCACAACTTTGGAAGTATGCTTGGGGTCATTGTCCATTTGGATGACTCATTTGCGACCAAGCTTTAACTTCCTGACTGATGTCTTGAGATGTTGCTTCAATATATCCACGTAATTTTCCTGCCTCATGATGCCATCTATTTTGTGAAGTGCACCAGTCCCTCCTGCAGCAAAGCAACCCCACAACATGATGCTGCCACCCCCGTGCTTCACGGTTGGGATGGTGTTCTTCGGCTTGCAAGCCTCCCCCTTTTTCCTCCTAACATAACAATGGTCATTATGGCCAAACAGTTCAATTTTTGTTTCATCAGACCAGAGGACATTTCTCCAAAAAGTACGATCTTTGTACCCATGTGCAGTTGCAAACCGTAGTCTGGCTTTTTGATGGCGGTTTTGGAGCAGTGGCTTCTTCCTTGCTGAGCGGCCTTTCAGTTTATGTCGATATAGGACTCATTTTACTGTGGATATAGATATTTTTGTACCTGTTTCCTTCAGCATCTTCACAAGGTCCTTTGCTTTTGTTCTGGGATTGATTTGCACTTTTCGCACCAAAGTACGTTCATGTCTTGGAGACAGAACGCGTCTCCTTCCTGAGCGGTATGATGGCTGCGTGGTCCCATGGTGTTTATACTTGGGTACTATTGTTTGTACAGATCAACATGGTACCTTCAGGCGTTTGGAAATTTCTCCCAAGGATGAACCAGACTTGTGGAGGTCTACAATTTTTCTTCTTTTTTCTGAGGTCTTGGCTGATTTCTTTTGATTTTCCCATGTTATCAAGCAAAGAGGCACTGCGTTTGATGGTAGGCCTGAAATACATCCACAGGTACACCTCCAATTGACTGGAATGATGTCAATTAGCCTATCAAAAGCTTCTAAAGCCATGACGTCATTTTCTGGAATTTTCAAAGCTTTTTAAAGGCACAGTCAACTTAGTGTATGTAAACTTCTGACCAACTGGAATTGTGATACAGTGAATTATAAGTGAAATAATCTGTCTGTAAACAGTTGTTGGAAATATTACTCGTGTCATGCACAAAGTAGATGTCCTAACCGACTTGCCAAAACTATAGTTTTTCAACAAGAAATTTGTGGAGTGTTTGAAAAACGAGTTTTAATGACTCCAACCTAAGTGTATGTAAACGTCCGACTTCAACTGTATTTGTCAGTTCTGGAATACAGTCATGTATCCATCACGACTTGTCTGCCGACCAGTAATGTGGTTTCAACAGGCTTTTCCGTTGCAATATCGCGAAGACCATCTGCTAGCCCCGGCTCGCTAGCTTTTTGAACGCTGTGTCTCCTGCTCACCTAGTATCGACCACCGAACGGCTCCCTGACTCACCTATTGCTGCACATTGGACCATATGATCACTCGGCTACACAGCTGATGCCTGCTGGACTGTTCATTAACACTGTACCTCTTTTTGTTTATCTGTTGGTCCCAGCATTGAACTCAGGTCCTGTATGTACCTAACTGTGCCCATTCATCGCCATTTACCTGCTGTTGTCTTAGCTATCCCGACCAATACCTGTGATTGCTTTAGGCCTCTCTTTAATGTCAATATGCCTTGTCTACTGCTGTTTCGGTTTGTTTTTATTGTTTTATTTCACTGTAGAGCCCCCAGTCCCGCTCAACATGCCTTAGCTCTTCTGTCCAACCCCTCACACATGCAGTGACATCACCTGGCCTCTTTGGGCTAGGGGCAGTATTTTGACATCTGGATGACAAGCGTGCCCAAAGTTAACTTTGGATAGAAAACACTAAGGTTTCTAAAACTGTTAATATAATGTCTGTGAGTATAACAGAACTGATATGGCAGGCGAAATCCGGAGGACAAACCATCCAGAAAAAAATAATTCAGCCATAGATTCCTATGGCTGTCATTTTTAATATGAAGGGAATACCTCCCAGATTGCAGTTTTTAGGGCTTCCACTAGATGTCAACAGTCTTTAGAATGAGTTTCAGGCTTGTTTTTGGAAAAATTAGCTAGAATTTGTAGTTTTTCTAAGTGGCTCCCATTTTGGCTGTAGTGTTTGTTACGCGTTCTGGTGAATGCGCGTACTTTGTTGTTTATCTCCGGAAATGACAATAACGATTCTCCATCTTAAATTTTATCGTTTATTTATGTATTAGGGTACCTGATGTTTGATTAGAGACATTTTTTGACTTGTTTGGAGAAGTTTATTGGTAACATTTGGGATTCATTTTGTATGCATTTTGAAGGATGGAAACCGGTGGATTATTGAATGAAGCGCGCCAGCTAAACTGAGTTTTTGGGGATATAAAGAAGGACTTTATGGAACAAGCTGGGACCTTTTGGAGTGCCAACAAAAGAAGGTAAGTGATTTATTTTATCGCTATTTCTGACTTTCATGGTGCAACTGCCTGGTTGGAAAATATTTTTAATGATTTTGTGTGCTGGGCACTGTCCGCAGATAATCGCATGGTGTGCTTTCACCGTAAAACCTTTTTGAAATCTGACACAGCGGCTGGATTAACAAGAAGTTAAGCTTTTAACTGATGTATGACATTTGTATTTTCATGAATGTTAAATATGACTATTTCTGTAATTTGAATTTCACGCTCTGTAATTTCACCGGAAGTTGTCGAGATGGGACGCTAGCGTCCCACTGATCCACAAGAATTAACTGATTCCCCCAGAGACGCAACCTCTCTCATCGTCACTCAATGCCTAGGTTTACCTCCACTGTACTCACATCCTACCATACCCTTGTCTGTAAACTATGCCCTGAATCTATTCCACCATGCCCAGAAATCTGCTCCTTTTATTATCTGTTCCCAACACACTAGACAACCAGTTCTTATAGCCTTTAGACGTACCCTTATCCTATTCCTCCTCTGTTCCTCTGGTGATGTAGAGGTTAACCCAGGCCCTGTAGCCCCAGTACTACACCTATTCCCCAGGCGCTCTCATTTGTTGACTTCTGTAACCGTAAAAGCCTTGGTTTCATGCATGTTAACATCAGAAGCCTCCTCCCTAAGTTTGTTTTATTCACTGCTTTAGCACACTCCGCCAACCCTGATGTCCTAGCCATGTCTGGATCCTGGCTTACGAAGGCCACCAAAAAGTCTGACATTTCCATCCCCAACTACAACATTTTCCATCAAGATAGCACTGCCAAAGGGGGCGGAGATGCAATCTACTGCAGAGATAGCCTGCAGAGTTCTGTCATACTATCCAGGTCTGTGCCCAAACTGTTTGAGCTTCTACTTTTAAAAATCAACCTTTCCAGAAATAAGTCTCTCACTGTTTCCGCTTGTTATAGACCACCCTCAGCCACCAGCTGTGCCCTAGACACCATATGTGAATCGATTGCCCCCCATCTATCTTCAGTGTTCGTTCTGTTAGGTGACCTAAACCGGGATATGCTTAACACCCCGGCCGTCCTACAATCTAAGCTAGATGCCCTCAATCTCACACAAATTATCAAGGAACCTACCAGGTACAACCCTAAATCCGTAAACATGGGCACAATCATAGATATCATCCTGACCAACTTGCCCTCCAAATACACCTCTGCTGTCTTCAACCAGGATCTCAGCGATCACTGCCTCATTGCCTGCTTCCGTAATGGGTCCGCGGTCAAACGACCACCCCTCATGCCTGTCAAATGCTCCCTAAAATACTTCAGCGAGCAGGCCTTTCTAATCGACCTGGCCCAGGTATCTTGGAAGGATATTGACCTCATCCTGTCAGTAGAGATTGCCTGGTTGTTCTTTAAAAGTGCTTTCCTCACCATCTTAAATAAGCATGCCCCGTTCAAAAAATGTTGAACTAAGAGCAGATATAGCCCCTGGTTCACTCCTAACTTGACTGCCTTTAACAAGTGTAACAGTTTAGCTTCCGTCCCTCTCGCCCCAACCTGGGCTCGAACCAGAGACCCACTGCACACATCAACAACAGCCACCCACGAAGCATCGTTACCCATCGCTCCACAAAAGACACGGCCCTTGCAGAGCAAGGGGAACAACTACTTCAAGGTCTCAGAGCGAGTGACGTCACCAATTGAAATGCTATTAGCGCGCATCCCGCTAACTAGCTAGCCAGTTCACATCGGTTACACTAGCACAAAAACATCCTGTGGCATATTGCATTAGCATCAAATAGCCCCCGCGATAAGCAGCTTTTCAGGGAAGTCAGGAACCAATATACAGAATCCGTTAGGAAGCAAAGGCTAGCTTTTTCAAAAAAAAATCTGCATCCTGTAGCACTAATTCCAAAATGTTTTGGGACACTGTAAAGTCCATGGAGAATAAGAGCACCTCCTCCCAACTGCCCACTGCACTGAGGCTAGGAAACACTGGCAAGACAGATAAATGTATGAATTTCCATAAGCATTGTTCTACGGCTGGCCATGCCATCCACCTGGCTACACCTACCCCGGGCAACTGCTCTGCACCCCCCGCAGCAACTTGCCCAAGCCCCCCCCCCCCCCCCCCCCCACTTCTCCTTCACCCAAATCCAGATAGCTGATGTTCTGAAAGAGCTGCAAAATCTGGACCCCTTCAAATCAGCCGGGCTAGACAATCTGGACCCTATTTTCTAAAATGACCCGACACAATTGTTGCAACCCCTATTACTAACCTCTTCAACCTCTCTTTCGTATCGTCTGAGATCCCTAAAGATTGGAAAGCTGCCGTGGTCATCCCCCTCTTCAAAGGGGGAGACACTCTAGACCCAAACTGTTACAGACCTACGTCCATCCTGCCCTGCCTTTTTAAAGTCTTCAAAAGCCAAGTTAACAAACAGATCACCGACCATTTTGATTCCCACCGTACCTTCTCCACTATGCAATCTGGTTTCTGAGCTGGTCATGGCTGCACCTCAGCCATGTTCAAGGTCCTAAACGATATCATAACCGTACTGTGCAGCCGTCTTCATCGACCTGGCTAAGGCTTTCGACTCTGTCAATCACTGCATTCTTATCGGCAGACTCAATAGCCTTGGTTTCTCAAATGACTGCCTCGCCTGGTTAACCAACTACTTCTCAGATAGAGTTCAGTGTTTCAAATCGGAGGGCCTGTTGTCCGGACCTCTGGCAGTCTCTATGGGGGTGCCACAGGGGTCAATTCTTGGGCCAACTCTTTTCTCTGTATACATCAGTGATGTCGCTCTTGCTGCTGGTGTGTCTCTGATCCACCTCTACGCAGACGACACCATTCTGTATACTTCTGGCCCTTCTTTGGACACTGTGTTAACAACCCTCCAGACGAGCTTCAATGCCATACAACTCTCCTTCCGTGGCCTCCAACTGCTCCTAAATACAAGTAAAACTAAATGCATGCTCTTCAACCGATCGCTGCCTGCACCTGCCCGCCCGTCCAGCATCACTACTCTGGACGGTTCTGACTTATGTGGACAACTACAAATATGTGGACAACTACAAATACCTAGGTGTCTGGTTAGACTGTAAACTCTCCTTCCAGACTCACATTAAGCATCTCCAATCCAAAATTAAATCTAGAATTGGCTTCCTATTTCGCAACAAAGCCTCCTTCACTCATGCTGCCAAATATACCCTAGTAAAACTGACTATCCTACCGATCCTTGACTTCGGCGATGTCATTTACAAAATAGCCTCCAACATTCTACTCAGCAAATTGGATGTAGTCTATCACAGTGCCATTCGTTTTGTCACTAAAGCCCCATATACTACCCACCACTGCAACCTGTATGCTCTCGTTGGCTGGCCCTCGCTACATATCCATCGCCAAACCCACTGGCTCCAGGTCATCTATAAGTATTTGCTAGGTAAAGCCCCAACTTATCTCAGCTCACTGGTCACCATAGCAACACCCACCCATAGCACGCGCTCCAGCAGGTTTATTTCTCTGGTCATCCCCAAAGCCAACACCTACTTTGGCCGCCTTTCCTTACAGTTCTCTGCTACCAATGACTGGAACGAATTGCAAAAGTCACTGAAGCTGGAGACATATCTCCCTCACTAACTATAAGCATCAGCTGTCAGAGCAGCTTATCAATCACTGCACCTGTACACAGCCCATCTGTAAATAGCCCACCCAACTACCTCATCCCCATATTGTTTTTTGTTGCTCTTTTCCACCCCAGTATCTCTACTTGCACATCATCATCTGCACATCTATCACTCCAGTGTTCATGCTAAATTGTAATTTTTTCGCCACTATGGCCTATTTATTGCCTCTCTACATTTGCACACACTGTATATAGATTTTTCTATTGTGTTATTGACTGTACGTTTGTTTATCCCATGTGTAACTCTGTGTTGTTGTTTTTGTCACACTGCTTTGCTTTATCTTGGCCAGGTCACAGTTGTAAATGAGAACTTGTTCTCAACTGGCCTACCTGTTTAAATAAAGGTGAAATAAATAAATGTAATAAATAAAAATGTGAAAAAGTAAGTACACTCTTTGGAAAGTGGTATTTTTTTTTATTGTATTTCTTATGTATTTGGACACATGGATATTTGAGCTAAATTGCAACCAAATTCATTGATAAAGGTAACCCAATTTAACAAATCACACACAAAAACATTTACTCTGAAATTGTTATGCAATTAAAATAAACCAAAATATAATTTCCTTCTGCAGAATTTTTTTTTTTCAATCATGCTTCGTCAGCTCTGCACATTTAAAGGCAATGTTTTCGCGTTGGCTGCGTATGTCGGTTGAATCGAACATTACCTTTTTTTCTGCCTTTACCATCACCTAAAATGGCTAAAATTAGGATCAGGTGCACCCAAACAGGTGACAATGATTAAGAAATCATTAGAGAGTACCTTGGGAGGGTCCAGCCTTCCATAAAGATTAGAAACTTGGTCTGGTTTGGTATTAAACATATGGGTGTGTGGTAACACATCATGCAAAGATCAAAATACTTATCTGAGGCCCTCAGAAGAAAAATGATTGATGCCTGTGAGTCTGGGAGGGGTTACAAATACATTTCCAAGCAATTCGAAGTACATAATTTCACTGTCCGACGGATCATCTACAAATGGAGAAAATTCCAGACCACTGGCAATCTACTTAGGACAGGTCGTCCCACTAAATTCAGCCCAAGAGCTGACCGAAAGATGCTCATAGAAGTCTCTAAGAACCCCAGGGTAACATCAAGGGATCTACATGCCACTCTTGCCACAATCAATATTGAAGTGCATGAGTCAACTGTCAGAAAGAGACACAAACACAAACTTGGCCTACATGGGTGGTCAGGAAGGAAGAAGCCTCTGCTCTCAAAAAAGAATATCAAGACAAGACTGACATTTGACAGACAACACCTGGGTAAAGACCGAGACTACTGGAACAATGTGCTCTGGACAGATGAGTCAAAGGTGGAGTTGTTTGGTCGCAAATGCCAGATGCCATCTTTGCCAAAAAGAAACACTGCCTTTGAACAGAAGAACCTCATACCAACCGTAAAGCATGGAGGCGGTGACATAATGGTTTGGGGCTGCTTTGCTGCCTGAGGGCCAACTTTAACGCAGCCCGGACACAGAAATATAATAAAATGGAACAAAAACAATATCGTGAAGTATTACACTTTATTATCATCATGCTAAATTTTTCACATTGGAATGATTATTGCCACAATTATTGCCCTGGGTATGAACAGCTAGATGAGGCTAGATGTTCTTTACCATTCGGTCATCAGATTTGCCACCAATGCGCTTTTATAGGACACATCACTGCACTCTATACTCTTCTGTAAACTGGTCATCTCTGTATACCTGTCGCAAGACCCACTGGTTGATGCTTATTTATAAAAACCCTCTTAAGCCTCACTCCCTCCTATCTGAGATATCTACTGCAGCCCTCATCCTCCACATAAAACACCCGTTCTGCCAGTCATATTTTGTTAAAGGTCCCCGAAGAACACACATCCCTGGGTCGCTCGTCTTTTCAGTTCGCTGCAGAACGAGCTGCAACAAACACTCAAACTGGACAGTTTTATCTCAATCTCTTCATTGAAACTCATTCATGGACACTTTTACTGACAGTTGTGGCTGCTTTGCGTGATGTATTGTTGTCTCTACCTTCTTGCCCTTTGTGCTGTTGTCTGTGCCCAATAATGTTTGTACCCTGTTTTGTGCTGCTACCATGTTGTGCTTCTGCCATATAGATATTCATTTCGATTTATTCAAATAAATGATTTATTTAAAATAATCAAAACCAATGTAAAACATTTAATTTACATTTAATTCACAGTACAAGCTCTGGATTAGTCTCTTTGAGCAAGAGATCATCACATTAACATACACAACTTTCCCCTTGGTTTGTAACAATACAAAATGTTGTTTTCTGAGATAGGGGAAGGCATTAATGCCTGGTGTGTAAATGCTACAGACGACAGAGACTACTGTATATTAGGACTGCCTGCGCGAGCAGCCAAAGTGTTAACAGAAGTATGACGATTAAAGGGTAACTGTTAAGAAGAGAGGTGATTTAAAAAAAAAAGCATGGAACACATTCTGCGTTTCTGAATCTACATTGTAAAGAAAATCTATTTTACATACAATTCATTCATCCCTTCATTTATCCCTTCATGTTAACACAGAAACTACAAACTGAGGATCTACATGAAAATACATTTGATGAGTGCTCTACAACAAAATCAGTCCTCCATAAGCTTCAGTTAGATGTTTAAAACACTATGGCTCGAAATAACAATAAACTGTGGTTCATTTACGTTACAATCAGTCCTTGAGGAATCCTACATCTCATGTTGAAAGTGGCACTCTATTGTAAGTGAACAGCTCAGTGTCAGTGTTTATCGTGTATGGCACAGGAGAAGTTGGGTTAGTCAGGTCAGTTGGGAGTCATGGAAACTGTCCATCATCCAGTATGTGTGTCAGTGAACTCGAGGTCCTTTCCACTTTCTTCTATCCCAGAAGCACTCTCTGCAGCCTGTCGGCCGACACGCACTTCTCGTCCTCCGACTCAGTGTCGCTCTGCGGGTTGGAGCTGCAGGGAGAGGTGCATTCTGGGGAGCACAGGTAGTGCATGAAGGGTAGCCGATACTTCCCGCAGAAGTCCACAAACTTGATGTGCCTCACACACGAGTCAAAGTACACACCTGAGAGGAAGAAGACAAGTAGCACAACAATATGAGAGCAATACAAATATCTCAAGGTTTGATTTTATTTACAAAGAGGATTTTTGAATAGGTTTTATTTGAATGTTTCCTCAAATTATTGAGGAGGACCAGCCTGCTCTTCCTCCCTGGACGAGCCTCCTCTGATCCACTCACAAATACTAGTACATAAGTATGTAACCTAAACCTGTCCCCTCTCCTCCACTTACCGGTACATTTAGGGTTGGGACACTTGCTGGCCAGGTCCAGGTAGTGCACCAGGTTTCCAGGCAGGTAATTGGGGGGGTAGGGCAGGTTGCAGGACTTGATGGTCCGTCCGGCCAGCTCCAACAGGGAGGGGGGGTCGTAAGTCATGTCCTTGATGAAGCGGACCACCAGGGGGTTGCCGCGGAGACTGAGCTCCTGCAGGTGCACCAGGCTGAGGATCTCCCGCGGTAGATAGGTGAGTAGGTTGTTATGGAGACTGAGGCAGCGCAGGGAGTAGAGTCTACAAACAGACATATTCAGACATGACAGTGAATCATGGCTTTAGCTCAGCAGGCTAACACAGTCTTGTGAGACACAGGAGACCAGAGTGTAATAAAAAAAAAAAAAAACTGTCGGTCACATAAGCGAATGATGTAAAGTCAGTGTTTCTCTTATGGGATGGCCCTCACCTGGTGAGTTGGGGGGGTACATTTTGTA
This sequence comes from Salmo trutta, assembly GCF_901001165.1. NCBI lineage: Eukaryota > Metazoa > Chordata > Actinopteri > Salmoniformes > Salmonidae > Salmo > Salmo trutta. The sequence goes on from NC_042995.1 coordinate 20,897,732, forward strand.
TCCGGTTGTCACAAAGGACCAAGTATCTGAGACCGCGAAGGTTGGCCAGCTCTGGGGGGATAGAGGTGATGAGGTTCCCACCCAAATAAAGCATCTCCAGACTGCATCAGATCAGAGGGGAAAAAAATGTTTTTCTTCACGCTTGGAATGACAAGGAACATTGCTAAATTAACATACAGATGTAGTGTCTTAATTTGAACCAGTTTTCTACAGCATAAAAATAATCCTGCAGCAACAGGAAATGTGAATTATTATGTGGATTATATAATGCACAATGTTCAAAGGTGAAGAATGGCCAAACAGTTGTCTAAATCCAGAAGAAGCATGTTGAAATTCCAGGGTTCAAAGATTGGACTGAGTGGTCTGTTTGTTTTTGGAGAACCGCTGTGATAAGTTTACACACATACTAAACTCTTGAACACCTCCAGAACACCTGCCAACTTTCTCTGATAAAGCTGACAACAGAAGAAAGAGAGGAGATAGAGGGAGAGTTAAGAATTGAACAGTGTTTGACAATTTATGTCAACGGAAGAGATACAGAATGAAGAGAAGAGATGATTGGAAAAGAACTCTGATTGTAAAACGTCTTCCCCTTTTAGAAAGAGATTGAGAGAGACAGAGAGAGAGTGAGAGATCCTATGAGAGAAACGTCAAGAGGGGAGGCCTTATGATGCAAAGCACAGCCGCTAACTTAGCTACAATACAGTCTGAAACTGCTGTAGGCTTTTGTGGGGTGTCCAATGGACCTTTCCATCTTATCTTTATTCTATAACTTATTCTCCACTCTGTTCCAAATCCTAAACCCCCATTTTCCTCTCACGGTGCCAGTCCCCCACTGTGGCCAGGCAATATGTCAAATGACCTTGTTTTGTAACATGGCACACAGCCAGCCAGACAGGCTAAGCCACACTGATGAGCTGATTCCAAAGATTTGTGTCAATGCAGCACCAAGATGGAGACTATGGGCTCCTGTACCATCATGCAGGACATAATCAGGAACCACATGCTCATGTGGAACCTATCTAGCTGAATACAGCATCAGCATTGATTTTATGCAAACCTATTTACCCTTATCTTAACCCTCACCATGTAGTTCCTGAATGCACACCTTGAAATTACGGCTGTAGTTCTGGAGTCCCAGTCATTTCATTAAGACAGCAACAGAGTTTATTATTGTATCCTACTACTACATAATGGTTATTATGAGCATGCTATTATCTGGTAAGTCGCAGGTAGTCTATGGGCTAGTAAGTGGCAGGTGGCTGGTTCGAATCCCTGACCTATGTGAACAATCTGTCGATGAGTCCTTGAACAAGGCACTTAACCCCAATGTCTCCTATTTTTTTTAATTGAGCCCTTATTTAACTAGGCAACCCAGTTAAGGAGTAAAGGTTATTTGCAATGACGGCCTACCCCGGCCAAACCCGGACGACGCTGGGCCAATTGTGCGCCGCCCCATGGGACTCCCAATCATCCTATGAATCGTTCTGGTTAAGAGTGCATGCTAAATGACTGAAATATATATGATAATGGAGACGTAACCTTGATGTGGCAATTTCTTTATTCCACATTTGAGTGTCCCGACGTTACGTTATTAGAAGCAAAGAGTTTTATAAGCTCAGAAGTTTACAAACTTAAAGCTCATTTAAATTTCAACAACCTCACTTCGTCATGCATAGATAGTTGTTTGTTAAAAGTCCCCCTTTATATTAAGTGGCTATAAAAACCTATGATTGCATGGTAATGAACGTTACATGGGGTACTATCGTGTAGATCAGGTCAGCCTACATTGTTAAAACTCTATTGCCGCTATAATGTATCAGTAGCCTTACCTGGTGACATTTTCTATCTCTACGGGGATAGCTTTGAGTCTGTTACCCCCAAGAGACAGATATTTTAATCGCTGGAGTTTTAGAAACTGAACGGGCACCTCTTCAAATATGTTCCCACTGAAGTTCAACGTGTCTATCTGCATGGACCCAAATTCCTTTGGGAACGAAAATTCGTTCAAACGGTTGTTCTTGGCTATGAGTGTTTTGAGGTTTGACAAACGTTGAATGTCCTCACAGAGAACCGTTAATCCATTGTTGCTTATATCCAGAACTTCCAGTTTGGAGAATAGACATACCGAAGCGGGAAACACTGTCAGTCGGTTGTTATACAGGTAGAGTTGTTGGGTCACTCTCCTCCGTTCGTCACCGAGGGTGTCCAAATTTAAACTCTCCAGATTCAGATGGGACATGTCCAAAATGCAACCCCCCTGATCAACTGTTGCAAACAGCTCCATATTCAATAGCAATTGCTATCCACCTAGTTCAAACATATGAATGAATGAAATGTTATTTTACAAAGTATAAGCTCTTTCAGCACTGGTCACGACCGTATAAAGCCTCTCTACGCATTCTGCTAATCCGCAAATGCGTTTCCATTAAAAACAGACCGCAGTCACGCCACCACAGACCGTACACGCACAGCTGTCACATTGGCATCAAGTTCACATGTAGTCTGTGTTACAAGGCTGGTCAAGCTTTAGATTCTCCGCCCCCAGTTTAAATTAACCCGTGCATGGCCTGCTTGCTCTGGTGCCACAGAACGTCTCCATGTCCAGAAATCAAGTTTGCGCTTGTGTGGATGCTTTGTAAACAGTGATCTGTTTTCACACTGAAATACATGGTCAATTAACTGTGCAATTGGAATCCCCAGCTCTCGTTTCTATTAGCCTACGAGGAACCATATCTATTATTTAGTAATATTCCCTACTAGTTTTAGTGACCTTTGTGACCTTATGTCACAAAGTCTGGAGACATGTGAAATCATAAAAATACATGTGAAAGGATATAATGACCATTGTAAGCCGTGGTGTATGAGACCGTATACCACCGGTATGACAAAACGTATTTTTTTTACTGTTCTTATTACTTTGTAACCAGTTTATAATAGCAATAAGGCACCTGGGGGGTTTGTGGTATATGGCCAGTATACCACGGCTAAGGTCCTCTGCGTTGCGTTGTGTATAAGAAGAGCAGTTAGCGTGGTATATTGGCCATATACCACACCCAGTACACACACATTCAGTCAAAAGTGTATCAATACAAATGTGCATAACCATTCCAGTACGTCTGTTAAATGTATTTATTGACATGTATAAAGCTTGCATACCTGGTTGACAATACAGTAGTCTTAATAATCAACAGGGAGTAAATGTTTCATTAAAAGTCACCTGTAACAGGTATTATTCTAAAAGTGAGACAATAACACATAACAAACAAAAGGAACACAGGCTACTAACTTCAATTAGACCATACATTTGGCCTGGTTTCATAGTGACAGACATCCTCTAGGTCTTAGTGAAAATGTAAGGCATTTACTTTCTAAACGTTGCTGCCACATACTGTACTTCAGGTATCTTGCGTTTGAACTTTGGTTTCATGCCATCTGAAATGTTTTGTAGAGGTTGTTTTGGCAGTTTTTCCCAATCCTTGTGCCCGAACAAAGTCATCCAATCAAAGCGCCTATATCCTGAGAGACCGACGTGCATCAGCTTCCAAAAGAAACGTCAACGATCAAATGAATCGCAGTACTGTTGGCAAAGCATGCACAGACGATGTGTGTCTCAGACGGACCACACAATTGTGTATGTTAGTAAGAGGGACACATAGCACTGAAGTACTTGTGTTATCAAGTACTAGTATCCTGTTCATTACAAATCCACAATTACATTTCATCCACGACATCAACATATTTTTCTAGTTCGTTCACATCGGCAGCATCCTTGAAATATGTCCCCCCGAACATTCTAGAATTGATCAACTTTATTGCTGGGTTTGAGAAGGAGACACAAGCGTTATCACAAACTCTCCTAGCAATACAGTACTGTCACTACAGTGATTCAAACAAGCACCATCTATGTGTTTTGGTAGCCTGGACCCATGCTGAATTCTTCAGTTTCACTTCACAATCCAAATCAGTACTAAGGCTAGTGCTTTGGCATTACATTCATTTTATGGAGTAATAACTCTACAACCCCATGATAGAAAAGCCATTTGTAAACAGATGGACAACATTACCTCATCAGTGTAGACATGCAGCCTACAGATTGAACCCTAACATCATCACTTTACCTTGAAAAAAGAAAAAACCCTGCACACATCTAATCATAGATTCTTGTCATATTGTTGGTGCATAGATCAGAAACTAGAGATGGAATACATGTTCTTGTCTAAGACTGAATGCGGACTTTCTTAATTTCCCTTTTCCTAACAGATTGAACCCTGGCACCATCAGATGTTATGGGCCAATGGGTTTTACTGTATATATTACAGATATGATATGAGTAGTAACACTGCCAGGCAAGTGTAATCACACTGTTGATGGATTTACAATGGTATTCAGGTACATTTACAACTCAGCCATGTGTTCATCCTTCATGTGATTTACTGGCCCTATAAAATACCCAGGTGTCTGGAAGAGCACCCTGTGAGGTCAGTGCATCTGATTATGCTTTCTCGCTGAATTGCTTATCTCAATCCTCTGTGATGTGGTTGGATATGTGACGTGGCACCTGTGAAGTCATTTTCTTCTAAAAGTAGTTCTTACAACTTGTGCTTTCTTTATATGTCCAGTTCACACACTCTTCTCTTTTCTACAGATGAGCTAATTTGACTGACAGAAAACAAAAACAACAAATGAACTAAAATGAATACAAATACTAACCCACCACTAGGTGACAGGGATTCTTACCAAGGCTTCGGAGTGTTACTCAAATAGGATAACATTACTGTGTTTGTAGGTGCAGTACACACAATTCAACTAGTCTCCCCTCTACACAATAATATTATAATAGACATTGGTACAATTTCAAAAAATCATAATAATTAACATTTTAAAATATAAAAACAATAGTGATGCATTTCTTTAGCAACAGTACAAGCTCCAAAGCTTCAGCCAGATAGTGATTGTTGATGGTGGGACTGAAAGAGGGCTCTCTCTCTCTCTCTCTCTCTCTCTCTCTCTCTCTCTCTCTCTCAAATGTCCTTAGTGCTCACTTTCATCTTCTCCACAGTTTCCTAACAGGAGTTAAAGGAACAAGATTCTTGGCTACTGTAGTACAAGTACCCTTATGATACACACAGTGTATACAGCATGGGTTCATATCGTTTAAAATACATTAGCTGCTCTTGATTGAGCTTGCCTGACACAATGGAACCAATGGAATAGTCCCATATGTGCAAACCCCGCCCATCTAACACCCCAGGCAGGCTCAATCAAATGTGCCTAGTATTAAAAAGAAAGCAAAACCCAGGTCTGATGTACAGTAAAGACGCAGCCAAAAAGTGAGACATACCTAGACGCATGGGCATGTAAACTATTCCAAATATAGGCTCTGATTATTACAGTAATTGACTCATAAAGTTCTAAGTACAGGTGTGTGTATTGTATAAGCACACAGCCTCATTGACCTATACTGTTACTTAAAGGGGCAATCCACAATTGAAACAATAACACTTCTTAAGTGTTTTGATTAAAAGCTGAGGGATGGGCTGGAGAAATGTACTGTAACCATTCTCAAATTCATAGACAGAGCTATGGATGTAAGGACTGACCATCCATTATATCAGAATTATAGTTTAACCATGTTTTGAGGCTATACAATGTTGTTTACATTTACTTTGATTACAAACATTGGAGTTAAACAAGCTTACATTTTGGGTTCGGATGGAGTGTGAGAGTTGAACTAAGATCATGGGGCATTTACAAATTATACTCTTTAAGAATCAATGGGTACATATCATTATTTATAAGTCCAAAAATGGATGTAGCAACTGCAGATTGCCCCTTTAACAAGAAGCAGTGAAACATAATGTGCTATTCATGGTTCCAGACTAACCTGATGTTTGTTGAGCTCAGTCACTCGCCGTGTCCACTCCTCCTCTGTCATCTCCTGGTCAGCACCTTCAGTCTTCTCCACAGCAGGCACCTTATCTGTGCCTGCAGGGAGGGAGGGATAAATAGAGAGAGAGAGAAAAAGAGAGAGAGAAAGAGAGAGATAAAGCGAGGGAAGAGACAGACATAAATAGAGAGAGGGAGAGAGAAAGAACATAATTAATCTTAGCGCACAATCCCCTCACACTATGACCCAGAGAAGTAAGGGCCTACTATAAGGGCAGGAGTAAGACAGCTAGTCTCACCTTCGCAGGTCACAGCTGTGCAGACCCAGTTCCCACAGGCACAGACACAGCGGTTACACTCCACCTGAGTCTCTGCCCCGTCCTCATAGGTCTCATCCTCCAGGGCACACTCTACAGGAAGCAGGAAGTGGATAACAGGAAGTCAATGGATATCACAGGAAATTGCATGTTGATCAGCAACAGCACAGAGTTTTCAAACCCAGAGATCAAAGTGGCCAATATTTTCGGGAGCGCCTTGCGAAGCAGTCTCAACGTACCAGACCGGGTTTTGGGAAATCAGTAGGAGAAGTGAAAATTCTTCCTTATTTGTAAATGTTCTTTAAATGTAAGAACCGATGCTGGTGACGAGAAGCAGGTACAGGGAGTTTAACATTTTGTTGAGTTCTGAGAATATGAAATATACTTATTCATGTCACTGAGGAAAAGAGGGTAATGTATAACGTTTACATTATGTCAGGACATGTTATTGTTAGCCATCAGGGATCCTATGGGAGGGATCCTCTGGGAGGAGAAGAAACACAGTCTGGTACCAGTCACCATAACAGCCGTGAGTTGGAGAGGAGTGATCACTTTGGGGCAGAGGCCAGGTCAGATGAAGTGAGGAAGAACAGATATCACCAAAGTTCTGTCTAGCAACAGAGATGCATTGGCTGTTCAGATGTGTAGGAGGCTCCGCATAGTTAAATATCAGTGCTTGTGTGAATACTGATGCAGCTGATGCAGCTGTATTGATCCTCTGGGAAGAATAAACTTGGTTAAGCTTTCATAGTGTCCGTAGAGTTTTTACTCTGAAAATTAGAACCTAACAATTTAATGAACGGACGTGGAACAGGACAGGAACAGTGTCAGAACGGGGGGAACAAAACGACATGACGACAATATGCTGAAGCGGGGAACAGAGCTGGTGAACAGACAGATATAGGGGAGGTAATGAGAGCAGGTGATTGAGTCCAGGCGAGTCCAAATGATCGCTGAGACACGTGACGAGGGAAGCAGGTGTGCGTAATGATGGTGGCAGGAGTGCGTAATGCAGGGCAGCCTGAGAGCGGGAGCAGGCGTGACATTCAATCTATAGGCCCAACCTATAGACCCGATGACGTGTTTCTGCGCATAACCTTAGATGGCTAACGTTGCCATGACATCGCCTACAAGCGTAATCGGGGATCTTTATTGGAGAAGCAGTTTCTGGACATCTCCATGTATATTTTCTTTGGTAACAGTATTTCATTTATGAACGTGCCTTTTTTTAATGTGTTTTTAAAATGGTCTAATAATCAAATCACATTTAAAAAAACGTAGGGATTGAACATGGGACATAAAAAAACATACAGTGGGGGGAAAAAGTATTTGATCCCCTGCTGATTTTGTACGTTTGCCCACTTACAAAGAAATGATCAGTCTATAATTTTAATATTAGGTTTATTTGAACAGTGAGAGACAGAATAACAACAACAAAAAAATCCAGAAAAACACATGCCAAAAATGTTATAAAATGATTTGCATTTTAATGAGGGAAATAAGTATTTGACCCCTCTGCAAAACATGACTTAGTACTTGGTGGCAAAACCCTTGTTGGCAATCACAGAGGTCAGACGTTTCTTGTAGTTGGCCACCGGGTTTGCACACATCTCAGGAGGGATTTTGTCCCACTCCTCTTTGCAGATCTTCTCCAAGTCACTAAGGTTTCGAGGCTGACGTTTGGCAACTCGAAAACTTCAGCTCCCTCCACAGATTTTCTATGGGATTAAAGTCTGGAGACTGGCTAGGCTACTCCAGGACCTTAATGTGCTTCTTCTTGAGCCACTCCTTTGTTGCCTTGGCCGTGTGTTTTGGGTCATTGTCATGCTGGAATACCCGTCCACGACCCATTTTCAATGCCCTGGCTGAGGGAAGGAGGTTCTCACCCAAGATTTGACAGTACATGGCCCCGTCCATCGTCCCTTTGATGCGGTGAAGTTGTCCTGTCCCCTTAGCAGAAAAACACCCCCAAAGCATGTTTCCACCTCCATGTTTGACGGTGGGGATGGTGTTCTTGGGGTCATAGGCAGCATTCCTCCTCCTCCAAACACGGCGAGTTGAGTTGATGTCAAAGAGCTCCATTTTGGTCTCATCTGACCACAACACTTTCACCCAGTTGTCCTCTGAGTCATTCAGATGTTCATTGGCAAACTTCAGACGGGCATATATATGTATTCTTGAGCAGGGGGACCTTGCGGGCGCTGCAGGATTTCAGTCCTTCACGGCGTAGTGTGTTACCAATTGTTTTCTTGGTGACTATGGTCCCAGCTGCCTTGAGGTCATTGACAAGATCCTCCCGTGTAGTTCTGGGCTGATTCCTTACCGTTCTCATGATCATTGCAACTCCACGAGGTGAGATCTTGCATGGAGCCCCAGGCCGAGGGATATTGACAGTTCTTTTGTGTTTCTTCCATTTGCGAATAATCGCACCAAATGTTGTCACCTTCTCACCAAGCTGCTTGGCGATGGTCTTTTAGCCCATTCCAGCCGTGTGTAAGTCTACAATCTTGTCCCTGACATCCTTGGAGAGCTCTTTGGTCTTGGCCATGGTGGAGAGTTTGGAATCTGATTGATTGCTTCTGTGGACAGGTGTCTTTTTTACAGGTAACAAGCTGAGATTAGGAGCACTCCCTTTAAGAGTGTGCTCCTAATCTCAGCTCGCTCCCTGTATAAAAGACACCTGGGAGCCAGAAATCTTTCTGATTGAGAGGGGGTCAAATACTTATATCCCTCATTCAAATGCAAATCAATTTATAACATTTCTGACATGCGTTTTTCTGGATATTTTTGTTGTTATTCTGTCTCTCACTGTTCAAATAAACCTACCATTAAAATTATAGACTGATCCTTTCTTTGTCAGTGGGCAAACGTACAAAATCAGCAGGGGATCAAATACTTCCCCCCCCCCACTGTAACAGGAAGATACTGTATATGGTGTAAGTCTTACTTCTCTCTGGTGGGTTGAAGCCAGGCTTGAAGCAGTTTAGGAACTCATCGAAGCTCAACTTCCAGTCCGTGTTCTCATCTGAGAGCTTGATGAGGGCATCCACACACAGGCTCCTAGACGCCAACAGGAGAGGTGGGGTCATGAACAATAGGACCAATAAGACACAGGAGGGAAATACAGTAAAACAGACTACTGTTACTACCATTTCACAAGAGCTAATGTATATACACTGAGTTGACAAAGCATTATTGAGTTGCACCCCAGCCCCTTTTGCCCTCAGAACAGCCTCAATTCGTCGGGGAATAGACTCAACAAGGTGTCAAATGCATTCCACATGGTTGCTGGCCCATGTTGACTCCAATGCTTCCCACAGTTGTGTCAAGTTGGCTGGATGTCCTTTGGGTGGTGGACCATTCTTGATACACACGGGAAACTGATGAGCGTTGAAAAACCCAGCAGCGTTGCAGTTCTTGACACAAACCGGTGTGCCTGGCACCTCCTACCATACCCCGTTCAAAGGTATTTCTGTTTTTTAATTTCTAATATATTTGCAAACATTTTTTAAAACCTGTTTTTGCTTTGTCATTATGTGTAGATTGATGAGGGAAAAAATGAATTTAATCAATTTTAGAATAAGGTTGTAACATAACAAAATGTGGAAAAAGGGAAGGGGTCTGACTACTTTCCGAATGCACTGTAAATGTTCCTCAATGTTTCTTAGACTGGGACTACACCAAACCACGCCTAAACCAAACCATGCCTCTATTTTGTTTTTGCCGTCTTTTGAAACTAATACATTAAAATGACAATGACCAAAGGAGTTGGCAAGACAGCACAAACAGATCTGGGATCAGGCTAATGCCAGTCCAGTTTCCCCTTAACTCTAGTCTATCTCACAGATGACCCCAGATAGCCAGCCGACACAAATTGGGAGGAAGATTCCACACATGAATGAGAGTTGATACTGCCCAAATCCCCGTGTCGCTCTCTGCGCCCGCTCCCAGACCCATGATGCATGGGAGAGGGGTATGGTCCCACGGGACAGCCAGTGTGGTGCCACTGAGCCCCAGCCCCATTGCCACCCACACCCACCACCACTTCCCATCAAAACAAGCCGCCTCACCATTACAGAACTGCCAAAACAGCACTTTCAGCCCCCCCCAAATGGCCCATCCCCCTGCCCCTGTACACCCTGTCTCGAGGTGACCATGTAAACAACTGTGATATAACACATCTACATCCCTCATCCTAGTCTTATCAATTACATTATTTGATTATTCCATACAGTCACAACTGTAGTACTCTACAGCACACATGGCTGCAAAGGTGCAGCAGGGTGATTAGACACTAACCACTGAACAGTTCAACACCAGAGTTAGAAAACTTTGATAAGGGCAAGAACTGAACAACTGAATCCCACAGAATGTGATTAGCATATATTGATGTATTATACAGGTTGCCATTGCTTCTGTATACGGTAGTTTTTTATAAATAAATATGGCAATAACCGATTCACTGAAAGAACTCAATCAAATACTTATTAGCAGTGCAAGCAGTAGCTTCATCATTGCCTTTCCATTGCTTTCAATTGCTCCATGGACTCCATGTATTGAATTCAATTAGTGTTAGTCCCAGGTAAATGGCTATTTAACTTATTTTGAAGTTAAGTTCCTGATTTGGCGCTGGAAATTAAAACCCTGCTAATTTGCTTAGGGAGCTCATTAAGTGCTGAGCCCCATTTTTAATATGATAATGAGTTGGTGGAGATAGCTTCTCTTCTCTTCAAGCAGCAATTGAAAACAAATGATTGCCAGGTACAGTCATTAGTCTTTTAAGTAAGTATTCTTATTCAATACAGAAATCCACATTACCGAGATACCAATTATGTTGAGAGATAAACAATCATTATGTTGCTACTACTTGAAGTGAATGCACTGCACTCAGCAAATATCAGTAAGTAACACTTACTGATATAAAAATGTATACGGACTCAAAACGTCTGGTACTTAGTCAGGATCATTATGACATGATTATAAGACATTATAATCGGGTCATGCTTGCTCATGACTTACAATGCATTATCAATGCCTTTAGAATCCATTATACCTGTCATGATTGACAGCTGTGCGCTACTGACCCTGGGCCAGTGGTTGGGGCTCACCTGAGCTGGTCTGTGATGAGTGACAGCTGTGCGCTACTGACCCTGGGCCAGTGGTTGGGGCTCACCTGAGCTGGTCTGTGATGAGTGACAGCTGTGCGCTACTGACCCTGGGCCAGTGGTTGGGGCTCACCTGAGCTGGTCTGTGATGAGTGACAGCTGTGCGCCACTGACCCTGGGCCAGTGGTTGGGGCTCACCTGAGCTGGTCTGTGATGAGTGACAGCTGTGCGCCACTGACCCTGGGCCAGGGGTTGGGGCTCACCTGAGTTGGTCTGTGATGAGTGACAGCTGTGCGCCACTGACCCTGGGCCAGTGGTTGGGGCTCACCTGAGCTGGTTTGTGATGAGTGACAGCTGTGCGCAACTGACCCTGGGCCAGTGGTTGGGGCTCACCTGAGCTGGTCTGTGATGAGTGACAGCTGTGCGCTACTGACTCTGGGCCAGTGGTTGGGGCTCACCTGAGCAGGCGGTTGTTCTCCTCGTCAGCATATGAGGTAATGTTGATGGCTGTTTCGTTGTGCTGGAGGAACTTAAGGAACTCAGTGGAATCCAGCTGGGAGTCTCCATTGTCATAGTCCTGTAGGAATATTCATTCATTCATTTTTATAATTTGATTGAGTATGAAAAGAAATGGCGGAGACGACCATCAGAGCTCTATGGGCTTTCTGTGAGAAGTGTTAACCACACAGGCACGCGGGCGGAGAGGATCTTGACTTTTTGGGGGGGCCAGAGCAGGAGAGCTGTTGCATAACTGCTGTTAAGTGTTCAAGTGCTGGGCAGTGGGAAGAACGTTAAACGGTCTGTTCTTGCTGTGGGGCCTTTTCCATGTTGTGTAGCTTGGCCCACAGAACAAACAAGATAACTAACTGACAGAGGGGGAGAACTCTGTGAATTTTCAACTGATTCTGTCTCCGTGGAGCTGCTGCAAGTGAAATGTATTATTCTGCTGCTTACAGAGTCATTAAGTAGTCCATACATGCTAACGGATTGTAATCTTAGCCGTTTTATTAAGATGAGGACAGAGGAGGACTTTCTAGAAGTACAGGACCAGAAATAAATACAACTCCATTCCACTTTAAATAATGTGAGCAGTTCGGTACTTTTCCTTGCAGTTTTCCATTATTCTACAGCAGTAGTTAAACTACGAAAGTATCATTACCTCTCCACACACACACACACACACACACACACACACACACACACACACACACACACACACACACACACACACTGGGCCCACAACCAGACACCCTGGGCACACAACCACAACCACACACACCCACACCTACCCACCCACCCAACCCCACAAACGAGCACAAGTCCGACCTACCTTGAAGTACTTGAGCAGGATGTTGGAGAAGTTGGAACCCTTGGCGAACCAGCCATCAGGGACCACCTCATTCTGCAGCCACTGGATGACCCGGCTGCGCAACTCGTTCCTGTTCGCCAGGTAGCACACGACTACACAGGCAGAGAGGGAGAGAGGGTCAGTATGCAGACAGCTGAATGATTATACAGACTCGCTCATATTTACAGTGGGTTTTTACTGGAACTAAGTATGTGAGAGTACTGCTGTTTGTTTGTGTGTGTGTGTGTGTGTGTTTCCCTTGAGCGTATAGCTGTTGTGTGATAGTGTAAAGGAATATCCAACAGTGTATCTTCTACAGTGCATGCAAGGAGAGTATAAAATGAACATATGGCTATTATTAATTCATTATTCATTAACCTCTCTGAGACAATGGGCCTCATGACCTTGAGCAGTATACTTACTTGGGCTAGCAGCAACAGCTTTGTCTGTCTTTTTCTCTGAAAGAAATCATAACACAATCAAAACAACTGCAAACACTTTGCTTAATCTCCTCTTTATTGCAGATTGTTCGTTGGAACACAGAAATAAAATCCCCAGCACAGACTTTCCTATTCAAGGCAATGCTCTGTGATGGGAAGACCAGCAGTCATATTGAGTGTACAGTCATTTACATTTACATTTTAGTCATTTAGCAGACGCTCTTATCCAGAGCGACTTACACTTGTGAGTGCATTCATTTCATGCATTCTTTTTATTTTTTTTGTACTGGCCCCCCGTGGGAATTGAACCCACAACCCTGGCGTTGCAAACACCATGCTCTACCAACTGAGCCACAGGGAAGACAGTCGTGGCCAAAAGTTTTGAGAATGACACAAATATTAATTTTCACAAAGTCTGCCGCCTCAGTGTCTTTAGATATTTTTCTCAGATGTTACTATGGAATACTGAAGTATAATTACAAGCATTTCATAAGTGTCAAAGGCTTTTATTGACAATTACATGAAGTTGATGCAGAGTCAATATTTGCAGTGTTGACCCTTCTTTTTCAAGACCTCTGCAATCCACCCTGACATGCTGTCAAGTAACTTCTGGGCCACATCCTGACTCATGGCAGCCCATTCTTGCATAATCAATGCTTGGAGTTTGTCAGAATTTGTGGGTTTCTGTTTGTCCACCCGCCTCTTGAGGATTGACCACAAGTTCTCAATGGGATTATGGTCTGGGGAGTTTCCTGGCCATGGACCCAAAATATCGATGTTTTGTTCCCCGAGCCACTTAGTTATCACTTCTGCCTTATGGCAAGGTGCTCCATCATGCTGGAAAAGGCATTGTTCGTCACCAAACTGTTCCTGGATGGTTGGGAGAAGTTGCTCTCGGAGGATGCGTTGGTACCATTCTTTATTCATGGCTGTGTTCTTAGGCAAAATTGTGAGTGAGCCCATTCCCTTGGCTGAGAAGCAACCCCACACATGAATGGTCTCAGGATGCTTTACTGTTGGCATGACACAGGACTGATGGTAGCACTTATCTTGTCTTCTCCGGACAAGCTTTTTTCCAGATGCCCCAAACAATCGGAAAGGGGATTCATCAGAGAAAATGACTTTACCCCAGTCCTCAGCAGTCCAATCCCTGTACCTTTTGCAGAATATCAGTCTGCCCCTGTTGTTTTTCCTGGAGAGAAGTGGCTTCTTTGCTGCCCTTCTTGACACCAGGCCATCCTCCAAAAGTCTTCGCCTCACTGTGCGTGCAGATGCACTCACACCTGCCTGCTGCCATTCCTGAGCAAGCTCTGTACTGCTGGTGCCCCGATCCCACAGCTGAATCAACTTTAGGAGACGGTCCTGGTGCTTGCTGGACTTTCTTGGATGCCCTGAAGCCTTCTTCACAACAATTGAACTGCTCTCCTTGAAGTTCTTGATGATCTGATAAATGGTTGATTTAGGTGCAATCTTACTGGCAGCAATATCCTTGCCTGTGAAGCCCTTTTTGTGCAAAGCAATGATGACGGCACGTGTTTCCTTGCAGGTAACCATATTTGACAGAGGAAGAACAATGATTCCAATCACCACCTTCCTTTTGAAGCTTCCAGTCTGTTATTCGAACTCAATCAGCATGACAGAGTGAACTCCAGCTTTGTCCTCGTCAACACTCACACCTGTGTTAACGAGAGAATCACTGACATGATATCAGCTGGTCCATTTGTGGCAGGGCTGAAATGCAGTGGAAATGTTTTTTGGGGATTCAGTTCATTTGCATGGCAAAGAGGGACTTTGCAATTAATTGCAATTCCTCTGATCACTCTTCATAACATTCTGGAGTATATGCAAATTGCCATCATACAAACTGAGGCAGCAGACTTTGTGAAAATTAATATTTGTGTCATTCTCAAAACCTTTGGCCACAACTGTACGTATGTGTTTCACTGAAATGTGTATAGTCTGAGGGGCTTTGTCCATTCTAGTAATATATTTCTATGCCTTAGACAACCTGGGGATTCTTCTCAGGGTCCCCTACCTTCACAGTGTCCATCGTGGTACACCTGGATATTGAGGCCGGTCAGACAGGCGTCGCGGTGGAGCTCACAGTGGTTGCGGTACGTCTTACCATTACTGCCACACACAGAGCGCTTGTGAGGTTTACATTGCTGAAGACAGAGAGAGAGAGAGCACACCCATTTTCAATCTGTGCAGTGAGACATTTGGTCTTTGCCAGGAATGTGTGTGTGTGTGAGAATGCATGCATGCATGTGCGTACAGTGTGTGTGTATGTGTGTGCATGTGCATATGTGTGTGTGTTTGTGCGCGAGTGCATGAATGCCTGCGTGTGTGTATAGGCTGACTCACCTCGATGCACAGGCAGGAAGGTTCCCCTTTCTCTGTCACAGCACACTCCCTGCCAGCCCCACAGAATACATTGGCACACACCCTGGACTTGCTCTTCCCCTCCTACAGGCAGAGATACAGAAGACATGGGAGATTATACATCTGATGCCTTCTACTTGTGTGATGATGTATGGACATCTATATAGATACAAATGAACATCTCCTCCTGCAAAGAAATCGAGATGACATTCCACTTCTTACATGCATTCTTCTAATCTACATTATTCACAAAGATACAAGGAAACTAAGGAAATGCGTAAGAATTAACAGTAATAAGTAATAGGGAAGGGTCCTACTCGAAGGTGGCCAGCGCCATCTAGTGTTGACTAAAATTGCTAGATGTACAGGTATAACATTTGACCGGGTTGCAGTAATTTTAGGTTTATTTGAGAAACATGCATTATTATACAATTCTTGAGTAATGTTAGATTCAGAAAACTTTTGTGATTTTACTGGAACCTGGTCTACTTGGCTTGAGTCAGATAACATTGTATTTGTGACCACATTTTACTCACTGGCTTGACAGACAGACAGACAGACAGACAGACAGACAGACAGACAGACAGACAGACAGACAGACAGACAGACAGACAGACAGACAGACAGACAGACAGACAGACAGACAGACAGACAGACAGACAGACAGACAGTATGCATGCTTTCATGAAGGCTGTCACTAGATGGCGACATGCCCTTCACTTCCTGGCGGTAGGTTTTCTAATGTGTATACCATTACATTCTGTTTCAGATGTCTTGATATATGTTACATTTTAAGAAACACTACATGTCATTTCAATATATATAGAGTTTTTACACTCAAACACAAACACATGCACACTGAGAGAGAGAGAGAGAGAGAGAGAGAGAGAAAGAGAGAAAAGTGTGTTGCCCTTGTCTGCTATCTAAATCCTCCAGATTGCTATCCAGACCCCCAGTTGCAGATGGACGTCTGAACAGCCCTTTGACCTGTGACCTTTCATTCACAGCGAGGGCCGCTAAGCCACAGTGACTTTAGCATAACAATGTTTCAGCAAATGCCCTCACACACGCATATCGACACAAGTTCTCTCAGCCAACACAGTCAGACAAAGGACACCAGCACTTTTATAGGGCAGATGGTAGACAGACAGACACTGGACCAGTGTGTCATGGAGTGTCCAGGTGACTGAAGAACACAAACCCCCCCCCCCCCCCCACACACACATACACTATATATATACACACACACACACACATTTGTTTTACTATCCTTGCGGGGACCAAACAATTGATTCCTGTTCAAAATCCTATTTTCGCTAACTCCTAACCCTTACCCTAACTAATTATAAACCTACCCTTAAACCTAAATAGCCTGCGAAATGTCCCCACTTGTCTGTATTTTCCTTGTTTTACGATCCTTTTGAGGACTTCTAGTCCCCACAAGGATAGTAAACCCCCCCAAAACACACACACACACAGGTAGAGGAATGTTAATTTGACAGGGATTTATTCCTTTACAGGTCAACTCTTTTCCAGAAGGCTCTGCTATTACGAAGACAACAGGAAATTCCTCCAAACAAATGGAAGACAGTGAGTGACACAACACAGAATTGTCCAGAAAGGGCCTTCCATTCAGGGAAACAGATATCAATCTACGGGAATCCAACATTTGGTGGTCCTTTGAACAGCCCAGAGATGAAGTAAACAGAGAAAGAACAAGCCTGCTATGAAGCCAAGAGGTCTAACTTCCACCACAAAAGAGTAGTGGGTCAGGATGGTGAATGGGGGACCCTCTATTCTTCCAGTATACCACAATACCATACCTTCAAGTTGGAATCTGCATGGCACCAATATGATATTATATTTTCTATGCATATATGAGGGGGTTCCAATGGGTGACCGTGTACAGACTGCAGCCTGGTGTCACAGATGGCATGACGGGGGGTCAGAGAGCACTAGCTGCCTGAGCCTAGTGACCCCTGACCTCTCACCATTGATATTTTGGGGTATTTTATTAGGATCCCCATTAGGGTCCACACAGCCACAGCTACTCTTCCTGCCCGGCCACACAGCCCTACATAAGTATTCCAGGAAATGATGAGAAACAATCAGAACTATCTGCTGGTATGTCACTGCTTGGCTAGCATGTGTTTTGAGATTTTCACAGACAAAAAGATATGCACTCAAAAAAGTGACAAGTGACCAACAGCCTTGTGTAATCTCTCTCTCTATATATCCCTCCTTATAGAGACATAAGCACTCTTTTATACATAAGCTAATCAATCAAGAGGGTTTGCAGTTTTTTGATTCTATCGGTTCCATTGAGCCAGGCAAGCCCAACATTTGAAATGATTTTGAATACTATTTGAACCTAGGCCTGACACACACATGCACACGCACTGGCACGTACAGTAAGTGCACGCTCTCGTGCGCAGACACACACACACACACACACTGTATGATATGCAGGTCAGGTCGAGACCTCCTGCCTCAGGCGTGTTATTTTCATTAGTCCCCGTGAAGATTTATGGCAGGGTCGGTCCACAGGCCAAGAGCTGATGATAAAAAAAGACTTCCATCTTCGAGCTGTCTAACAGAGGAGCGGTACACACTTGAACACACACTTGAACACACACACAGAGATTTGCATTCTCAGCTGGAGCGTCTGGTCTGGACTGACCTCTCTCTGTGTGTCCAGAGGGAGATGGATAGCGTGAGTGGGAGACAACAAGAAGAAAGACACATCAGGGAAACGAGGGTGCAAACATTCCCCTGCAGAGCCAAGATGAGGAATTTGGGAGCATGTCCAACCTGTGAGTCTTCCATCCAATCCTAACTTGTTTTATAGGGCAAAGTCAAGACACTGAAAAAAGAAAGCTGTAAGTCAGGGGCATACCAAACCAATAATGGTATTAATAGGGTTACAAGAACCGATCAGTTGGGGAGAGAGCCTTCCATCTGTTATCCAAGTAACCTCGTTTCCAAATGACCTACTTATCTGAGTATAACTTAACTCCGGTTAACCCCAAATTCGACACTCTCTCATTGACCTACATACCAAAATCCCTCACTTCTTGGTATTACTTTCGTGGACAGATTTTGGGCAGAGTAAATGCTCTCGTCTCACCTCTTCCTCTCTGGTGTATCCAGAGAGCCACTGGAGACCCACAGCAGAGACGGAAAAGGAAGCAGACACCCCAATCGCTGTTTTCTTCCTGGTTTTTTTCTGGTTCAATGAAAGTCACTGAACTAACTAGACCAGACCCAGCTGCTATTGCATTGGTGTCTATGGGAGACTGACAAGTTTTGCCCCAATGGTAAACGCCCTGATCTTCATTTATCCACCATCTTTGCCCATATGGCTCAAACTGAGGAAGTGAGTGTGAATGGACTGTGAGCGAAACATAACGGGTACACAATTCTACACAACACTGCCTACATGGCTTTCACAATAAAAACCTTCTGGCTCCACCAGCACCTTCGGAGGGGCCTCAGGGGAAGATGCTAAAATGGCTACACAGGGATAATATCTGTTTCTGCTCTTTATTTCACAGCCACTTTGAGTCATTTGGAGGGAGAGGCCTAGAAGAGGCCAGGCAGGAAAGAACACACAGGGAACAGTGATTACTTTAACTGGGAGACAGACAGCAAACATGGGTCTGGTCCCTCCACAGGGTGAGGAGAGAAACTGTGTTCTCCAACGGTGGTAAATATTCAAACCAGTGCCAAGACTAAAACTCCATGATTGAGTTATCACTTGGGATGTACTGTAGTGGGGATGACCACGACTTACACTAAACTATGACTAATGACTATTGCCAGACAACCAAAGGTCCATTTATTGGATATATATTGGATAATGGTATTTTACAGAGAGAATGAACTATAAGGCCAACACTGAGTTTCTGTGAGGTTCATACCAGCAACACTAGTTACTAGATACCCATAGGACTCAAACACAGGAAGTGAGTGTGGACGGACTGTGAGCAAACACAATGAGTACACAATTCTACACAACAGAGAGTGATCACTTTGGAGAAACCTTCCAGCGCCCAGTTGTAGACAAGAAACAGACCTAGTCCCAAAAACAAACAAACGGGGTTTCCTTCGATTCAAACAAAGGAAGTGTCACTTTCATCGTCCTACTTGGCAAATAAATATTTTCTAAAACAAGGAGAGGTCACACACGACAAAAAAAACAACAATGTTAAGGTTTGAGTTATAATAAACTATTACTGTATTTAGGTCATGAAGATGTCATATTGGAAGAAAATACTCTCTCCTTTCTGTTGTGTGTGTGTGTGTGTGTGTGTGTGTGTGTGTGTGTGTGTGTGTGTGTGTGTGTGTGTGTGTGTGTGTGTGTGTGTGTGTGTGTGTGTGTGGACTACTTTGGATGAGTAATGGAAAGATACCGTTCAATGACAAACCAAAGTCACACCCTAGGTGTAACTTCAAGATCCTTTGTCATCAAAGCTTCAAAAGGCTTTACATAAAATGTAATTTCCAATGTCCTATTTCTCTTTGAAAGCCAGTAAAAAGGCTGTAGAGGCTGATTGTACTCTATATTATACTGATTATACTCTTTCATTCTAAAGTGCCTTCCAGGAGAGAAGCGCGTGTAATGTCTATACTTCATAACTCACAAAGACCCAAATCACTAGGCCCACAGTGTACTGAACATATGAGTCACATTAGTCCTTTGCAAGCAGACAACAAAATAATCGAGATGGAGGTAGAGGAAATGTTGTTTTTGTACCGTAGCCCTGTCTCATGTAAGGCTGTGTCTGTGGCTATTGAGGAAGGGGGCATTATATATCTAAACAGAAGGACAAACAGCAAAGAAGGGCCTCTTGTCTCCCTGCTGAGAGAATGTACAGGTAACTGCCAAAATAAAGGAGGCACCAACTTAGTACCTTAATAGGGCGGTGGACGACCACGAGTCAGAACAGCTTCAAAGCCTTGGCATAAATTCTACAAGAGTCTGGAAGTCGTAGCCAAAATAATGTAAAAAAAAAGAAATTGTGCCGTCTGGTTTGCATAATATAAGGAACTTTAAATAATTTAGACTTTTAATTTTGATACGTAAGTATATTTTAGCAATTACATTTACTTGTGTTACTTAAGTATATTTAAAACCCAATACTTTTAGACTTTTAATCAAGTAGTATTTTACTGGGTGACTTTCACTTTTACTTGAGTAATTTATTAAGGTATCTTTACTTTTACTCAAGTATGACAATTGGGTACTTTTTCCAGCAATTACGTTCAACACAGTACAGAACTACATGTAACTGCAGAACAACTTCAAACTTGCCTGATCCACCTACATAGCATCATGATTCTAGTATAAACTACACACACAAATCAATAACAATCAGTTAAGTCGTGCCTTAATAAGTGTGTCTAAAGTGAACAGCATTCTTTCCCTCTACTATCGTCAATCTCCCAGGTTAGGCCCAAATGAGAGAGCTCACCCCACATACCAGGCATTCCTGCCCAGGTCAAAGGCCTGATTCGGGGGACTGCTCACCCAGACAAACCCTCTGACTTCCAGGGCCACGACTGCTCGCTCCAGCTATGCTGACCCATTTAACACTTGCACAGCCCAGCTCCTGCTGCTTAGCCTATACACACACACACACACACACACACACACACACACACACACACACACACACACACACACACACACACACACGCCAAACGAACGAACACACACACAAACAAACAAATGCCCTCACACACTGGAATGCTCTCACCCATGCATGAGCGCACATACACATTAGTGATGGGGGAAAAAAAACATACAATTACATATATCATATCGAATCGTTTTAACAACATTGCAATATTATTTTTGCGCTAGTTTTCTGTAGCTGCGCCAAAACGTTCCTTCATAGCTTGTTCTCCATTTTCTTTCTAAATAGGGAGCCCATTTGTTTTCGCACTTTTATTTCCATGACTGATCAAAACTCATTTTATCATGGCTGTCTCTTGTCTGCAGCAGATGGTGAGCAATATGTTTTGAAACACCAAATCGCAATAAAACCACAGCATCGAATTGCAATACATACAGAATCGTGAGAATCGCAATACATATCGTGATGATATCGGATTGAGAGGTCCCAGCCCTAATACACATGCACGCACAAGGGCTCTGATCACAGAGGAGGTGACCATGTGTGGCCCTGGCTTGTAAGAGGACATCTGGCCTGAGGTGGCCCAGGTGGGAGTGAACCTTTGTAAACTCCATATCAGTCTTCACGAGACTTCTCCAAGAAGAAGCAGCTGCTTAACCACAGGTTTTGTGTCCACTACTTACGAGAGGCGGGATTAGAAGGCGCTTGCACAAAGTGATTCTCTGACAAGTGTGACTTGTTAACCTCTCAGTTTTAGAGCCTGACTCGGGCATCAGATAGGTCAATAGGTACTAATAATAGTCACTATACCCCACTAAAATGGTACCTGACAAAGTGAATTGACTCGACGCATATATCTTTCATTATGTAATGAATCCCTGTTGTTTCTAAAGCTGGCAATGAGTTTTATTCTACTTTCATTTTGTGCGCCCAACAAGCAGTATGCTTGTATAAATAAATAAAAGCATGGATTCCCTGAACATTTCGTCAGAGCGTCTTGCTCTGACAAAACAACACGCGTTTCACATTAAGCTTTACAGAGCTAGGAGGGCGTTAAGGGGAGGCAGTGAATTCCTCATAGGCTCTCTCACGCCTCGGTTCGCATCCAAAAAGGCCAGCTTTCTAACCCAAGAACTCACAGCATTTTCCTCCACTCACACATTCAACCTGAGCACTGACAACTCGGCCCGTGTTTAAAAAGTTTCGATACAAATTCTACTTGAGAATGCCCTTTCTGATTCTCCTTCTTATCCATTTCTCTTCACAGATCTTCTTGGAATTTGCGGCTGAATTTCCAGTGTCCTAGCTGCTACTGTAGAACGTATTCTCTTTATTTGTCTGTCGCTCTAAAATGAGCATTTAAAGAATTCCATGCGTTTAAATTAGAATATTGGTAGATATTTTGCATCATTCATTATGTATTAAAAGCTTTCATTAATGAGATCTTGGAGAGGTTATAAATAGGCATTCCACAGGCTCTCATTCATTCTTTGATGGTCTCTGACAAATTCATTTATTAATTCATTCACTGTATTAAAAGTGATTGGTTTAGATAGAGCGTCTCGTTCCTAACGGCTGTTTGAACCAATAAAAGCCAAGGTGATGTCATGAGCAAAAAGGCGGGCTCTAACAGCCTAATCAGCCTATAGCCTTATTGTTTCAAGTTCGTTCTCATGCTGGGTGAATGGAATGCCGTTACAGTGCTTCTCTCATTCACCCAAAAGCCTTGTATATACTGTACCATCTCCCATAAATCCTTGGGAAGCTCTGTCCACTCAACTCCTCTCCCCCTAACTGTGTATAGCTCCCCTCTTCTCCCTTCCTCGCCCCCCGTCCTCCCACGCTCTCTACCCGGCCAGTCTCTCAACTAACTCTCATCGCCTATGTCTCACTCTCCCACTCTTGTTCCTCACTTCTTCATCCCACTCTCTCTCTCCTGCCCACTTTCTTCCACCCGCCTGTCTCAAACTCTTCTTTTTCTGTCTATAACTCATCCCCCTCTCTCCTTGGCTAGTCTTGGCTGGTGCTGAGTGGTGTCATGGCAGAACAGGCGTGTTCCTGTGTTGCTCTGTGCAGGCGGAGAGGGTGAGCTAATGGCTGACAGATGTTTAGAGGAGGAGGAGACACTCTAGGACAAGACATTCTTAAGCAGAGCACTGTTCCAATCACACACTGTTGAGTAGGGCCAAGCTAGCACACTTAATAAACGTATGAACTGCCATGAACAGTTCTAAACAGTTCCAGACCATTCTGTTAATACAAGACAACCTTGCTGTAAATAGCCTTTCTACACCACAAGGTGTTTATCAGTTGGCGGTTATGCACTCATTTGTGCTGTGTTCCTTATCAGCCGTCCAGGCTACAGATTCAGTCATCCAGACCACATTTTGAGACTAATTGCCCCCCCTAATAGGGCTAGAAATCGGCAGATTTTTCTCTCTGTTTCCTTCTCTCTCTCTCTCCCTTTCTTTCTCTCGCTCTCCTTCTCTCGCTCTATGAATATGGGAAACACGCCAGGCAGGGAGAGAGCGGGGGAAAAAAGGCAGAGACAAAAGAGAAAGAAAGAGAGGGGAAAACCTTAAACTGACATAGAACACAGTGAAAAAAATCAACCTTTCCCTTAATGAGCTTTACAAGCTGCTCTGTGTCGGAGAGCAAACAAATGTTTCCACTGAGGGCATTCTTGGATGGCTCTGAAGTGGTATAATAGGGAAAATACCAAAACTATGAAATAACATATATGGAACCATGTAGTAACCAAAAAAGTGTTAAACAAATCAAAATATATTTGAGATTCTTCAAAGCAGCCACCCTTTGCCTTGATGACGGCTTTGCACACTCTTGGCATTCTCTCAACTAGCTTCATGAGGTAGTCACCTGGAATGCATTTCAATTTCAGGTGTGCCTTTTTAAAAGTTAATTTGTGGAATTTCTTTCCTTCTTAATGTATTTGAGCCAATCAGCTGTGCTGTGACAAGGTAGACAGAAGATAGCCCTATTTGGTAAAAGACCAAGTCCATATTATGGCAAGAACAGCTCAAATAAGCAAAGACAAATGACAGTCCATCATTACTTTAAGACATGAAGGTCAGTCAATATCAAGCGCTATGATGAAACTGGCTCTCATGAGGACCGCCACAAGAAAGGAAGACCCAGACGTACCTCTTCTGCAAATGATGAGTTCATTAGTTACCAGCCTCAGAAATTACAGCCCAAATAAATGATTCACAGATTTCAAGTAACAGACACATCCCAACATCAACTGTTCAGAGGAGACTGCGTGAATCAGGCCTTCATGGTTGAATTACTGCAAAGAAACCACAACTAAAGGAAAACAATAATAAGAAGAGACTGGATGGACATTAGACCGGTGGAAATTTGTCCTTTGGTCTGGCATCCAAATTGGAGATTTTTGGTCCAACCGCAGTGTCTTTGTGAGACAAGGTGTGGATGAACGGATGATCTCCGCCTATGTATCTCCCACCGTAAAGCATGGAGGAGGAGGTGTTATAGTGTGGGGGTGCTTTGCTGGTGACACTGTCTGTGATTTATTTAGAATTCAAGGCACACTTAACCAGCATGGCTACCACAGCATTCTGCAGCGATACGCCATCCCATCTGGTCTGGGCTCAGGGGGACTATCATTTGTTTTTCAACAGGACAATGACCCAAAACACCTCCAGGCTGTGTAAGGGCTATTTTGCCAAGAAGGACAGTGATTGAGTGCTGCATCAGATGCCCTGGCCTCCACAATCCCCCAACCTCAACCAAATTCAGATAGTTTGTGATGAGTCGGTCCGCAGAGTAAAGGAAAAGCAGCCAACAAATGCTCAGCATATGTGGGAACTCCTTCAAGACTGTTGGAAAAGCATTCCAGGTGAAGCTGGTTGAGAGAATGCCAAGCGTGTGCAAAGCTGTCATCAAGGCAAATGGTGGCTATTTGAAGAATCTCAAATATAAAATATATTTGTTTGACACTTTTTTGTTACTAAATGATTCCATATGTGTTATTTCATAGTTTTGATGTCTTCACAATTATTCTACACTGTAGAAAATAGTAAAAATAAAGAAAAACCCTTCAATGAGTAGGTGTTCTAAAACTTTTGACCGGTAGTGTATGTGTGTGTGTTCTAAAACTTTTGACCGGTAGTGTATGTATGTCTGTATGTATGTATGTGTGTGTGTGTGTGTGTGTGTGCGTGTGTGCGTGCCTACGTTTGTGCATGTGTGTGTGTGGGTGTGCACGTTTGCCTAACTGCAATGGTTGTGGTGCGACCAAAAAAAATCCTCATTGTCTTTCCCAATTGTCTGTTATATTGGTCTATTTTCTCTGAGACCATCAATCACCTCTCTGGCCACCACAGCACAAGACCAGTTAATTAACAACTGCCATAAACCTAGCCAGAGCCACCAACATGTCAGCAATGCTACACTGGTGGTCAATGACCAAAGTGGCAGGGTCTACAAACAACTGTGAACAACTGTTCCTGCATGGCAACCAAACAGAAATAGTTTACTGGAAACAGGGGTGAACAACCCCCCTCCCCCAAAAAAACAATGCTGAAGGGAAGTACATTCAACAGCAGTGATCAGGATTTGCTTGATGTAAATGGCAGACAGACAGCACGTTAATTATCTTCTAAAGTTCTCCAAAATATATGACACATCAAGTCTGTATGATAAAGACGATTCATAGAGATACTGATGGTTTGGAGCTAATTAGAATAGGCTGCTATTTAATTGGCACATAATGTACACACAACATGCACTCAAAGGCACTGGTTTAGTGAATGTTGACATTACATCTTTGAAGCTGGACAGATGTGCAAGGCGCCGCCTCTTCTTTTTCTGAACTCTTTGTCTTCTTTAAAATGACTGTGTTTAGTTATTTAATATAAAAACATACACGCATCAGACTGTCCCAAGTTAAATTGACCAATCAGACAAGCACGTTACTGTTGGATTATGTACAGTAGCCAAATAATTACAAAGTCAACTTTTGAAAAAAAAGGAAAACATTTGTTTGTCAACAGACGAATCGACCTCTAGAGCGTATATATTTTTTAAACCTAAATAATAAAAAGCATTTACCTCGGCATGACAGCAAACGACTGCGACGAGTAGACATAAAAGGACACTTCGAAACATCTGCGGAGAACACAAATAATACAGTTGCTTCAGTGACAGCCTGACAGTCAAAACATAGCAAAACTGAAGAAAGTATTTATGAAAACGTACCATGTTAGCGGGTGATGACCCAAAGGCAGAGGGGAGACGGCAGTGTTCCGACTGAGACAAAGGAGGAGAGGAAAATTAGACTGCCGAAATTTGAGCACCACCGAGGAATTTTCCCCGTCTGTCTCCCCCTCCTGTGACTTGGCCAATAGAACTTGATGCACTCGAATCGGGACGGAGAAACTGCAGCAAGAAGTGAAGTGTTCAAGGATGGACAGATGACGGGGAGAGAGTTGATTCAATGTTTAATGTTATCCAAAAATACATGTGCCGTCCATGGTTCCTTAGTTGACTTACTGTGTATTTTATTCTGCAGGATCTTTTTTTTTTTTTTTTTATCCCCCCAAATTGTTATCATATCATAATAAGTACACAAAAATATGTGCTTTTCCACGTGGAATCAAAACTTCTCATATCTTAATAGTTGATCAAACTTGCAAAATCCAGTGCAGTGGCTTCGCATGCAGATGTCAGTTTGTCCATCATGGGATATAAAGAATGCAGCACCACCCTCTGACGACAAGTTATAACACCTACGGTAGTACTACAGTACAGTAGTATACCTGACAAGTAAATTATGTGGATCATAAATCAAATTGTATAGATTTTTGATTGATTTTGAAGAATGCACACATAGGACACAATGCAAAAAAAAGAAAAGAAAGAATGTGCTATTTCAAATTGATGTATTACTGTAAAAACAAATTACATTAAAAATATTTTTGTGGATGTCCCATCCAATACTTCCAATATTTTGTTCACCCAAATTTATGTTAATTTTGGACATTAACACATTTGAACAAATTATGATAACAGTGTGTCTAAACATGAATATTCAATTACAGTCCTTTTTTTATCGCTTTGGTACTATTTTGACACGTATGTGGTAGAATTTCACAACTCTTCGTACAAAACTCAAAACAGATCATCAAAGAGACTGTTTTTCAAAAGTTTAAGCACATTTTCAATTGACTAAGTACACCACACAAAATCAAACAGATTTTTTTTCACCAAACCTAATAAGTGTTTAATCTAGAAATACCTTTTATTTAAAGCAATTGCCTTTCACAATGCAATGCTCACAATACTTTTCATGTGATTCTTTTCTCATTTGTTTAAATACATTTTACCATCATTTAATCCAACTGCTGTTAGTTGTTAATCACTTATCCGTTTGGTAAACATATAGATTTTAAACTGTTTTGTCTACTATATATGGATTTTGAGAACTACAGAAATAAAATGTGTGTTTGTAAAGTATAAACATCTAAATGACGTGTATGATATATGATAACCATACATAATGGCTACTCGTTATTGCTAACTGATTTCACATAGTGGTAACCACAATTGGTCACCATATAAAAGAGGGTGTGTGAACACTTGCAATTACTTTTAATGCGGAGCAGGGTAGACAGCAAGGGAGAGGAAGAAATCAAAGAGCTAGAAGACAAAGGGCCCGTCAGAGATGTGGGCATGGGCCCCGCCAAAGAGGTGGGTATGGGCCCCGTCAAAGAGGTGGACATCAGTGTGAGGGAGGCAGACGGCAGGAAACTGTTATGTCTAATGAAGTCAGGGCTATCGTCGTTGACCATGTGGTAAAAAGAGGTCTTACCGTGGCAGAGGCTGCCAGATTAGTTCACCCAAATCTGAAATGATCAACTGTAAATTCGATCATGAGAACATTTCACCAAGAAAACCGGTAAGTCTGCAGGATTTGCACTATGCTTTACCGTTACATTAACACTAAATTACATATCGTAATGCATGTAAATTCACAAAACATGGTACAGTATTCTTACAGTATGATCTATTGACAGCATACTCTGTTCTACCCTCAGAATTCATGGTGGTGGCTGAGCCATGTGCTGACCGACCAGCAGGAATGGGCAGTGGTGGAAGTGGTGGAAATGCTGAGGACCAGGAATGACATACAGCTGTACGACTGTCCGAAATAAAGCAGGCCATTTAGGAGAACGATGACACCTTTGCCAATGTGGCATCCATCAGCCTACCAACAATCGCTCGCCTTTTGAAGAGGCACCAGGTCTCTTTGAAACACATTTACCTGGTGCCTTTTGAGAGAATCAACGACCGGGTGAAATAACTTCAGGCCGAGTATGTTCAGGTACAGCACTATATACTGTATTACTGTTTGTATTTGATGCTTGACGCTGCTGTGAACCATCCCAATAATATCTTTGTTGATGAAGCGGGCTTCAAAAACTGGCCAAAACTCGGCGCCGTGGGCGGAACCTCATCGGGCCAACGGGTGACCTGGACAACGTGGAGGAAACATCTCCAGCTATCTCTGAAGATGGTGTGGTAGGACGTAGGCCATTACTTGGGTCCTAAAACGCTGCACACCTAATTGTGTTTATCAATGAAATTGATTTTCCCATGGTGCATGAACAATGAAGACATTCACTATGATGTGGATTAGAATTTATGGCCAAATGCTCAAGACAGGCTTGGTGCAATGCTAAACGTTATGTTTTATTTTCATTCATTTAATTTGTTACATTTGATTACAGACAGTACACCTATGTTACAAATGTTTTTTTTGCATGAATGATTGTAGAGGATGTCTTCATTGATCACACCTTTGATTACACATTGGATAGATATTATGGAAGTTATAGATTTTCTGTAAATTTTGGGGGGTACTGTAAGTTTATTGCCTAATGTGAAAACGATCAAATGCACAGTATTGTAGCATATTACATTTCTAAGGGCGATTTGAAACACCTATCTTGCATCATTTGCTATTGGATTAACTGGGAGAAATAAAACGACTAAATTGAAAAGATATCATTATGTTGTGTTTTGGTGATTACACCAATGTTATCCTGACATTTCACAATAATATTTTGTCTCTGGCCCCCTCCCAGTTAGGGGGAGTAATGAGCACTACAGCAGTCTCACAACTCAATCGCTGGTTGAAAACTGTTTTCTGCCCCTCCCAAAAGATAGAATTTGTAGATAATTGGCCCTCTTTCTGGGACTCACCCACAAACAGGACCAAGCCTGGCCTGTTGAGGAGTGATGGACTCCATCCTAGCTGGAGGGGTGCTCTCATCTTATCTACGAACATAGACAGGGCTCTAACTCCTCTAGCTCCACAATGAAATAGGGTGCAGGCCAGGCAGCAGGCTGTTAGCCAGTCTGCCAGCTTAGTGGAGTCTGCCACTAGCACAGTCAGTGTAGTCAGCCCAGCTATCCCCATTGAGACCGTGTCTGCGCCTCGACCTAGGTTGGGCAAAACCTAACATGGCGGTGTTCGCCGTAGCAATCTCACTAGAATAAAGACCTCCTCCATTCCTGCCATTATTGAAAGAGATCGTGATACCTCCCTCACATCTCAAAATAGGGCTACTTAATGTTAGATCCCTCACTTCAAAGGAAGTTATAGTCAATGAACTAATCACTGATCATAATCTTGATGTGATTGGCCTGACTGAAACAGGCCAAGCCTCCAGTATTTATGCTGCAGTAGTTTATGTGTCGGGGGGCTAGGGTCAGTCTGTTATATCTGTAGTATTTCTCCTGTCTTATCGGGTGTCCTGTGTGAATTTAAGTATGCTCTCTCTAATTCTCTCTTTCTCTCTTTCTTTCTTTCTTTCTTTCTTTCTTTCTTTCTCTCTCTCGGAGGACCTGAGCCCTATGACCATGCCTCAGGACTACCTGGCATGATGACTCCTTGCTGTCCCCAGTCCAACTGGCCGTGCTGCTGCTCCTCCAGTTTCAACTGTTCTGCCTGCGGCTATGGAACCTTGAGCTGTTCACCGGACGTGCTACCTGTCCCAGACCTGCTATTTTCAACTCTCTTGAGACAGCAGGAGCGGTTGAGATTCTCTCAATGATCGGCTATGAAAAGCCAACTGACATTTACTCTTGAGGTGCAGACTTGTTGCACCCTCGACAACTACTGTGATTATTATTATTTGACCATGCTGGTCATTTATGAACATTTGAACATCTTGGCCATGTTCTGTTATAATCTCCACCCGGCACAGCCAGAAGAGGACTGGCCACCCCTCATAGCCTGGTTCCTCTCTAGGTTTCTTCCTAGGTTTTGGCCTTTCTAGGGAGTTTTTCCTAGCCACCGTGCTTCTACACCTGCATTACTTGCTGTTTGGGGTTTTAGGCTGGGTTTCTTTACAGCACTTTGAGATATCAGCTGATGTAAGGGCTATATAAATACATTTGATTTGATATTTTGAATCCACGGTTGTGTGGTGAGAGATGTTTACAATGCAAATGAATGCACAATGACAGGTTTTGAATGAAAGACTGGTGGCGTTACAAGTGTGACCAGTTTTGGAGTTTTGTACTGAGAGTTGTGAAAATGTACCACATTCTTTGAAAATAGAACCAAAACGATAGAAAAAAAGTTACTTGAATGTGGTGCTGGTTGAGTACCACAAGTTTGAACTGTGGGTGTGCATGTTTGTCTATCTGCTGTGCTGTGTTTGTGTCTGTGGTTGAGGAGTGACAAAATAATTTCCTCATTGGCTTTCCCAACTGTTTGTTATATTGGTCAATTTTCTCAGTGGATAGATACATGAGCACCACAGCACACAAGCAGTTAATTAACAAGCCAAACACCATAAACCTAGCCAGAGCAACCAATTTGAACAAAATTCTTGATTTTAGCCTTTTTACATTGTTACTATTTATTTACATATTCCTACTCTTCAAGGTCTCTACTAACAGGATTGGTGCAATGTTCATCCCCAAAAAGTTTTAAGTTTCTGAAGTTAGGTAGAATATGCAGGATATGGCTCTGGATATGGTAAGATCATTACAATATAATGCGTTACTATGCCCCTTTTGAAATCCAGATAACGCACGCATGTTGCTCTAATTTGGTTAGAAACTCAATGGCATCATTTGGAGCATTTGGAGCAAATTTACAGCAATGTCTTTCATCTCCAACAGTTGTTTAACAATGCAACCCCATCAATTAATTTCAGATGAAAAACCTGAACATTGTACTTTTTTGCCGTGGATGTTATTGTAAATTAGCTGAGACATATGATCTGTAGATGGATAAGAGGCTACAGAAAATAGACCAAGTGTAGTAAGCTGAACTAGTCGGTTGGGTTGAAAATGTGCAGGCAGAGAACATGAAGATCAGCAGTTGCAACAGTTGTAATTACGGGCTCTGAGAGTAGCTATCAGAATCACATTTCTCAGAGATCCAGATTCGTGTAACAGAACATGATTTCACATTCCACTTCCCTGGGTCTGCGTGTCTGAGTTCCACACAGTCACTATGGTCTCTTCCAGAGCTGTCAGGCTGTCAACTCCACTCTGCAGCATAAACAACACAGAGAATCAGCCTTGCCACTCTCTAAGATATACATACCAAAGACATAAAAACTGGTACCCAATGCCTCTCCGCTTGCCACTCGGCGTTTGCTGGTAAGGTATTTGGTAGAGTCCTGTCCAGGGGGTGTACTTGTACATCCACTGTCTCACTCTACAGAAACAGGAGATAGGCTCATACCCTTTGTGCCATTTCAGCTCTGACAAGGCTTACTTTACTCTCTAAGAACTTATGAACAACATAGAGAATCGGACCCAGTAAAGATCAGCCCCAATCCTTACGCTGTGGTCAGCGGTGTGCCATTCAACCATTTCTAGGTCCCTTCAGAGACTGAATAAGTCAAACCAATCCAGGATAATGTCCCTGATCCCCATACACCATTGATAAACATCTGTTATTGTATATGAGAGTATATTATCTTCCTCCACCTCTTGCTCTCTCTCTCACCTGTTCCTCTCGGTTGTTTATGATAACCAGGTCTGCTCCTCTTGTAAGACGGTCATTCCAGGTTTGTCTGCTGTCATTCCTTAAAACCATTGGCGAGATAACTGTCAAACTTCATCCATCCCTGGAGGTTTTAAATTGCTTTGTTTGATTCACAAACCTTGATGTCACTCATAGCAATAAATATTATACGTTTTTAAACAGCCACTACAAACTTTAGCTAACTTTAGCTGCATCTAGCTAAAATCAATGGAAGCGATAGATGCAACTGTGTTCGTAAAAAGCCAAATTAAATAATTAAGTTAATTCCGGTTGATTTGGCCTTAATTACTTAGAAAATTGTGCGGCTGCCTCTATCTCTTCCATTGATTTCTAATTAGCGAAGGCTGAAGTTAGCTGAAGTTTGTAGAGGCTGTTTAAAGAAAACCAAACAATGGATTAACATTAAGTTAAAGCCCACTATGACCCCCAAGAAGACATCAAATTTGCAAAAGGACAATATAGGAGGAAGGTTGAATCCTATTACATCGGCTCCAACGCTAGTTGTATGTGGCAGGGCTTGCAGACGATAACGGATTACAAAGGGAAACCCAGCCATGAGTTGCCCAGCGATGCAGAACTCCCAAACAAGCTAATGCCTTTCCTGCTCGCTTCGAGAAATATAACACTGTCCCTGTTTTTCTGAATGACTGTGTGATCTCGCTCTCCGTGGCCGATATGAAAAAAAAGTTGAAACAGGTTAACAATCACAAGGCCGCCAGGCCAGACAGAATACCAGCGTGCATTCTCAAAGACCAGCTGGCAAGTGTCTTCACAGACATTTTCAATCTATCCTTGTCCAAGTCTGTAATCTTAACATGTTTCAAGATGACCACCATTGTCCCTGTTCCCAAGAGCGCCAAGGTAACCTGCCTAAATGACTATCTCGCTGTAGAATTCATCTGTAATTATGAAGTGCTTTGAAAGGCTGGTCATGACACACATCAACACCATGATTCCAGACACCCTAGACCAGGTATTCCCAAACTGGGGTAGGGGCTACGCGCAATGCCGTCAGGGGTAAGCCAAACAAAAATGTGATTCACATTTTCTTTACATTTTCAAACAGTCCATTTATATTTTCCAACGGGGCTATGCAATTGGGTGAGTTTTGTTTCTCGCCTGAGTAGCCTCGTTACACTGCCCCCCCCAAAAATTAAACCATCTAGTGTTCAGTGAAATAACAACACAATGTCAAATACAGGTAGCCTAGTCAAATATTTGACTAATTAGCATTCAATCACATGTCGTGTCTTTGGCTATGCCGGATTAAGTGATATGACATGCTAACTTATAAAATTATTTCTCTGTAATTAATATTACCTGATTAAGCTAATCATGTAAATGTAATTAACTAGAAAGTCGGGGCACCACAGAAGAACGTTTATAGAGCCGTTATCTTCCGAATAAACTCTTAAAATACTTAGTAATATTTTACATCGATAGCAGTCAATATTAACCCTTATCTTATTTTCAGTCTCATAATGAAAGTTGTAAATTCTTGGTTATCTTCACGAACCCTGGCTAACAAGTTGAATCAGCAATACAAAATTGGGTTTAATTATTTATTTACTAAATACCTAACTAATCACACAGAATTACAAATACACGGAATACAAATGATGTCATACAGAAAACGTCCTGGTGTACGGAGCCTGTATCATGGCTGGTTACACAAAGGAAAGGGGGGTTGGGCTTGAATGAAAGAGCGGGAAGATTTAGGAACAAAGAAACAGCAGCTATGCTATCGTAAATACATTATCTTATGCATTCTAAATTACCGCCCATTTGGAAAAGGAAAATGCAATAAATATTTACTCTGAGCTGCGCTTCGGTAGATTGGTCGTAGATGCTGGCCGGGTTGGCCAACAGATCTTCCTGTAGTGGAAGAATGTCAATGGTGGTAAATTGGATACGTGGTGGTGTCTTCGTCTGGTTGTTAGACTGGATCCATCGTCCGTCCTTTCCTAGCCCACGTTAGCAGCGGCTAACTCAACGGCTAGGAAGTATCACTTCTGTAGTGAATAAGCTCAAAGTTCATACCATTCGCCATCAAAGCTCCCGCCGAGGTTGGCTTAGTTCTGTCCTTGATATGTGTCTGTCCTTCTAACGTAGAGGCTGCAGACCTCCCGTACTGGAACATACTGGTTATCTTTTTGCCAAAGGCTTATATAGTGGAGAGGGGGGAGGAGGTGTTTCATCGTTTATAACCCCATGTCTCTTCACAGGGTTGGGCCACTGATCGGGCAGGGCACTTTCCTTATGAAAACCCAATTCTCTCATTTGGAAGCTAAAATTACATTTAATCTCCTAACAAACAATTTCAATATCAAACATTTCAATTGCATAACAATTCCATGTGACTCTGATAACTAGAGGGTGTATACTTTCTCAGGTACAGTTTATGTCGTCCTGTCATCAATCATAATGTCTCAGATAACAATGAACTGACATACATACTCATTACGTTATCAAGCATATTTCCAACTGGTTTTATTATCAAAAGATGGTTCCTTTCCCCATTTGTTTGATGTTCCCAGACTCTCTATATTTAACAGGACAGCAGTCCTTCAGTAGGGTCAGTAAGAGAGGGGAAGGGAGAAAGGTATTTATGGGGGGGGTCATAAACCTTACCCACAGGCCAACGTCATGACAGTCCCCCCATGTTGTGTTCAATCTTGCGATTAAACTGCATGTTGTAAACCA
The DNA here is from genome assembly GCF_901001165.1 of Salmo trutta. NCBI lineage: Eukaryota > Metazoa > Chordata > Actinopteri > Salmoniformes > Salmonidae > Salmo > Salmo trutta. The sequence goes on from NC_042995.1 coordinate 20,932,608, forward strand.
ACATAAAAATGAACGTGGGTTGTCCTGGTTGTGGATCATCGTTGTGGTCCCCATCTGGCGGTCGACCCGGGTAGGGTGTCTGCAAATGAAGAAGTCCGCTCCAAGGCTGGGCAGCAGATGTCCAGTTGGTGGTTGCTATTGCAGTCCCCCCTCTGGTGGTCGACCCGGGTAGGGTCTCTGCAAATGAAGATGTCCGTTCCATGACTCGGCAGCGGATGTCCGGATTGGGATCGCCGTTCCGGACCCGTCGTCTGGTCGTCCAGACTGGAATATCTGGGCAGTAACTTAGGCAGAGGTTAACAACGCACACACACTCATGAAATATATCATTACATTTCCTCCCAAATGAGCGGCGTTGTGGCACTAACTGATGGTTGTATGGGGGAGTTGTTTATGGCTCTATCACTTTCTATGTGCCAAAGAAATGAAACAAAATTAATGAAAGCATAAACAAAACAAAATAGTTATGCCACCTTAATCATCTAATTGGACTGTATTCTATCTACGTCCATGGTCTTGGCAAAATGACCCTATCATGGCATTGTCTAATGTCATATCTAGGGCTTTCCTAATTTGCGGGGTGGCGCTTAGGGTACTATCCTAAGTTGACAACTATATGATAAGTCTACAGCTGTAAGGCACTAGTTTTGGGCAGTCTACAGTGATGACCTATGGACTTCTGGTTAGAAAACTGGTGAGTGCTGTAGAGTCAAAGGCCTAGAAGTAAATGTTCAACTTTACTAAGGCTGGTATTTTGCTTGGACCCTTAAGTGATCCTAGCATAAATCCTAATTGGATGTTCCGTTGTGCATGTGCGTTTATGCTTACACAATCGCGGCTGTCAAGGGAAGAAAACCAAGTATCCTGGCAGATTACAACTTGTTCAGAATGAGTCTGATGTAGTCAGGTAATTTTCAGGTCAATGCCTGGAGGTCAGTCAGAATTGGTGTCAAGGGAGTCTGTAGTAGTTTTCTACCAGTCACGGTGTCTTCCACTATTGTAGTGGCGGTAGGTATGAAGTCTATTTCATAGCTATGTTATCCACGGAGGAGCTAACCTCACGACGGAAGTACTCTAAGTATTAGACCAGTCGTACGTGGTGTGATCATGGTTCATGACTTCTAATAACTTTTCTCCTGAACGGAGGGTTCTATTTATTAGTGGCATGTGTTAACCATTGGAGGAGTGCAATGGAGATTCCCTTCCCCGTGTTGCACTCTGAGTGACTCCTATGTCGCTATTATCAATAGCAATTTAACTTGTGAGGTTACTAATCCTCTTACTGAGTGTTGCTGGACTGACTGGGTTATTGGTACTGGAAGGAATGATTATTGTTGCCATTTGTTTTGGAGGTGGACAAGTCCATTGGACTTCCTTTACGACCAGTGTGGTACACCTCAGTACTATCTTAGATGTGTTCTAAGATAATCCCCGTCTAGGGGTCTGTCTGCTCCTCACTGTTCTCATAGGGGAGTTTACAACTAGATTTGATTTATGCTCTGGCGGCCTCGTACGGTGTTGTTCGTAGTCTCGACCCCCCCCACCGGCCTCGATGAGGCTCATCATGGGTCTGGGCTACTATTCCCCCCATTTGTGTCTCGGGACCCCCCCACCAGCGGGTGGTGTTGGTGTCCGAGGCGCAAACGAAAAGGTCGGACCCTATGTACGAGTTGTCAGTGGCCGCGTTATTATGAGAATGGCTGTAACCTTTCAACCAAATCTCCTGGTGTTTGTGCTTCAACACCCTCAGTGGCTGTCGAGGTCTGTCAGTCACCACCGCGTCCCGTGTGGCAACCTCTTCAGTACCTGCAAACTGAGACGAGGATATCGGTCTGTGATATCGCAAAGTGTTTCACCAGTGGGAGTCATCGGGTCAGTTGCTGGACTGACGCCATTAGTGTCATTGTAAGGGGTGACAGTCCCCAACAAAGCAGAAGGTGTATCATCGGAAGCAGAGTGTACTCTGCGCATCAATGTTTTTCTTGCTGAGACGGCCGCAGTGCTTGCGTAAGTGTCCGAAGAGCAAGAGAAGTTCATCTCAACTACCGTATTGCACGACTGCAAGGAGGAGGGAAGTTGCTCATTCACAGAGACAGCTGGCTCGAAATCATGAAAAGAATGGTCAATCAGATTGGCTGATGGAATGTCTCGAGATATCGTAATATCTCCTTGGATCGGATTCTGCACCAAGAGGTTTCTAAACGTCTTTTTCCCAAGGGGTGCTTTCGACAGATACCCCTCGTGAATGACTGCGTTGCAGCTAGCGTTAGGGGAAGACAGTGTGGTCAGTGGAGAAGGCACTGTGGCCTGTGACCATACCTGGTTGGTTTTCCAATCCATCAATGGGAGTAATCGATCCATCAAGTCTGCTCCAAGTAGCAGGGTTACAGTTTCGAGGCTGGTAACATACACAGGATGAACGAGCGATACGTCCTGGAAGTGTAGTTTCAGCATGACTCTCAATGTGAGAGGCGAGGTAGTCTGAGTGACCCCTCGAAGTGTAGTGTCGCATCGTTCCACTTTTAACCAACGTTTAGTTGGCTTCAAAGCCCTTTTGAGATCATCAAACAATGTTTGAGAGATGAGTGATATTGTCGCACCCGAATCAATTAGCGCATGACAAGCTAAGCAGTCCTCCAGGACTGTTTCCAGGTATGGCCGTTTAGATTCGTGGTTAGTGGACATATTCCCCACAAAGTGGAGTGGTCGTTCGCCACGACGTGATGTGCCATGTCTGTTCAAGATGGAAGCAGATTGAATTTTCCGATTTTGAGTGGGCTTGGCTTTAACGAAGCGTTTGACCTTTTTCTTCGCAACTTTTGTATCAGAGTCTATAGACAGAGCCCGGGGGCTTGTTTCTTGATCAAGCGGGCCCTGGATAAGGTCTTGAATGAGAGCGGGAGAAATTTGAACTTTAACGTCCTTGCTATGGGTGTTAATTCCTGCGGACCTGGTGTCCGGTAATTCCCCATCTAGTCCTTGTGACTTATCTTTTACCCTTTTCTCAAATTGTTCTCGCTTAAGTTCTTCCCATAGTGGGACTTCTGGAGAACATTGGTCTACGTTTTGATCGTCCTTCAACCCTTTGTTACCCTTGTGCTCTGACACTTTTTGTGGGTTGGGTGCAGGAACGTAGCGAACGGGTCGTTTGTAGCGGTAGTCATGTTGATGGCTACGTACTTTACAGTTATTTCGACCGCGGAGGTTATTGGAATCATGGTTTCGTGGTAGAAACTGTCGTTGTGCGTCATCTCTCGACGCTCCAATACCTGATAATGCACCCTCTAACTGGAGTGAGTGCTCCTGGTTAAACTTCAAAACCGAGTGGTCAGGGCTCTTAGCGTTGTGAACTTTTGATGCCTCAAAAGCTGTGCTTGCAAGCTCTCTGAGTTGTAAGATAGGCAAGCCAACGTGGGCTGCAGGGCCCAAGTAGGTAATGAAGGTGGGATACATGTTCGACAGAAACATTTGTTTGAATGGTAACAGCTCTTCCATTCCTGTTTCCGTGAGTAGGCCAAAGTAAGCTGAACGAAGCCTATGATAGAAAGCTTGTGGGTGTTCGTTCCGAGCTTGTTTGACCGTGTTAGCCAGTGAGCTATCGTGTTTGCGAGTCACAGAACCACTGAATTCTAATTTCAAAGCTGTGGCAAGTTTAGCGTAGTCATTTAGCACTTGTTGCTGTTGTAGGCGAATGAACCTCGTCACGTGTCTATTCGACGTTCGCTTCAACAGGTAAACCCTGTCAGAACCCGTAGCGTTCGGGTAGCCACCCAACGCGTCCTCTATGTCAGCTAGGAACGTCTCAGTATCGTTTGGCTGACCTGGAATGGGGTCAAAGGTGGGGAAATTCTTGACGAGTTTGTCAAGGTATTCCGCGCCAAGCGGGCGGAGAGGATTGGCTTCATCATGTGGAGAAATTGGGGCCGAAAGGCCAAGAGGAGAAGCCAAGCTTTGGCTTTGTTGGCCAAGAGGCTCCATATTACTCAGTGCCGAATGGCCAAGAGGAGAAGACTGAGGGACACATGATGGAGGCAATGTCTGAAACCTATCATCTTCACTCCTTTGAGTACCGGACTCCGGTTGCTTGGATGGGTAGTCATGCTGTAGAGCGTGACCATTCTGGACTTCCTCCAGATGGTACCTAAGGGTGGTCTTCTGCTGCATTGCAGAGTCCACTTGAGCGCTTAGAGTACCAATTTTGGACACGTGAGTGTCACACCTGCTCCTTTCGGTCTCAAACTTATCTGTCATGGTTTGCAGATAGTGGTCTCGAGTACGGAGCGAGAGATTCAGTGATGAGATTTCCTCTGCTTGCTTAGAAATCAATATTTCCATCCTCATCACCTGAGTTCTCTCATCATTCAATTGGTCAGCGACTTCAATAAGTTCTGCTGATTTATCATCCAACTTTGTCACTGTGTTCATTAACTGATCGTCTTTGGTCTGCAGCGCTTTGAGGAGCACCGTGTTATTTTGAGTAACATTCAACAAAACAGCATGAATGTTGTCAAGTTGAGCGCTCCTGTTTGTAGATAACTCTTCAGATTTATCTAGTTTGGCGTGGACATCATCGTATCTAGTTTTGGCTAAATCGAGTTGTTCCTGTAGCATATGATTTTGTTGAAGAGCTTGTGCTCGTTCATCGTCATAAGTATTTGCAATTACTTTTAATTGTTCCGATTTCAAACGCAGTTCCTCGACTAGCAGAATGTTTTCATTTCCTGCTTTTGTCAATAGTTGCTCAGTTCTCTCCACCTGTGCCCTCATGTTAGCCATGTCTTGCACGTGCTTCAGCTGTGCACTGTGGTATTGGATCGATGCCAACTTTTGATGGCGATACATAAGTGCTAAAGTGGAGAGAACCATCACAAAGCCTGTGTTTGATGGTTGATTTTGGACAGCGTTCGCAATTTCGGCTGATTTTTCACTAATGGCATAATTAGGTTTGGTATCGCTGCTGAGGTCAGAGATCAATCCTTTTATGGGTGGAGGTTCCCTAATTAGCGGAGGAGTGGTGACCTCCTCCTTTGGTAGCTTGCACATTATTAGAAAAATTTTGAGGAAAAATGTTCCTATTTTTTTTCAATGTTTGGGTTTGGAATTCATTGGAAGCTGCAAAGACAAGTTTAATCTATTTATAGATGTTGACGAACCATCAGTACTGTACCAGTAATGTGGAAGTTGGATGTGAATGAATTTGCAAAAGCAAATTGAATGAATTAATCAATGCCAATGATTAATCCTACCTGGGTAGGCTATCTGGGTATTAAACTTGAATTAACCTTAGAGGTTGCTTCATCCAGGTTAATATGAAAAGTTTTAAAAGTGTCTCATTTGATTGGAAGAACATTAAGGTATGTTCAACAATTTAACTTATTAAATTGAATGAGATGATAATCCATACAATCTCCATTGATTGGATATCATAAGTGTAAACAGTAGATCAAATGTTCGGAACACTCCCCCCTATGGTACACTTCTTCCTTGGGCCGAAGCCACATGGGATTCCCGCTAGGGCGGGACTTCTGTCAGTACTGGATTACTGAATGAGTTTTGCAAAAACCAAATTTTACTGATTGATCAATTTTAATGATAAATCAAACCTGTATAGGCTATTTGGGATTTAAACTTTAATTAACCTGAGAGGTTTATTCATCTAGGTTAATGTGGAAAAAAAGATTACAATGTCTCATTTAGAAAACTCATCAATTTGGACATTTTTTTTAAAAGATCCACTTGAGAATGTAAATCTGGCAATTTCACTTATTAGTTCAATTGAATAAGACATCGATATCCGTCTGGATATCATGAGTAACGACTTGAGTGTCACCTGACTAATTATTTGAAGTACAGTACTGGAGACTCTTCAGAGGTCCCTACTGGCACACACTGAAATCAACTGGAAGTACCCAGGGCAGGACTTTCGTTCCGCAAGTCGGATGAATTACAATGTGGCACAAACAAAATGGCTGTTTTCCCTTTTGTTAGCTTAGCATCTCAAGCAAGCTAATGCTACTTGATGCCTGAAAAATGCTCACATAGGATTCCCTTGGCAAGGGAAAGGTTTTACTTATAACGTATTATGTTCAAACCCTTTTCGGCGATATTTGACGATGTTTTAACCGGAACTCGCGGTAAACAACAAAATGCACCGTGGTCTCGCATCGAAACGCGAGAGACAGACAGAGAGATACGCTGGTCAAGCTAATCTCTCCTAAATTTCAATCGGCTGGCTCTTTGTCCTCGCTCGAGAAATTAATAATGACCTAGCCAACACGCGTCTGAAACGCGAGAGGCAGAAATAGCCCAGCGTTTGGCCAAACGCGCTATTTCTCAGATAGCTTTATCAGCCATCATACATACATGTATAGTTTATGCTACCCACTGACTACGTCAGAGCACAACACTGAGGCGATTCTCCAGAGCACACACGCACCAATAATTCCGGTCTACAATTCCCATAATGTATATAATCAACTTGGTATATTATGTAATCTGCTTTTCAATTTTATATAGGCTGAATCAAAATGAAAGCTTCATCCTATTTTAGATTCCTCGCACGGGGACTCCATTATGTTATCGAAATTTCCCAAACGTGCGGCCTAGTTTTAGAGTCCACACAGGGTGCACCAAAAATGTCTGATCAGACCCTTTTCGGATCATTGAACAATGTTAAATTCTTAGGAAGCAGAGTATACTCTGGGCTAACAAGTTGAATCAGCAATACAAAATTGGGTTTAATTATTTATTTACTAAATACCTAACTAATCACACAGAATTACAAATACACAGAATACAAATGATGTCATACAGAAAACGTCCTGGTGTACGGAGCCTGTATCATGGCTGGTTACACAAAGGAAAGGGGGGTTGGGCTTGAATGAAAGAGCGGGAAGATTTAGGAACAAAGAAACAGCAGCTATGCTATCGTAAATACATTATCTTATGCATTCTAAATTACCGCCCATTTGGAAAAGGAAAATGCAATACATATTTACTCTGAGCTGCGCTTCGGTAGATTGGTCGTAGATGCTGGCCGGGTTGGCCAACAGATCTTCCTGTAGTGGAAGAATGTCAATGGTGGTAAATTGGATACGTGGTGGTATCTTCGTCTGGTTGTTAGAATGGATCCGTCGTCCGTCCTTTCCTAGCCCACGTTAGCAGCGGCTAACTCAACGGCTAGGAAGTATCACTTCTGTAGTGAATAAGCTCAAAGTTCATACCATTCGCCATCAAAGCTCACGCCGAGGTTGGCTTAGTTCTGTCCTTGATATGTGTCTGTCCTTCTAACGTAGAGGCTGCAGACCTCCCGTACTGGAACATACTGGTTATATTTTCGTCAAAGGCTTATATAGTGGAGAGGGGGGGGGAGGTGTTTCATCGTTTATAACCCCATGTCTCTTCACAGGGTTGGGCCACTGATCGGGCAGGGCACTTTCCTTATGAAAACCCAATTCTCTCATTTGGAAGCTAAAATTACATTTCATCTCCTAACAAACAATTTCAATATCAAACATTTCAATTGCATAACAATTCCATGTGACTCTGATAACTAGAGGGTGTATACTTTCTCAGGTACAGTTTATGTCGTTCTGTCATCAATCATAATGTCTCAGATAACAATGAACTGACATACATACTCATTACGTTATCAAGCATATTTCCAACTGGTTTTATTATCAAAAGATGGTTCCTTTCCCCATTTGTTTGATGTTCCCAGACTCTCTATATTTAACAGGACAGCAGTCCTTCAGTAGGGTCAGTAAGAGAGGGGAAGGGAGAAAGTTATTTATGGGGGGGTCATAAACCTTACCCACAGGCCAACGTCATGACACACATTAACCGTTACTCTCTCGCGGGAATTCCACTAACGGTCTGTATGTAGCCAAACGTAGCTTCTGCTCATTCCTTTTGCTCGAAAATGTATAAATGGTTTAAAAAAAGTAAGGCCCGTGTCCATAGAGACACATAACAGCTCTCCTGGAAGTACTGCTACTACCAGCAGTACTACACCTGCACCTGTCGACGACACAAGCTGTTCTGCTTCCACGAGCACATCCAATGCCAGCATCAGTAAATCTACATTTGTTGTTAGCCCAGCTAGCATGGACACTGACAGTTGTGAATTTTATGCAGCCGAAGAGCTACTGCCCCCTTACCTGGGAAAGCACCGAACAACAGACAGGGACGTTGGACCAACGAAAAGGTGCAAATATCATGAGAACTAAAAAACCGTTCAAAAGTTTGGGGTCACTTATAAATGTCCTTGTTTTAGAAAGAAAAGCAAATTTTTTGTCCATTAAAATAACATCAAATTGATCAGAAATACAGTGTAGACATTGTTAATGTTGTAAATTACTTCGCAAGCCCCATACTATTTTGGAGGACTTTAATTCTTCCTGCCCCGGATATGGCTGGGACAATGCTGTGAGAAAAGGCCAAAAAAACTATACAGACAATGTCTTCATCGAACAACACTGTTTCACGACGCATCAGTGACATGGCAGGAGATGTTCTGAAACAATTACTGCTTCACATACAAGTCATTGAATTTTAAGCATTACAGCTGGATGAGTCAACAGACATGGCGGGCCTGGCACAGCTCCTGCTATATGTTCGTTACGTTTATGGGGGGTCAATTAAGGAAGACATCCTCTTCTGCAAACCACTGGAAACCAGGACAACAGGAGAGGATATTTTTAAAGTACTGGACAGCTTTGTGACATCAAATGGACTTTGGTGGTCAAGATGTGTTGGCATCTGTACTGATGGCGCAAAAGCCATGACAGGGAGACATAGTGGAGTGGAAACGCGCGTGCAAGCAGTTTCTCCCGACGCCACTTGGGTACACTGCAGCATCCACTGCAGCATCCACTGAGAGGCTCTTGCCGCCAAGGGAATGCCTGAAAGCTTGAAAGACGTTTTGGACACGAGGCCCCTGAACTCTCGTGTATTTTCTGCACTATGCAATGATATGGGCAGCGATCATGTAACACTTTTACAACATACAGAAGTGCACTGGTTAACAAGGAGCATAGTATTAACACGTGTTTTTGAATTGAGAGACGAGCTTAAAGTTTACTTTACTGACCATTATTTTCACTTGTCTGACGAGTTTCTCACACGACTCGCCTATCTAGGTGATGTTTTTTCTCGCCTGAATGATCTGAATCTAGGATTACAGGGACTCTCCGCAACTACTTTATATTAAATGTGCGGGACAAAATTGATGCTATGATTAAGAAGTTGGAGCTCTTCTCTGTCTGCATTAATAAGGACAACACACAGGTCTTTCCATCATTGTATGATTTTTTTGTGTGCAAATTAACTCAAGCCTACGGACAATGTCAAATGTGATATAGCGAAGCACCTGAGTGAGTTGGGTGCACAATTACGCAGGTACTTTCCTGAAAAGGATGACACAAACAACTGGATTCGTTATCCCCTTCATGCCCTGCCTCCAGTCCACTTACCGATATCGGAACAAGAGAGCCTCATCGAAATTGCAACAAGCAGTTGTGTGAATATTGAATTTAATCAGAAGCCACTGCCAGATTTCTGGATTGGGCTGCGCTCAGAGTATCCTGCCTTGGCAAATCGTGCTGTTAAGACACTGATGCCCTTTGCAACCCCGTACCTGTGTGAGAGTGGATTCTCGGCCTTCACTACTAGCATGAAAACTAAATACAGGCACGGACTGTGTGTGTAAAATTATTTAAGACTAAGACTCTCTCCAATACAACCCAACATTGCAGAGTTATGTGCATCCTTTCAAGCACACCCTTCTCATTAACCTGTGGTGAGTTATTCACAATTTTGATTACCAAACAAGGTTTTACATGTAAGATGGTTAAATAAAGAGCAAAATTGTTGATTATTATTATACTATTATTTGTGCCCTGGTCCTATAAGAGCTCTTTGTCACTTTCCAAAAGCCGGGTTGTGACAAAACTCACACTAATTTTTATGTTAAATAAATATATTGAATAGTGTGTGTGCGACAGGCTTACAATGATGGCAAAATTTGAGAGTGCGCTGACAATAGTGCTAGAGGAGGTATGCATCTGGAGGTTGAATGTTTGAAGGGGTATGGGACTATAAAAAGTTTGAGAACCACTGCCCAAGACCCACTCCAATTCGCATACCGCCCCAACAGATCCACAGATGACACAATCTTAATTGCTCTTCACACTGCCCTCTCCCAACTGGATCAGAGGGGAAATAACTGTGTGAGCATGCTATTCATAGACTACAGCTCAGCATTCAACACCATAGTCCCCTCCAAGCTCATCACCCTGAGACTGTACCCTTCCCTCTGCAGCTGGATCCTGGACTCCCTGATGGTCCAGCCCCAGGTGGTGAGGGAAGGCAACAACACCTCTGCCATGCTGACCCTCAACACAGGTGCCCCTCAGGGGCATGTGCTTAGTCCCCTCCTGTACTCCCTGTTCACCCACGACTGTGTGGCTACGCACAACTCCAATAAAATCATCAAGTTGGCTGAAGACACAACAGTGGTAGGCCTGATCACTGACGGCAATGAGTCAGCCTAGAGGGAGGAGGTCAGAGACTTAGCAGTGTGGTGCCAGGACAACATTCTCTCCCTCAACGTCAGTAAAACCAAGGAGCTGATTGTGGACTTTAAGAGAAAGGGGGAGAACATGCCCCCATCCACATCAACAGGGCTGTTGTGGAGCAGGTCGAGAGCTTAAATTCGCTTGGCGACCACATCACTAAAGACTTATCATGGTCCACACACACCCGCACAGTCGTGAAGAGCGCAAGGAAGCATCTCTTTCTTCTCAGGAGACTGAAAGATTTGGCATGGGCACTCGGATTCTCAAATAGTTCTACAGCTGCACCATCGAGAGCATCTGGAAAGCCTGCATCACCATTTGGTATGACAAATGCACCGCCCTTGACCTCAAAGTGCTACAGAGAATGATGCAAACACCCTGTACATCACTGGGGCTGAGCCGAAATCCTCCCGCCCTTCTAATTTTCTTAGTTTTGTGGCTAGAGTCAAATACTTTCTGTGGCACACTTCAGAGTCAAATACTTTCTATAGAACAAACTTCAAGTCAGGATAGGCAACCAAAATGATGTATGTGTGTTATATTAAACATAGAGGAGGGAGTAAAATGTAGGCAAGCAATAAACATTTCAGAACAACTACTAGTCGAATAAGACATGGGAGAGATGACACATTTTGGCAAAGAGATTTATTTATAGACTAATACACTTGAAACAAATAGCAAATAGATGTATTTATAGACTAAGTTGAAACAAAAAGCCGAACCGAAAACTGCAGACATTACTAGTACCTCCCAGTGAGCAAAACGGCATAAAAAAAATGAAACACAGCCTAATGTGATCATTGACAGCTGACTTGAAGGACACAAATAAAAAAAAAATTCTGCTACTAAGATCAGTGAAATGTAGGCTAAGCTGACAATGGAGTGAAGAGCAGAAATCTCAACTAGTAAGCAAGTCACAGCAATGAAGAATTGAGTGAGTGTGCGTTCACGCGAAGGGGGTGGAGAATTCTGGCACCGGCTACATTAGCATAGGCCTACAACACTTTCAGTTTGATGCCAGCATTTGAAGTCATCCTTGTGGATTTAAAGCTTTAATATTTCATTTCATATAGCTTTCAAGACGTTTATGCATTTGAGCCTAACCAAAGACAATTTTGTTGAGATGAGACAGTTTTCTTTGATGTGTAAATTATAAGACTGTTCGATTATCTTATTGAAATAAATGAAATTACCTTTTGTTGGCATAATTCAGGCTATAGGCGATGCAAATTAGTTTAAAACTAAACGATCCGATGGAGGAACATGCCAGGCTTAAGTCCTCTGAAGGACCTGACCTGAATATCACCATCTATCGTTTTCTCTTTCAATGGTGTAATCAGTTAGCAAAGCATCTACTGTTGCTTGCTAGGTCTGCAGCCTGGTCTCATAGACTACCGGTAACATAGTAAATGTACACTCAAATTAGTATGCTATGTTACATTTGGTATGGTTACATAAGACATAGGGTTACTTAAGGCAAAAATGATGGGTGGGTGGATAATGCAAACGTCTAGCAACCCAAAAGTTGCATGTTCAAATCTCGTAACGGAGAACTTTAGCCTTTTAGCTTATTAGCAACTTTTCAACTACTTACTACTTATTAGCTACTTTCCAACTACTTAGGATGTTAGCTAACCCTTTCCCTAACCGTTCAACCTAACTCCTAACCTTAAGCCTTACCTTAACCCTAACCCTTAGCCTAGCTAACGTTAGCCACAACAAATTGTAATTCATAACATATCATAAGAATTGTAATTCGTAACATATTTTAACAATTGGATGATGGACATCAACAAATGAATACATACCATACGAAACGTAACATGTCATACTAAATGTGGCGTATCGGATTTACGTATAGAATAATACGAAATGCTCTGAGACCAGGTTTGTGCATGTTCTATGAATCAATTTAGCCTACCTTATATTATTTATAATCATGTTTTATGTTGGCCTTCTGCTCACCATCTAACAGTTGTTTTCCAAAGATTTTTTATTTCTTAATGGCCTTGTCAAGTAACTGGCATGTGCCTCCTGAGTAGTGCAGCAGTCTAAGGCACTGCATTGCAATGCTAGAGGCGTCACTACAGATCCGAGTTTAGAGAGATAGAGATAGAGAGCTTCTAGGTCAAAGGTCATGTCCTGCTCCCTGTGCTGGTAATTTGTCAGGCACGCACATGTAGATAGAGTTGACCTTCTCTTTGTAGCTTCTGTGCCCTCTGCCTAGTTTCCTCTCGCGAATACCAGAGACCTGAGAACAACAGAGTCTACATATCATCACATACTATATGTTAAACAGACACATGTATAGCAGGCTATGCAGAACAAACATCATTCGTTTTTTTTTCTTCATTTTAACACCTTTCAATCACTTCTACGTAAATAGATCAGTTACCTACCTCGGGCTGGTGTTGTACCACATCCTGTTGAGACAAAGTCCTACAACACAAACATAGAGCATCAGTGCAGTCACACAATTAACCCGTAATGTCACAATATTCAATAGCACTTGCAGGTAAATAGTTTCAGATTGATATGCAGTCTTAAAGGAAGAGATCACTTTTTACATTTAAGTAATGTAGCAGACACAAAGCACAATGCATTTATTTTTCATACTGTTCCCACGTGGGAATCAAACTCACAAACCTGGCGTTGCAAGCACAATGCTCGACTAAGTGAGCCACACAGAACTACATTGAGTTTAAGGTCTTAGTCCTATTTCCATAAATACCGGTCTTTTATCAACCAGCACATTTGAGTTCAACCATAATATTTGTTGTAATATTTGTTTTATCTTTTCTGGGGGATGAAATTGAAACTGTAACCAGCTCTGCAATGCTTGGTTGAAAAAGAGAGATACTTTGAAGAAGGTTTAATTTTCAATTAATCGAATATGAGACATGGCAATCTGCACAAAGGCAAAAAGGTCATTTTTAAACAATGGATGAGCTTTTCTTAGTAATCTACTGGAGAACCATTTTGGGTTCAAGTGAAACTTGTGAAGCTTTTAGAGAGCGGTTTAGTGCTTTTATTTTTAATAATCTCAACCAACCCAGTTCATATTCATTATATAGATAGGCACGCTTCATCTTATCTCGTTTAGCATCCCAGATAAAGTGAAGTATTCTTTACGCATATGATTTGAAAAAAATGAATCATCAGGAGTAAGCAGCACCATAAGTAAGTGAGTAAAGTGATATATCACTGTGGAGTTAATCAGTGTAGTTTTTCCATAAATAGACAGGTATTTACCTCTGCATGGTTGCAGGATCTTGTCTATTTTTACTAGTTTTCTATTGGAATTCATTGTGGAGAGCTCATTAATATATTTTGTGATATGAATACCAAGTATGTCTACTTCACCATCAGCCCATTATATAGGTAAACTGCAGGGTAATGTTAAAGCTGTGTTTTTTAAAGATACAATGCTTAATATGGTACACGTATTTTTATTTATTTTATTTATTTCACCTTTATTTAACCAGGTAGGCAAGTTGAGAACAAGTTCTCATTTACAATTGCGACCTGGCCAAGATAAAGCAAAGCAGTTCGACAACATACAACAACACAGAGTTACACATGGAGTAAACAACATACAGTCAATAATACAGTAGAAAAAAAAATAAAAAATAAGACTATATACAATGTGAGCAAATGATGTGAGATAAGGGAGGTAAAAGCAAAAAAATGCCATGGTGGCAAAGTAAATAAAGTATAGCAAGAAAAACACTGGAATGGTAGATTTGTAGTTTGAAGAAAGTTCAAAGTTCAAATATAAATAATATGGTGCAAATGAGCAAAATAAATAAAATAAATAAATACAGTAGGGGAAGAGGTAGTAGTTTGGGCTAAATTATAGATGGGCTAAGTACAGGTGCAGTGATCTGTGAGCTGCTCTGACAGCTGGTGCTTAAAGCTAGTGAGGGAGATAAGTGTTTCCAATTTCAGAGATTTTTGTAGTTCGTTCCAGTCGTTGGCAGCAGAGAACTGGAAGGAGAGACGACCAAAGGAGGAGTTGGCTTTAGGGGTGACCAGAGAGATATACCTGCTGGAGCGCGTGCTACAGGTGGGTGCTGCTATGGTGACCAGTGAGCGGAGATAAGGGGGGACTTTACCTAGCAGGGTCTTGTAGATGAACTGGAGCCAGTGGGTTTGGCGACAATTATGAAGCGAAGGCCAGCCAACGAGAGCGTACAGGTTGCAGTGGTGGGTAGTATATGGGGCTTTGGTGACAAAATGGATGGCACTGTGATAGACTGCATCCAGTTTGTTGAGTAGGGTATTGGAGGCTATTTTGCAAATGACATCGCCGAAGTTAAGGATCGGTAGGATGGTCAGTTTTACTAGGGTATATTTGGCAGCATGAGTGAAGGATGCTTTTTTGCGAAATAGGAAGCCAATTCTTGATTTAACTTTGGATTGGAGATGTTCGATGTGAGTCTGGAAGGAGAGTTTACAGTCTAACCAGACACCTAGGTATTTGTAGTTGTCCACATATTCTAAGTCAGAACCGTCCAGAGTAGTGATGCAGGACAGGCGGGCAGGTGCAGGCAGCGATCGGTTGAAGAGCATGCATTTAGTTTTACTTGTATTTAGGAGCAGTTGGAGGCCACGGAAGGAGAGTTGTATGGCATTGAAGCTCGTCTGGAGGGTTGTTAACACAGTGTCCAAAGAAGGGCCAGAAGTATACAGAATGGTGTCGTCTGCGTAGAGGTGGATCAGAGACTCACCAGCAGCAAGAGCGACATCATTGATGTATACAGAGAAAAGAGTTGGCCCAAGAATTGAACCCTGTGGCACCCCCATAGAGACTGCCAGAGGTCCGGACAACAGGCCCTCCTCCGATTTGACACACTGAACTCTATCTGAGAAGTAGTTGGTGAACCAGGCCATGCAATCATTAGAGAAACCAAGGCTATTGAGTGTGCTGATGAGGATGTGGTGATTGACAGAGTCCAAAGCTTTGGCCAGGTCAATGAAAACGGCAGCACAGTATTGTTTCTTATCGATGGCGGTTACGATATCATTTAGGACCTTGAGCATGGCTGAGGTGCACCCGTGACCAGCTCTGATACCAGATTGCATAGCAGAGAAGGTGCGGTGGGATTCGAAATGGTCGGGAATCTGTTTGTTGACTTGGCTTTCGAAGACCTTAGAAAGGCAGGGTAGGATGGATATAGGTCTATAGCAATTTGGGTCAAGAGTGTCCCCTCCTTTGAAGAGGGGGATGACAGCAGCTGCTTTCCAATCTATGGGAATCTCAGACGACACGAAAGAGAGGTTGAACAGGCTAGTAATAGGGGTTGCAATAATTTCGGCATATCATTTTAGAAAGAAAGGGTCCAGATTGTCTAGCCCGGCTGATTTGTAGGGGTCCAGATTTTGCAGCTCTTTCAGAACATCAGCTGAATGGATTTGGGTGAAGGAGAAGTGGGGAAGGCTTGGGCGAGTAGCTGTGGGGGGTTCAGTGCTGTTGACTGCAGTAGGGGTAGCCAGGTGGAAAGCATGGCCAGCCGAAGAAAAATGCTTATTGAAATTCTCAAATATAGTGGGTTTATCGGTGGTGACAGAGTTTCCTATCCTCAGTGCAGTGGGCAGTTACATTTACATTACATTTAAGTCATTTAGCAGACGCTCTTATCCAGAGCGACTTACAAATTGGTGCATTCACCTTATGATATCCAGTGGAACAACCACTTTACAATAGTGCATCTAAATATTTTAAGGGGGGGGGGGTTAGAAGGATTACTTTATCCTATCCCAGGTATTCCTTAAAGAGGTGGGGTTTCAGGTGTCTCCGGAAGGTGGTGATTGACTCCGCTGTCCTGGCGTCGTGAGGGAGCTTGTTCCACAATTGGGGTGCCAGAGCAGCGAACAGTTTGGACTGGGCTGAGCGGGAACCGTGCTTCCTCAGAGGTAGGGGGGCCAGCAGGCCAGAGGTGGATGAACGCAGTGCCCTTGTTTGGGTGTAGGGCCTGATCAGAGCCTGAAGGTATGGAGGTGCCGTTCCCCTCACAGCTCCGTAGGCAAGCACCATGGTCTTGTAGCGGATGCGAGCTTCAACTGGAAGCCAGTGGAGAGAGCGGAGGAGCGGGGTGACGTGAGAGAACTTGGGAAGGTTAAACACCAGACGGGCTGCGGCGTTCTGAATGAGTTGTAGGGGTTTAATGGCACAGGCAGGGAGCCCAGCCAACAGCGAGTTGCAGTAATCCAGACGGGAGATGACAAGTGCCTGGATTAGGACCTGCGTCGCTTCCTGTGTGAGACAGGGTCGTACTCTGCGAATGTTGTAGAGCATGAACCTACAGTTGGGAGGAGGTGTTCTTATTCTCCATGGACTTTACAGTGTCCGAAAACTTTTTTGAATTTGTGTTGCAGGAAGCAAATTTCTGCTTGAAAAGCTTAAAGATAATTTTAAAGATAAACTTCTCGTTAATCTAACCACATTGTCCGATTTCAAAAAGGCTTTACAGCGAAAGCAAAACATTAGATTATGTTGGGAGAGTACATAGACAAAAATAATCACACAGCCATTTTCCAAGCAAGGACATGTGTCAATAAAACCCAAAACACAGCTAAATGAAGCACTAATCTTTGACGATCTTCATCAGATGACACTCCTAGGACATTATGTTACACAATACATGTATGTTTTGTTCGATAAAGTTCATATTTATATCCAAAAACAGCATTTTACATTGGCACGTGATGTTCAGAAAATGTATTCCCACCAAAATGTCCGGTGAATGTGCATATCAATTTACAAAAATACTCATCATAAACGTTGACAAAATATATAACAATTATTTTAAGAATTATAGATAGACTACCCCTGGATGCAACCGCTGTGTCAGATTTTAAAATAGCTTTACGGAGAAAGCACATTTTTCAATATTCTGAGTACATAGCTCAGCCATCACGGTGAGCTATTGAGACACCCGCCAAGTTCGGGGCAACCTAAACTCAGAATTAGTATTAGAAATATGCTCTTACCTTTGCTGATCTTCGTCAGAATGCACTCCCAGGACTGCTACTTCCACAACAAATGTTGTTTTTGTTCGAAATAATCCATATTTATGTACAAATACCTCCGTTTTGTTTGTGTGTACAGATCACTTATCCAAAGGCATAACGCGCGAGCGCGGAACGTGAGACGAAAAGTCAAAATGTTCCATTACCGTATTTAGAAGCATGTCAAACGCTGTTTAAAATCAATCTTTATGGTATTTTTAACGTAAAATTGCGATAATATTCCAACCAGACAATAGCATATTCATTCAAGAAGAAAAAGAAGGAGGGACGTGCTCGCGGGACCGAGCATATCCAATCCCTTTGTTGCCAGGCAGACCACTCAGAAACTGAGCTCCTATACTCTGCCCAGTGACAGGAAAATGCTCAAACCACTTTCTGAAGGCTTTAGACAGCCAATGGAAGCCTTAGGAATTGCAACGTCACCCCACAGACACTGAAGCTGCGATAGAGAATCAAAAGAAGAACTACAATTCTCAGACTTTTCACTTCCTGCTTGGATTTTTCTCAGGTTTTTGCCTGCCATATGAGTTCTGTTATACTCACAGACATCATTCAAACAGTTTTAGAAACTTCAGCGTGTTTTCTATCCAAAGTTTTAGCCTAGTTTTAGCGGAATATCATCTGCAGACACCAAGAGTGTGCAGCTCTCAACTGGTTTTGATATGGAGCAGCTCACAGAAGAATGCCATTGGTACCAGGTATGGTAGGAAAGACATTTGAACTTATGATACCTACCAGTAAATGCTAAGTCATCAACGGGTATGCAAACCAGGTATTGAAAAAGTTTAGTCCAAAGTGTTGATTGTTTGCATCAGGGGTGTAGACATGGATGGGCCTGGGTGGAAAATCCTGACAGGCACACGCAATCAGATTTATGTGGATTAAGCATTGTTGCGGACTTAGACCATCACATTTGTGTAAAAGATTTTAAAAAGTGTGATTTTGAGAGTGAAAATATGAAAAATCTATATTAAAACATAAGTAATAATAGAATTGTTCACACAGGAGGCCTTTCCTTTGATGGCCTGTACATTTTGGAACTTCTGGGCAAAATTTGAGTTTACCCACTTCTCAAGGCACCACTACACCACTGCATAGGACCGATGGAAAGACAGCAGTCACACACAGCATGATGTTAAATGATAAGCAGTCCATAAAGTCTGACATAATAAGCCAGTTGGTCCCAATCATAAGAATACAAAAACACCACCATTAAGCATTTCCCAATCTAAATTATTACTTCCCATTGAAGAAAACTTTTCACGTTTAGCACACAAACTTAAAGTGGAACTGACAGCAGTTTAACTACTTTGCAGATATGAAACAAACAGACAATCATAAAGGGCATTCAGAAAGTATTCAGATCCCTTGACTTTTTCCACATTTTGTTATGTTACAGCCTTATTCTAAAATGGATTAAATTATTTTTTTTCCTCATCAATCTACACACAATACCCAATAATGACAAAGCGAAAACAGGTTAGCAAATTTGTCAAAAATATAAATACCTTATTTACATACGAGACTCGAAATTGAGCTCAGGTGCATCCTGTTTCCATTGATCACCCTTGAGATGTTTCTACAACTTGATTAGAGTCCACATGTGGTAAATTCAATTGATGGGACATTATTTGGAAAGGCACACACCTGTCTACATAAGGTCCCACAGTTGATATTGGATCTCAGAGAAAAAACAAAGCCGAAGACTTCCAAGACAGGATTGTGTCGAGGCACAGATCTGGGGAAGTTTACGAAAACATGTTTGCAGCATTGAAGGTCCCTAAGAACCCAGTGGTCTCCATCATTCTTAAATGGAAGAAGTTTGGAACCACAAAAACTGAGCAATCGGGGGAAGGGAGGGCCTTGGTCAGAGAGGTGACCAAGAACCAGATGGTCACTCTGACAGCTCTTCAGAGTTCCTCTGTGGAGATGGGAGAAACTTCCAGAAGGACAACCATCTCTGCAGAACTCCACCAATCAGGCCTTTATGGTAGAGTGGCCAGGCAGAAGCCACTCCTCAGTAAAAGGCGCATGACAGAACACTTGGAGTTTGCCAAAAGGCATCTAAAGGACGCAGACCATGAGGAACAAGATTCTCTGGTCTGACGAAACCAAGATTGAACTCTTTGGCCTGAATGCCAAGCGTCACGTCTGGAGGAAACCTGGCACCATCTCTACGGTGAAGCATGGTGGTGGCATGTTTTTCAGCGGCAGGGACTGGGAGACTAGTCAGGGTTGAGGGAAAGATTAATGGAGCAAAGTACAGAGAGATCCTTGATGAAAACCTGCTCCAAATTGCTCAGGACCTCAGACTGGGCTGAAGGTTCACCTTCCAACAGGACAACGACCCTAAGCACACAGCCAAGACAATGTGGGAGTGGCTTTGGGACAAGTCTCTGAATGTCCTTGAGTGGCCCAGCCAAAGCCCGGACTTGAACCCGATCGAACATCTCTGGAGAGACCTGAAAATGGCTGTGCAGCGTCGCTCCCCATTCAACGTGACAGAGCTTGAGAGGATCTGCGGAAAGGGAGAAACTCTCCAAATAGAGGTGTGCCAAACTTGTAGCATCGTACCCAAGAAGACTTGAGGCTGTAATCACTGTAAAAGGTTCTTCAACAAAGTACAAAGTAAAGGATCTGAATACTTATGTAAATGCATTATTTCAGTTTTTTATTATGGGTTATTGTGTGTAGATTGATGAGGGGAAAAAAACAATATAATCAATTTTAAAATAAGGCTGTAATGTATGTAACAAAATGTGAAAAAAGTCAAGGGGTATGAATACTTTCCAAATGCACTGTAATATCAGTCAAATATATCAAATTCCCAGTTTATGCTACAAAACCAACTTTGTGGGAGGTTTTCAAAATAGGTCATATTTGACTGAACATTCCATGACGTACATACATCACGGCATTGTTGGCAGAATAGATGGATGCTGTTAAGTGCATGATTAAGATAATTCACCAATACATTTCTTGGTAGTTAAAAAATATTGCTATCAGGTTGTAAATCACAGCTGGCCTGGTACATTGTTTGCTGCCTCGATTCGGGAAGCACTGTTTCAGTTTCAATGACTCAATATTCTGGACAAAAACAGATGAATGTAACTAAGGCTGGGAATGTCAATACAATCAAACTAGCAAGGGCAATGATCACAAGTCAGTCATAATGTGGCT
This sequence comes from Salmo trutta, assembly GCF_901001165.1. Taxonomy (NCBI): domain Eukaryota; kingdom Metazoa; phylum Chordata; class Actinopteri; order Salmoniformes; family Salmonidae; genus Salmo; species Salmo trutta. The sequence continues at coordinate 20,953,397 of NC_042995.1, forward strand.
AATAGGCTAGCGTATCTATTTATGTAGCGAGGTAGGAAAAACCAGGAGCCTAAAGTTAGCTAGATAGCTAGCTAGATAGCTGCTAAGAGAATGTCATGTCGTGCTATTGGAGGAGTGGGTAAGTGACTGACTTTTTCCCCTCATATCGTTTTTCGGTGGCTATACACAGCTAGAGATGCAGGTGTCATTTGTTTAGCTAGCAAGAACTTGAACGACTGTAATCCAGTTAGGATGTCTCTTGTGTTTGCAAAATTCACTCAGGCTATCTACTCCGATTTCAGAGCACTCTCGTCTGAGTGTGCCAGAGCGCAGAACAACTGATGAATTTATGAATGCTCAACACCTGCTGAATATGACCGGTGTCAGTAAACGTAGACAATAAAGTAATAGTTAGTCAAGAATGCTCTAGATACCATGTAAACAGCCCAACCAGCTTTGCTACGGCGGGTAAAATGGTCAGCGTGAGTTGTTCTCTCATTTGTGTCTGGAAGTAGCTAGCTAGCAAGCTAGCCAACTTTAGACAGTTAGCTTGGGTGCTTGCTTGGGACAAGCATGCATTGGCAGGCAAGCTGCAGAAGAACAACGAGGCTACAATTCCTCATAGTTTGTCAGTGCAATTTTGACAGCCAACTAGCTGAAAAAGTTTGATGGTTTATCTAATGTTCCTTTGTTAGATTTCAGCTCATCTTGCTCTGGCTAGAATTAGTTGTTGATCTTGTTGTTGTTGATGTTTATAACTGAGGGAGAGAGATAATATATTTTCATGGTTGTTTGATTAATAGGAATGTAAAGTTCCCAAATGTAAGAGGACTCCCGTGGTGTTTACATATTTGCAGAAATCCATTCAGGTTTATTTTGTGGCTTTTGGCAAATGTGCTCAAATGATCTAAAGTCACGATGTTGCAACTGCCTGAATAGACACAGTCCAGTTCAAAGTGAATGATTGCAGATCGTGTGGCAAATTGCTTGTTCATATAAAGGCCTACTGTAGCTCTGATTGGCTATAGTGCACTGGTCTGTGTAGGTCTGTGTTTTTATTTGGTTTTATTTACTGCAGTGTCTATTAAATGTCCAAACGCACGGCCGCTTTCCCACTTTATATTGCTATAGAATTTTTACAAATGCCTTCGTATACATAATTTACAAAGAATCCAAGAATTTATGAAAATTTGAAAATGACCATATCTAAGTGGTCGCCTTTTTTCTTTAAGTGTAATTTCTTCCTGGGGGTGTATATGAAAAGATTTGAATAAGATTTCATGTTGCTAAAATGCTGTCAGTTCCACTTTAAATGCAACAAAGTTTCACACACAAGTTATTTTCAAGGAGAGAGCAAGAGCCCAGATGATGATTATCATTTCAAACTTAACTTCTTGTTTATAGTTGTTTTTGAAAAGGGAGAAGCTAACAAATTAGCAACAACATCCTCTTTGATAACACCTGCTGCAGCTGCTGCAAACTAGCCGACAACAAAAGCTAGCTAGCTAGACTGTGGGAAAACTACTGCTCACTATTGCGCAGTGACCTGTTGGTCTTCAAGGTTTACGTAGGTTTCTGTAAAAACGCTCCCACCCATTAAGTCAAAATGTGATTGATTGATTCCACTGTCACTCCAACATTTGTCCCTAATACAGTTGAATGGCAGATAACTTTATCTACATAACTTTATCTAGATAACTTTATCTGAGCTAGGTAGATTTATCTCCCCAGAGACCAGCAAAGAAAAATCCTTATTGGATCTTTTTTTCTGTTCCCTTTCCTTTCCAATAAAAACTGAAGAGATTAAATTAGAACATCATTGAAAATAATAGTTTTGTAATCATTATCTTTGAAATCCTTAGCCCTTCTCTGAAGGTGTAGAAGGCCCATTGTTCCCCACTGTGTTTGGGTTAGCAATAATGTTGTTCTGAAATATTAACATAGAATACTGGACATTTTGAACTCTCATTATGTTTGTGATTTTCCAAAATTGCAATCATGGTCTTCAATTTGACTCGCATTTTTCTGGTCTCGGTCTTGACTCGGACCCCTTGTCCCCTCCCGGTCTCGGTCTTCACTCGGTCTCGCCCCCCCTCCGGGCTTGGTCTTGACTCAGACTCAATTTGCTCCGGTCTTAGTTTTGAATCAGTCTCGCTTTAGGTGGTCTCGAACACAACACTGGTTACTTTACATTACTTTTACCCATTGAATAAGATACTCACCGAAATTGAAAAAATCCAAGCATTAATTTATCAAATCCAGTTTGATTGCTTTTGTTAACGATCATATATGATAATGTACTGCTAAAATCCAAACAGGACCACTAGCACCAACCTGTGTATCTTCAGTTTGTGAAGGAGGGTGATGACAGCATATGAGACAATGAGCATGATCGACAAACTCAGACACGTGATAGACAGTCGAGTAAAATCAGGAAATTGGCTCATTTCTGAAGGACAAGAAGGAAATAAAAATATGCTTAATGGAAATTCTACTGCGTTAGCATGAATGTTACTGGCCTTGTACCCAGTCAGGTTTTACAACTGATGTACAACACATTTGGCAGATTGAATGTGATACAACAGAGAGTATTTTTCATAGAACCCAAAAGGGTTATACCTGAAACCAAAAAGGGTTCTCCTATGGGGACAACCGAAGAACCCTTTTGGAACCATTTTTTTCTAAGAGTGTATATCACATCAGCTGTGTCAAATGTATTGTACATCATTTTTGTGTATAGGGCCTTTATGTTTTGAATAAGATGTGCATATATGATATATTTAATAACTACAGTGGTGTAGTACATTTTCATGCCATCCTGTAACTCACCATGATTTTTTTCATCTGTTGTCCCATCAGTTCCAGTGGTTCCATTCTCACTATGTTTGGTTTGGTTGAGAGAATGTGCACCTGTGTGTCCAATAGGTTGATAAAACGTAATCATAACCATACATAAAGCTGTTTTGTACACAATCATATGTAACAACAATAGACAGACTGTAGAAATCAGCTTAATACATCACACAAAAGAGCACAAGTCTCTGCAAAAAAATCAAAGCTAGATTCTGTGCAAGAATTAAGGCTACTGGCTACCTAACAGGCTCACTTTCCTGTTGAACTTGTCATCTTTCTTCTCGAATCCGCAGGACATAAAACAATATAAAGTGCCTTGCAAAAGTATTCAGACCTCTTGGATTTGTCTACATTTTATTGTGTTACAAAGTGGAAATAAAATGGATTGAATCGTCATTTTTTACTTTTTTTAAAGATAAACAAAAATACTAAACTTTGCATAATATGAATGTAAAACCTTTGACTTCTTACCCCAGCATGTTGAAAGGACATACAGAACCATGAAAAAACCATTGGCCATCCTCTCAAAACTTCTCTCTTACTTAATACTTAAATACAGTAGTACAAAACAATATGCAAGCAGCACCTTATCGTTTCTTGTCTAGTGCTATCTTTACTGTCTTGATACATTAAGTCCAAAGAAGTAGCAAACATGTATTTCTCACTTTTCAACCAACACGTCATAAATGCTAATGATTGTATTAGGATATCCTGTTCCCCCCACACACACACAAACAGTCTCATCGTTCTCATCTTGGTCTTTATTGTAGGAGGAAATGTGTTCTCAATTAATTATCTGGTTAAATAAAAGGCACAATAAAAAATGAACACACACACATTATAAATGGTCATGACTTTCATCACTTGCACTTGTTCGAGTGTCTGCTAGTGTCAAATTCTGTGATAATGCAATAAATATTTGGTTATTGCTGTAGGCCAAATACAGGAGCTCATATTGAGAAGCATGTTTCTGTAAATGTGAAAAGATAAACAATTTGAAAAGACATCATGTTTCATCACACTGTGACCAATAGGGAGCAGCAGAAAACTAAACTCTTGATCAGCTCAGATTGTTGTAGTAGTGCAGTCATAGCAAGCAACATGATGGCTGGGCATAGAGCATAGTATGCTTTCAAACTCTAAGGTAGTACAGCAGCTTATGTTTTATTGGAATTCCTGTGTGTGTCTGTGTGTGTGTATACACCCATGCAGACTCCAGCATAGGTGTATTGGAGTCAGCAGCTGCACTGTAGCCTGCATGTACCCTACATAGACTACTTGAACTGGCACCCAGTGAACCTGCATTCAAAGGCACATTGTAGGTACGGTACTGCATTGTATAAATACTGCTTCTAGCTGCCCTCTGGCAGTCATTCTAAATATTTATTCAGCTATTCAAACCCTTCTGCTGCAGGATTATTTTCCTACTGCTATTAAACAGGCCAAATTAAGATCCGACATCTGTATTTGCACATTGTAAAAAAATAAGTCAAATAGCCTAATGGCCTTGTCAAATAGCTGACATGTGCCCCCGTTACCATTGGTGCCAGGTGGCGTACAACACTAAGGCGGTAAACTCTGAATCTTCGGGTTGCAGTAACTGTGAGTTCGAGGAAAAAACTATTCCCTTCTGGTCGCATATGTGACGAAGTGGATGATTATTATAATAATGCATATAAAAGGTTGTACATTTAAGTGTACACATCTGCATACTGTGTCTAATAGCAGATTAAAACTGAAGATCTGACTCCATGTGACCAAGCAGTCTATAACATAGATTGCACATATCCATTTGGTGTGTGAGGTACGACATTCCTCCTTGTATGTTTATATGATTACATGATGAGCCCTGTATCTTTATATGACCACGTAATGAGCGTTTGGTAATATAATAATAATATATGCCATTTAGCATTCGCTTTTATCCACAGCATTTATCCAAAGTAACTTACAGTCAGGCGTGCATTCCTCTACAATTATCCAAAGGGTGTTTTTATATGGCACAGTCTGTGGGTGGTGAACATAGGTGTTGCCAAAAGATGGACCTTATACAGAATTCCATTAACAGGCTATAGCTAACAAATTTAGACACTATAGTGTTGGTAAAGTACAAGTGTGGACGCTTTTGGGACGCACCCAGATAGAGAGCTTCTAGGTCAAAGGTCATGTCCTGCTCCCTGTGCTGGTAATTTGTTAGGGACGCACATGTAGATAGAGTTGACCTTCTCTTTGTAGCTTTTGTGCCTTCTGCCCAGTTTCCTCTCGCGAATACCAGAGACCTGAGAACAACAGAGGCTACATATCATCACATACTATATGTTAAAAAAAACATGTTTCGCGTCATCATCAAACAGGGGATATAGCACATGCATTGCAGGCTTTGTAGAACAAACATAATTTGGCCTTTTCATTTTAACTACTTTTATTCACTTCTAAGTAAATAGAAGTGGGCTGGTGTTCTACCACATCCTGTTGAGACAAAGTCCTACAACACAAGCAAAGAGGATCAGCACTGTCACATAGACACACAATTAACCCTTTAAGTCAAAGAGCCTAACGGTCTTGTAAAAAACTGCCGTGTTATAGTCACAATATTCAATAACACTTGCAGGTAAGTAGTTTCAGATTGATATGCAGTCAGAAAGCAAGAGATTACTTTTTACATTTAAGTCATTTAGCAGACACTCTTATAAAGCACAATTTTCAGTAGTGAATGTATACATTTTTCATACTGTTCCCCCATGGGAATTGAACCCACAACCCTGATGTGGCAAGCACAATGCTCTACCAAGTGAGCCACATGGGACTACATTGAGTTTAAGGTCTTAGTCCTGATCTTAATCTTAATCTAGTGTCCTCCAAATCACTTTTCATCCATTAGCTGGATTAAACTATCAACATCCAGAATAACCAGGCTAGAATTTTTTGAGAATTAAGTAATTCTAGCAGAAACTGGATTGTTTAAAAAAGCGTATTTAATTTTTGGGGTATTTATTGAATATTAAAACATACAGCCTACCTGCAGTGAAGCCGCTCAACATTTATTTTACATTCAGTCATCTAGCAGACTCCCATGCAGAGCGGCCCACAGGAGAATTCAGGGTCAAGCGCCCCACCCAAGGGCACATCTACAGATCTCCCACCAAGTCAAATCGAGGACCCGAACAAGAGACTTTTCGGCCACCGGCCCAAGCTCCCAACTGATCCCCTGCTGATTTTGTACGTTTGCCCACTGACAAAGAAATGATCAGTCTATCATTTTAATGGTAGGTTTATTTGAACAGTGAGAGACAGAATAACAACAAAAAAATCCAGAAAAGCACATGTCAAAAATGTTATAAATTGATTTGCATTTTAATGAGGGAAATAAGTATTTGACCCCTCTGCAAAACATGACTTAGTACTTGGTGGCAAAACCCTTGTTGGCAATCACAGAGGTCAGACGTTTCTTGCCGAGGGAGCCCCAGGCCGAGGGAGATTGACAGTTCTTTTATGTTTCTTCCATTCGCGAATAATCGCACCAACTGTTGTCACCTTCTCACCAAGCTGCTTGGCGATGGTCTTGTTGCCCATTCCAGCCTTGTGTAGGTCTACAATATTGTCCCTGACATCCTTGGAGAGCTCTTTGGTCTTGGCCATGGTGGAGAGTTTGGAATCTGATTGATTGCTTCTGTGGACAGGTGTCTTTTATACAGGTAACAAGCTGAGATTAGGGGCACTCCCTTTAAGAGTGTGCTCCTAATCTCAGCTCGTTACCTGCATAAAAGACACCTGGGAGACAGAAATCTTTCTGATTGAGAGGGGGTCAAATACTTATTTCCCTCATTAAAATGCAAATCAATTTATAACATTTTTGACATGCGTTTTTCTGGATTTGTTTGTTGTTATTCTGTCTCTCACTGTTCAAATAAACCTACCATTAAAATTATAGACTGATAATTTCTTTGTCAGTGGGCAAACATATAAAATCAGCAGATCCAGCTTGGAGAACACAGTGGCCCCCTGGAGTGGCTCGAAGGCTGAGGAAATGAGTGGTAGGGGATAACGGTTCATAACAATGATGTCATTAAGTCCCCAGTAGTCAATGCACAGGTGCAGGGTCTTGTCGTTCTTCTCCACGAAGAAGAACCCTGCGCCAGCGGGAGAGGAAGAGGGATGAATAAATCCAGTAGCTAGGGAGTCCAATGTAGTCCTCCATAGCCTTGGTTTCAGGTCCTGACTGTGAGTACAGACGCCCTCGGGGCTGCGTGGTGCTAGGGAGAAGGTCAATCCCGCAGTTATAGGGGCAGTGCGGCAGAAGGGAAGTGGCCCAGGACTTTCTGAACACCTCCCGGAGATCCTGGTACTCCGCGGGAATGTTGGAGACTTCCGGAACCACCTCAGAGGACCCAGGAAGATGTCCCGGGGCAGGTTGCGCCGACTTCAGACAATTGGCGTGGCAGAACGGACTCCAGCCCATGATGGCACCCGTAGACCAATTGATGAGTGGGTTGTGTTGCTGGAGCCAGGGGAATCCCAAAACCAAGTGGATCTGGGGGGTCTTGATGAGCAGGAACTGAATGGTCTTGCTGTGATTCCCTGACACCCGTTGGTTGATGGGAGTGGTGTTATGGGTAACCCGACCAATAGAGTGCCCATCCAACGTTCTAACATCCACGGGAATGGAGAGGGGCTGAGTGGGGATGTTCAGCTCGGAAGCCAGTGTGGCGTCCAAAAAGCTCACATCGGCCCCAGAGTCAATGAGGACCCGGAGAGATTTGAGCTGGTTTCCCCACAGCAGAATGACATGAAAATGGGTGTGAGTAAGAGAAGCAGAAAAGTTCCTCATATGGCCCACAGAATACTCGCTCCTACCGGTGAGCCTGGTCTTTTACCAGGCACGAGGACACAAAATCCCCAAAAGTCCAGCAATACAGACAGCTCCTTGTGCTGATCCGGTGTTGCTGTTCCGCTGGCGACAGCCCAGCCCTGCCTAGTTGCATGGGCTCGGAAAACAGTGCCTCGGCACTCCTCGGTGACTCTCGAGGAAGGTCGGGAAATCTTGGGTGCTCTCGGCCACGGGACCGTCGGGGACTTCCGGAATGACTCGGAGGCAAGGTGGAATCCCTGGACGTGCGAGTGAAATTGAATTTCCTCTCCACCCGTCGTTCCCGCAATCACCCATCAATGCGGATGGTCAAAGCGATGAGGGAGTCCAAATCTGTGGGTAACTCCCGAGCCGCAAGCTCGTCCTTAACCTCCTCCGAGACGCCGTGCAGGAACATATCGAACAGTGCTTCCGGGTTCCACTCACTCTCCGCTGCCAACGTACGGAAATCCACCGCATAGGGTGTTACAGTGCGGGAGTCCTGCTGGAGCTGGATTAGCTTCAGTGAACGGGGCCTCAAAGACCTTCCTCACCTCTCCCACGAACCCCTACAGGCTCGCGCATATGGCCGGCTGATGTTCCCATATGGCGGTAGCCCAGGTGAGAGCCCTACCAGACATCAGCATTGGTGAGTGATTGTTGGAACGACTTCCTGTGGCTCAGTTGGTAGAGCATGGTGTTTGCAACGCCAGCATGGTGTGTGCAACGCCAGGGTTGTGGGTTCCATTCCCACGGGGGGCCAGTACAAAACACAAATTTAAAAAAAAATGCATGAAATGTATGTATTCACTACTGTAAGTCGCTCTGGATAAGAGCGTCTGCTAAATGACTAAAATATAAATGTAAATCAGCGTGATGAGGTAGGCTATTTTGGTGCGATCCAAGGGGAAGGAGGAGGGCTGAAGCTCAAAAAAGAGGGCACACTGAGCTAAAAACACCCGACAGGTGCTCGGCTCTCCATTAAAGCGTTCCGGAGGAGGTAACCGGTGCTCCCGGGAAGGTGGAGTGGCCGGTGGGGCTGCTGACCACCGAGTTGCTGAGAGGCGGTGGGGTTACCACCGTGGCAGGCTGCCCGCCAGATGACCTGCGGAATTGCTCCAGCAGCATGTCCAACCCCCTCCATCAGGGTCAGGGCAGAGGTCGGTAATCCAGAAGGGGGCAAAGGTACAGGTCGGCGCGTCAGGGGCAGGCAGAGTGGTCAGGCAGGCGGGCTTGGAGTCAGGACAGGCAAGGGTCAAAATCAGGAGGGTGAGAAGAGAGAGACTGGAAAAAGCAGGAGCTGAGAGACAAAATTCTGGCTGACTTGAACAAACAAGACGAACTGGCAATAGACTAACAGAGAACACAGGTATAAACACATGAAAAATCTATAAGAAAACTCAATAAAAAACCTTGGAGTGTACCCACTTCTCCAGGCACCACTACACCACTGCATAGGGCTGATGGAAAGACAGCAGTCACACACAGCATGATGTTAAATGATAAGCAGTTCATAAACTCAGACATAATAAGCCAATAGGTCCCAATTATAAGAATACAAAAACACCACCATTAAGCATTTCCCAATCAAAATTATTACTTCCCTTTGCAAAAAAAAACATTTAAAGTTTAGCACAGAAAGTAACCAGTGACCAAAAGTTTAAAGTTAACTACTTTGCAGATATGAAACAAACAGTCAATCATACGGTTTGCTGATGTCAACATTGTGAACAGAGAGCCCCATGGTGGCAGTGGGGTTATGGTATAAGCTACGGACAACAAACACAATTGCATTTTATCAATGGCAATTTTAATGCACAGATATACCGTGACGAGATCCTGAGGCCCATTTTCGTGCCATTCATCCACCGTCATCACCTCATGTTTCAACATGATAATGCATGGCCCCATGTCGCAAATAGTTCTACACAATTCCTGGAAGCTGAAAATGTCCCACTTCTTCCACTCACTAGACATGTCACCAATTGAGCAAGTTTGGGATGCTCTGGATCGACGTGTACGACAGCGTGTTCTAGTTCCTGCCAATATCCAGCAAGTTCACACAGCCATTGAAGAGGTGTGGGACAACATTCCACAGGCCACAATCAACAGCCTGATCAACTCTATGTGAAGAAGATGTGTTGCGCTGCTTGAAGCAAATGGTGGTCACACCAGATACTGACTGGTTTTCTGATCCACGCCCCTACTTTCGTTTAAAGGTATCTGTGACCAACAGATGCATATCTGTATTCCCAGTCATGTGAAATCCGTAGATTAGGGCCTAAAGAATTTATATCAATTGACTGATTTCATATTATGAACTGTAACTCAGTAAAATCTTTGAAATCGTTGCGTTTATATTTTTGTTCAGTGTTGTAATCTTTAACAATTTATTAAGGCGATATACAATGCATTTGGAAAGTTGTCAGACCCCTTGAATTTTTCCACATTTGTTACGTTACAGCCTAATTCTTAAATGGATTAAATAGATTTTTTCCCTCATCAATCTATATCAATCTGCACACAATACCCAATAATGACAAAACAAAAACGGGTTCAGAAATGTTTTCAAATTTATAAAAAAAATACCTTATTTACATAACTACTCAAACCCTTTGCTATGAGACTTGAAATTAAGCTCAGGTGCATCTTGTTTCCATTGATCATCCTTGAGATGTTTCTACAACTTGATTGGAGTCCACCTGTGGTAAATGATTGGACACACACCTGTCTATATAAGGTCCCACAGTTGACATTGCATGTTAGAGAAAAAAAACAAGACATGACGTCGAAGGAATTGTCCGTAGAGCTCCATGACAGGATTGTGTCAAGGCACAGATCTGTGGTAGTTTATCAAAACATCTCTGCAGCATTGAAGGTCCCTAAGAACACAGGGACCTCCATCATTCTTAAATGGAAGACGATTGTAACCATCAAGACCCTTCCTAGAGCTGGCCGCCCGACCAAACTGAGCAATCGGGGGAGAAAGACCTTGGTCAGAGAGGTGACCAAGAACCCGATGGTCACTCTGACAGTGCTTCAGAGTTCCTCTGTGGAGATGGGATAACTTTCCAGAAGGACAACCATCTCTACAGCACTCCACCAGTCAGGTCTTTATGGTAGAGTGGCCAGACAGAAGCCACTCCTCAGTAAAAGGCACGTAAAGTTTGCCAAAAGGCACGTAAAGGACGCAGACCATGAGAAACAAGATTCTCTTGTCTGATGAAACCAAGATTAAACTCTATGGCCTGAATGCCAAGCATCACACCTGGAGGAAACCTGGCACCATCTCTACGGTGAAGCATGGTGGTGGCAGCAACATGCTGCGGGGATGTTTCTCAGCGGCAGGGACTAGGGGACTAGTCAGGATTAAGGGAAAGATGAATGGAGCAAAGTACAGAGAGATCCGTGATGAAAACCTGCTCCAGAACGCTCAGGAGCTCAGACTGGGCTGAAGGTTTACCTTCCAACAGGACAACAATCCTAAGCACACAACCAAGACAATGCAGTAGTGGCTTTGGGACAAGTCTTTGAATGTCCTTGAGTGGCCCAGACAGAGCTCCGACTTGAACCTCTGAAAAGACCTGAAAATGGCTGTGCAGCACCGCTCCCCATCCAACCTGACAGAGCTTGAGAGGATCTGCAGAGGAGAATGGGAGAAACTCCCCAAATACAGGTGTGCCAAGCTTGGTCTGAATACTTTTCAAATGCACTGTAATATCAGTCAAATATATCAAGTTCCCAGTTTAAGTAACAAAACCAACAAGGTTTTAAAAATAGGTTATATTTGACTGAACATTCCATGATGTACATACACCACGGCATTGTTGGCAGAATAGATGGATGCAGTTCAATGCATGATTAAGATAATTCACCAATACATTTCTTGGTAGTCCAAAAAATATTGCTATCAGTTTCAATGACTCAATATTCTGGACAAAAACAGATGAATGTAACTAAGGCTGGGAATGTCAATGCAATCAAACTAGCAAGGGCAATGATCACAAGTCAGTCATAATGTGGCTAATAGGCTAGCGTATCTATTTATGTAGCAAGGAAGGTAAAAACCAGGAGCCTAACGTTAGCTAGATAGATAGCTAGATAGCTGCTAAGAGGATGTCATGTTGCTATTGGAGGAGTGGGTAAGTGACTGACTCTTCCCCTCATATCGTTTTTCGGTGGCTATACACAGCTAGAAATGCAGGTGTCATTTGTTTAGCTAGCAAGAACTTGAACGACTGTTATCCAGTTAGCATGTCTCTTGCGTTTGTAAATTCACTCTGGCTATCTACTCCGATTTCAGAGCACTCATCTGAGTGTGCCAGAGCGCAGAACAACTGATGAATTTATGAACGCGCAACACCTACTGAATATGTCAGTAAACTAGACAAAAAAAGTAATAGTTAGTCAAGAGCGCTCTAGATACCATGTAAACAGCCCAACCAGCTCTGCTACGGCGGGTAAAATGTTCAGAGTGAGTTGTTCTCTCATTTGTGTCTGGAAATAGCTAGCTAGCAAGCTAGCCAACTTTAGACAGTTAGCTTGGGTGCTTATTTGGGACAAGCATGCATTGGCAGGCAAGCTGCAGAAGAACAACGAGACTACAATTCCCCATCGTTTATCAGTGCAATTTTGACAGCAAAATAGCTGAAGAAGTTTGAGAGGGTTTATGTAATGTTCCTTTGTTAGATTTTAGCTCATCTTGCTCTGGCTAGCACTAGTTGCTGATCTTGTTGTTGATGTGCATAACTGAGGGAGCGAGAGACTATCTTTGATCGTTCCTATTGATCAATGTGAAAATCACCATGTCTAAGTGGCCACTTGACATTTATTTTTTTTTTAATGTAAGAGTCATTTCTTCCTGGGGTTGTAGATGAAAATATTTGAATAAGATTTCATGTTGCTAAAATGCTGACGGGCCACAATATCTCCACCCCGCTGACCCTCAACACTGGGGCCCCACAAGGGTGCGTTCTCAGCCCTCTCCTGTACTCCCTGTTCACCCATGACTGCATGGCCATGCACGTTACCAACTCAATCATCAAGTTTGCAGACGACAGTACAGTGCTAAGCTTGATTACCAACAATGACGAAATGGCCTACAGGGAGGAGGTGAGGGCCCTCAGAGTGTGGTGTCAGGAAAATAACCTCACACTCAACGTCAACAAAACAAAGCAGATGATTGTGGACTTCAGGAAACAGCAGAGAGAGCACCCCCTATCCACATAGACGGGACAGTAGGGGAAAAGGTTTTAAGTTCCTCGGCGTACACATCACGGACAAACAGAAATGGTCCACCGACACAGACAGCGTGGTGAAGAAGGCGCAACAGCGCCTCTTCAACCTCAGGAGGCTGAAGAAATTTGGCTTGTCACCAAAAACACTCACAAACCTTTACAGATGCACAATCGAGAGCATCCTGTCGGGCTGTATCACGCCTGGTACGGCAACTGCTCCGCCCACAACAGTAAGGCTCTCCAGAGGGTAGTGAGGTCTGCACAACGCATTACCGGGGGCAAACTACCTGCCCTCCAGGACACCTACACCACCCGATGTTACAGGAAGGCCAAAAAGATCATCAAGGACAACAACCACCCGAGCCACTACCTGTTCACCCCGCTATCATCCAGAAGGCGATGTCAGTACAGGTGCATCAAAGCTGGGACCGAGAGACTGAAAAACAGCTTCTATCTCAAGGCCATCAGACTTTTAAACAGCCATCACTAAATCAAATCAAATGTATTTATGTAGCCCTTCTTATTTCAGCTGATATATCAAAGTGCGGTACAGAAACCCAGCCTAAAACCCCAAACAGCAAGCAATGCAGGTGTAGAAGCACGGTGGCTAGGAAAAACTCCCTAGAAAGGCCAAAACCTAGGAAGAAACCTAGAGAGGAACCAGGCTATGAGGGGTGGCCAGTCCTCTTCTGGCTGTGCCGGGTGCAGCCTCTCAACTAGCATTGAGAGGCTGCTGCCAACATACAGACTCAATCTCTAGCCACTTTAATAATTAATAATTGGATGTAATAAATGTACTATACTGTACTCTATACCATCTACTGCATCTTGCCTATGCCGCACGGCCATCGCTCATCCATATATTTATATGTACACATTCTTATTCATTCCTTTACACTTGTGGGTATAAGGTAGTTGTTGTGAAATTGTTAAATTACTTGTTAGATATTACTGCACGGTTGGAACTAGAAGCACAAGCATTTCGCTACACTCGCATTAACATCTGCTAACCATGTGTATGTGACCAATAAAATTTGATTTGATCTCAATTCCACTGAGCACTTCTGGGACCTGTTGGATCAGAGGGTGAGGGGGCTAGGGCCATTCCCCCCAGAAATGTCTGGGAACTTGGTGGAAGAGTGGGGTAGCATCTCACAGCAAGAACTGGCAAATCTGGTGCAGTCCATGAGGAGGAGATGCACTACAGTACTTAATGCAGCTGGTGGCCACACCAGATACTGACTGTTACTTTTGATTTTGACTCCCCCTTTGTTCAGGGACACATTACTCAATTTCTGTTAGTCACATGTCTGTGGAGCTTGTTCAGTTTATCTCTCAGTTGTTGAATGTTATGTTCATACAAATATTTACACATGTTACGTTTGCTGAAAATAAACGCAGTTGACACTTAGAGGACGTTTCTTTTTTGCTGAGTTTAGCTACCAATCGGAAGAGGCTGATTTTCTTTTGTGGCTGGCAGTTGGCATGGACCAATTTATCACGCACCACTCTTAGTGAGTATTGGAGCAACACGCGCATTTTAACCTCTCTAGGGTAGGGGGCAGTATTTGCACGGCCGGATAAAAAACGTACCCGATTTAATCTGGTTATTACTACTGCCCAGAAACTAGAATATGCATATAATTATTAGCTTTGGATAGAAAACACTCCAAAGTTTCTAAAACTGTTTGAATGGTGTCTGTGAGTATAACAGAACTCATTTGGCAGGCCAAAACCTGAGAAGATTCCTTACAGGAAGTGCCCTCTCTGACCATTTCTTGGCCTTCTACACTCTCTTTATTGAAAACTGAGGATCTCTGCTGTAACGTGACACTTCCTACGGCTCCCATAGGCTCTCAGAAGGTGGCAAAACGGTGAATGATGCCTTTGGAGCCCCTGGCTGAAAAACAGTAGCGCATTTGGATAGTGGTCGATCAGAGAAAAATGAGACTGGGGCGCGTGCACGAGCCGACACCATGTTTTTATTTTTTCATCTTTGAACGAAAAAAGGGTTTCCCGGTCGGAATATTATCGCTTTTTTACGAGAAAAATCGCATAAAAATGTATTTTAAACAGCGGTTGACTTGCTTCGAAGTACGGTAATGGAATATTTAGAATTTTTTTGTCACGAAACGTGTCGAGCGCGTCACCCTTCGTCACCCTTCGGATAGTGTCTTGAACGCACTAACAAAACAGAGGATATTTGAACGTAACTATGGATTATTTTGAACCAAACCAACATTTGTTATTGAAGTAGAAGTCCTGGGAGTGCATTCTGACGAAGAACAGCAAAGGTAATCCAATTTTTCTTATAGTAAATCTGAATTTGGTCAGGGCCAAACTTGGTGGGTGTCAAAATAGCTAGCCCGTGATGGCGAGCTATCTACTCAGAATATTGCAAAATGTGCTTTTGCCGAAAAGCTATTTTAAAATCGGACATAGCGATTGCATAAAGGAGTTCTGTATCTATAATTCTTAAAATAATTGTTATGTTTTTTGTGAACGTTTATCGTGAGTAATTTAGTAAATTCACCGGAAGTTTGCGGTGGGTATTCTAGTTCTGAACGTCACATGCTAATGTAAAAAGCTGGTTTTTGATATAAATATGAACTTGATTGAACAAAACATGCATGTATTGTATAACATAATGTCCTAGGCGTGTCATCTGATGAAGATCATCAAAGGTTAGTGCTGCATTTAGCTGTGGTTTGGGTTTATGTGACATTATATGCTAGCTTGAAAAATGGGTGTCTGATTATTTCTGGCAGGGGACTCTGCTGACATAATCTAATGTTTTGCTTTCATTGTAAAGCCTTTTTGAAATCGGACAGTGTGGTTAGATTAACGAGAGTCTTGTCTTTAAAATGGTGTAAAATAGTCATATGTTTGAGCAATTGAAGTAATAGCATTTCTAAGGTATTTGAATATCGCGCCACGGGATTCCACTGGCTGTTGAGTAGGTGGGACGATTTCGTCCCACATACCCTAGAGAGGCTAAGAGGACTGAGAATACAGAAGGAGCATACAATAGGGAAAAACGACAAAACTTTTGTTCAGAAATGGGGTGAAATCCTAAACAAATGTGTCGAAGGAAGTAAAAGAGGTTGAAGTTAAGATCAGTGAACATAAGGTTATAATGAAGGAGATTCTAGGCCTGAACTTCACAGCCATAGACGACTCGAATGAAAAAAACAATATAGGAGAGTCAAGTAGTCGAAGAGGGGACCAGGAACACAGGCCATGGATACGGAGCTACAGTAGGACGCGGTAATTAACTCTACAAAAAAAGAGCTCAGTTTTATCTAAGGGACTATCTTTTGTACCTACAGTACATGTACAGACAAACCATTTGATACGAAAGTGTAGTAGATGTCCCTTGGGGGTATCCGTACCTATGTATGACTCCTTATTTTAGATAATACTACATGGTGTCAGAAGTGGGTTTAATAATCACATAAACGTGAAGGACGTACCAAGTAAATCATACATACAGGCTGTTTCAAAGCAGGGAGGGTACAGTGTTGGAGATAAACTGCGCAGATCATTATTGTGCTAGCTAACGAGCAAGGACTAAGTTACTGCTTTGCAACATGTTGCAAGAGGAAGAAACTGGCGGGATTTCAGGGTTTGCAACTCCAAGTTCAACGGGCTCTCGCACAAACACAGACAGGCCAGTGGCTAGTGCTGACGGATTTCGCTTTTGTCACCCCGGAGAATTTTGACTGTATGGACATTCAAAACTGGCCGAAACGGATCAGGCGCTTTGAAAGGTACAGAGTAGCATCGGGCTTAAACGTGAAAAATTAGGCATTTCAAGTTAATATACTGATCTACTCTATGGGTGATGAAGCCGAGGATATATTAAATGCTTCACCATTGACTGAGGAAGAGAAACTTAACTACAGTGCTGTTAAAGACTGTTTTAAAATGTGTTTTGTAGGGAGACACAACATTATATTTTGAGAGAGCTAGGTTTAATATGCGCAAACAGGGTGAAACCACAGACAGTTTTATCACAGCTGTTCACAAGCTAGCAGAACATTGTCAGTTTGGCGCACTCAGGGAAGAGCTGATCCGAGATTGGATTGTAGTGGGAATAAGAAATATATCACTTCCTGAAAAGGTACAGTTGGATTCCCAGCTTACCTTGTCCAAAGCTGTAAACCAGGTTAGGCAGAGTGAGACAGTAAAAAGACAGCAGATGACGCTGCTCGGCATCAGCCAGCAGCTCCTTGCAGAGCGAAGAGAGTGAGGAAATAAATGCGTTTTCATACCGAGCTAAAAAAATGGAGGGGAACACAGAACAGAAACAGACGTGGAGAAAACAATCACAGACAGCACCAGTAGCTAGTTCAAGTGTTTGTCGCAAATGTGGGAAATCCCCTTTCCACAGATGGAAAGATTGCCCAGCAAAGGATGTGGAATGCAGGAAATGTCACAGGAGAGGACACATTTCAGCTGTCTGTCGATTAAAGCAAATGCATGAGGTCTCAGAGGAGGTACAGCAGGACAGCATCTTTCTGGGAGAAGTAAAGGAAAACAATGCTGGCTGGCATTCAGACATTAAACTCAATGGGGAGGTTGTGTCATTTAAACTAGAGATAGGGGCAGCAGTGACAGCTATCCCAACTAGGCTGTATAGCTATAGCAGAGATGGCCCTTTGCTCTCTACAAACAAAAAACTGTACTGGCCCAGTAATAAGATATTACCAGTGGTAGGGCAGTTGGTGATTAAACTGGAGAGTAAAGACAAAAGTGCCATCCAGCCAGTCTTCGTCATTGACTCTCTGGCCAGACCGTTGCTGGGGCTGCCAGCAATTGAAGCATTGTAACTCATTGAGAGAGTGAGCGAACTGGAGGACCCAGGTGAGGTTTTCAAAAATAAATTCTGAAAAGTGTTTTCTGGCCTAGGAAGGATAGAAGGTGACTACAAAATCCGCCTGCCCTTACCACCCCCCGCCGTGTGCCTATCCCTTTATTGGTCAGAGTAAAGGAAGAGTTGGGGAGGATGGAAGAAATTGGGGCGGTGTCTAAAATAGAGTCCCACTGACTGGTGTGCAGGGATGGCAGTGGTCCCAAAAGCCAGTGGGGACATAAGGATCTGTGTGGACATGACTAACTTGAATGAGGCACTCTGCAGAGAGAGACAGATCTTACCATCAGTGGAGCAGTCACTGGCTCAGATGGATGACTCACAAGTCTTCACAAAGCTGGATGCCCACTCAGGCTTCTGGCAGATACCGCTGTCATCAGAGAGTAGGGCGCTCACAACGTTTATAACACCGTTTGGCCGTTACTGTTTTAATGTTTTGCCATTTGGAATCGCTTCCGGTCCTGAGCATTTCCAAAGACGCATGTCCCAGCTGTTGGATGGGCTGAGTGGCGTCATAGTCCACGCGGACGATGTGCTCGTGTGTGGACGGGACAGAACAGAACATGATTTTAAGGCTCACAGCAGTTCTGAACAGAATCCAGGAGACTGGCCTGACACTCAAAGAAAAATGCATTTTTGCTCAGTCAGAGGTCTTGTTCTTGGGACACAAAATCAGTGCAGCTGGAATAGAGCCGGACTCGGAAAAGATCAGCGCAATCACAGATATGCCCAACCCCAGAACGTGGCTGAAGTCAGGACCTTCTTAGGCATGGCCACATATGTGGGTAAGTTCCTCCCACGGTTTTCAGATACAACCAAACCCCGGAGAGACTTACTAGCCAAAGAGAATGACTGGTCATGGGGTCAAGTGCAACAGGTGGCATTTGACAAAATCAAAGGAGACCTGGCCTCAGAGTGTGATGGCCCAGTACTGTCCCCACGCTAAGACAAAGGTATCAGCAGATGCATCATCCTTTGAGCTAGGGGCAGTCCTCACACAGATGCACGACAACATGGAGTGGCGTCCAAAAGCATACATTTCCCGAAACATATCTGACACAGAACAAAGGTATGCACAAGTGGAGAAAGGCGTTGGCTATCACATGGGCATGTGAAAGGCTCAGCCAATACCTTATTGGCCTGCAGTTTACAGCAGAGACTGACCACAAACCACTGTTGGCTCTGTTAGGGACAAAAGCCCTGGACGACTTGCCTCCCAGAGTTCTGCGCTTCCGCCTCCGATTACTGAGGTTCACCTACAAGATGGTGTATGTGCCAGGGAAGGCACTGATCACAGCAGACGCACTCTCCAGGGCCCCAATTAAACATCCATTATCAGAGGAGGAGCAACGTCTAGATGGTGAGGTACAGGTGTCCATTAATGCAATAAGAGGCAGTCTACCTGCATCACCAAACTGCAGCAGATTGCAGAGGATCAACAACGAGACCCCATCTGGCGACAGATAGTGCAGCAGTGCAAAAAGGGATGGCCCAGGCAGGAGGAACTGCCTCAGCTGCTGAAGCCCTATTGGGTGCACCAAAGGGACTTCCACTGTAATGGAGACCTTCTCATGAAAAGACAACAGATAGTTATCCCAGAGACTCTACAACCAGAAATGCTAGACAGAGTGCATGATGGACACATGGGGATAACCAAATGCAGACTGAGGGCTCAACAGTCAGTGTGGTGGCTTGGTCTGAGTACTCAGATTGCCAAGCTGGTGGCCCAGTGTGAGGTCTGTACAAAATGTCAACCTTGTCATCCGGAGCCAATGCTGGCAACGGAGCTGCCAAAATGGCCATGGCAAAAGCTATGCGCAGAAATGTTCTATTGGAAAAATGACACTTATATGCTAGTTGTAGATTACTATTCAAGATACACTGAAATTGCAAAGACACCCATAACCACATCAGCTGGTGTTATTACTGGATTTAAGTTCATTTCTTCCAGGCAAGGGGTCGCTGAGGTCCTGGTTACAGATAACGCTCCCCAGTTCTCCGCGAGCTCCTTTTCTGCTTTTGCCGCAGAATATGACTTCACACATGTGAACAGTAGCCCCTACCATGCACAGAGTAACGGTGAGGCAGAGAGAGCTGTGAAAACAGTCAAGGTACTGCAGAAAAAGAACAAGGATCCATACAGGGCTCTGTTAGCTTACAGAGTTACACCACTGCATCATGGCCTGCCGAGCTCCTGATGGGCAGGAGGCTGCGCTCCTCATTGCCTGTCTCGCCGGCTCAGTTTAAACCCCGATGGCCTAACAGGAAGGCCTTCCCTGAGAGGGACAAACGGCTGAAACAAACGCAAACTGGAGACCTTAATCGGAGACACCTTGTGGTGGACACAAGCTCAGAGGAGGTACGGAGGAACAAAACACACATCAGAGCTCTTCCAGATCTACCAGCCACACAGACTGAGGCCACAGACAACGCACAAAAAGAGGGTGAAGGAGAGAGAATGCTCACAGAGCCACAAGCGCGCCCAAAAAGGGATGTGAAGCCACCAGAGTGGTTGAAAGACTATGTTACGTGAAGATCATACATACTGTGGGGGACCATACCCAGCTAAAAGAGACTAGACTGTACCTAAGTTAATGTTCATACTGTGTAATTTAATGTTTTCATACTGTTTCAGGATGTGAAGTAGCATGTTAGAGAATAATACTGGTTTCCAAATTGCATTTCAGTTATGCTTCAGTGGTTATGCATGTTGAGTTCTTGTTCATGGGAGAGGGGAAGATGTAGTATGATGTCCCTTGGGGGTATCCGTACCTAGGTATGATGCGCAGACTAGGCTAGTAAACATGCTGAAGCTAGAACCTCATTGTTGTGCCGCCTTATTTGAGATAATACCACAGAAAGTAGATATGTTTAAATTCTTTCTCAAGATTAAACTTAAGCACATGATTTCTCTAAACACTTTCGGAACTAGAAACCCAACAAAGAACTGGTACCCATTTTAAGCCCAAAAGCAAATTCTGTCTGATAGTTAACAACTCCTCGATTAATAGCTATTGTAGGTTAGTCGAACAAGAAGCCATGTCAGTATATAGGAGAAAAGCAAACCACATTCAGAAGAACCTCACAAGGACAGAACAGGCACTTAATTAATTTTTTTACCTTTATTTATTTGAACTAATGAAAGATTCAGCTTTTGTTATCAAACCTGCAGACAAGGAGGGTGCTGTGGTCATTTTAGACTATGAAAAATACAAAGAAGAGATTCAGAGACAACTCAGTAATGAACGTTTCTATAGAAAATTAAGTGTTGATCCCACACAGGTGTTCCAAAGGGATATATGCTCTAATCTGGAGCCCTATTAAACCACCTTATCTCAAAACCTGAATATGAATAGCTTTGCTGCAAATGTGCCATACGTCCATGCCTGTACATTTTGCCGAAATTAACCAAAACTAAAACACAACAAGGCAATTATCCAGGCAGACCAGTGGTTGCAGGAATAGGGTCAATGCTAGAGCATGTGCAAGCATTGCCATCATATGTAAAAGACTAGACTTCATTAACAAGATCTCACCAATAACGGGATTAACAGAAGACTGCATTCTGGTCACATTAGATGTTGAGAGTCTACAGTTGAAGTCGGAAGTTTACATTCACTTATGTTGGAGTCATTAAAACTTGTTTTTCAACCACTCCACAAATTTC
Organism: Salmo trutta; assembly: GCF_901001165.1. NCBI lineage: Eukaryota > Metazoa > Chordata > Actinopteri > Salmoniformes > Salmonidae > Salmo > Salmo trutta. The sequence goes on from NC_042995.1 coordinate 20,974,852, forward strand.
TTGTTAACAAACTATAGGTTTGGCAAGTCAGTTAGGACATCTACTTTGTGCATAACACAATACATTTTCCCAAAAATTGTTTACAGACAGATTATTTCACTTATAATTCACTGTATCACAATTCCACTGGGTCAAAAGTTTACATACACTAAGTTGACTGTGCCTTTAAACAGCTTGGAAAATTCCAGAAAATGATGCCATGGCTTTAGAAGCTTCTGATAGGCTAATTGAAATAATTTGAGTCAATTGGAGGTCTACCTGTGGACTTATTTCAGGCCTACCTTCAAACTTACTGCCTCTTTGCTTGACATCATGGGAAAATCTAAAGAAATTAGCCAAGACCTCAGAAAAACAATTGTAGACCTCCACAAGTCTGGTCCATCCTTGGGAGCAATTTGCAAATGCCTGAAGGTACCACGTTCATCTGTACAAACAATAGTACGCAAGTATAAACACCATGGGACCACGCAGCCGTCATACCGCTCATGAAGGAGACGTGTTCTGTCTTCTAGAGATGAACGTACTTTGGTGCGAAAAGTGCAAATCAATCCCAGAACAGCAGCAAAGGACCTTGTGAAGATGCTGGAGGAAACAGGTACAAAAGTATCTATATCCATAGTAAAACGAGTCCTATATCAACATAACCTAAAAGGCCGCTCAGCAAGGAAGAAGCCACTGCTCCAAAACCGGCATAAAAAAAGCCAGACTACAGTTTGCAACTGCACATGGGGACAAAGACCTCTGGTCTGATGAAACAAAAATAGAACTGTTTGGCCATAATGACCTTCGTTATGTTTGGAGGAAAAGGGGGGATGCTTGCAAGCCGAAGAACACCATCCCAACCGTGAAGCACGGGGGTAGCAGCATCATGTTGTGGGGGTACTTTGCTGCAGGAGGGACTGGTGCACCTCACAAAATAGATGGCATCATGAGGATGGGAAATTATGTGGATATATTGAAGCAACATCTCAAGACATCAGTCAGGAATTTAAAGCTTGGTCGCAAATGGGTCTTCCAAACGGACAATGAGCCCAAGTATACTTCCAAAGTTATGGCAAAATGTCTTAAGGACAACAAAGTCAAGGTATTGGAGTGGCCATCACAAAGCCCGACCTCAATCCTATAGAACATTTGTGAGCCGAACTGAAAAAGCATGTGTGCGAGCAAGGAGGCCTACAAACCTGACTCAGTTACATCAGCTCTGTCAGGAGGAATGGGCCAAAATTCACCAACTTATTGTGGGAAGCTTGTGGAATGCTTCCAGAAACGTTTGACCCAAGTTAAACAATTTAAAGGCAATGCTACCAAATACTAATTGAGTGTATGTAAACTTCTGACCCACTGGGAATGTGATGAAAGAAATAAAAGCTGAAATAAATAATTCTCTCTAATATTATTCTGACATTTCACATTCTTAAAATAAAGTGGTGATCCTAATTGACCTAAAACAGGGAATTTTTTATAGGATTAAATGCCAGGAATTGTGAAAAAATTTGTTTAAATGTATTCGGCTAAGGTGTATGTAAACTTCCAACTTCAACTGTATATACCAGCATTCCCCATAGCGGGGGGCTGGAACTCACGAAAAGTCGGAGATGCTGTCAAGAAACACTGGCATGCTTTATCATCGAACCCAGCTTTGCCAGGTGAATATAAAAATCCACCACTTGTTGTACATAGGAGAGGTCGCAATTTACACGATAAATTGGTCCATGCCAACTGCCAGCCACAAAAGAAAATCAGCCAGGCTCTTTTACGCCCTCTTCCAATTGGTAGCTATAAATGCAGTTGCGCACAGTGCAACAATATGATGAAGTGTGAATATTTCTGCCACCCACATACAGGAAAACAGTTCCAAATAAATGACATTATTACGTGCTTCACCACCCATGTTATCTACATGATTAAATGTCCATGTGGGCTGTGTTATGTAGGTAAAACCTCTCGTTATCTCAAACAGAGAATTTGCGAACACAAAAATTAAATCTGGAGAAACGACAGGGATTATACTGTCACAGTACATTTTAAGATATCAGACAGGTGAGGTGATATAAACTCAGCAAAAAAAGAAACGCCCTCTCACTGTCAACTGCGTTTATTTTCAGCTGTGTGGACATAACAAGATTCAACAACTGAGATAAACTGAACAAGTTCCACAGACATGTGACTAACAGAATAATGTGTCCCTGAACACAGGGGGGGGGGTCCATCAGTATCTGGTGTGGCCTCCAGCTGCATTAAGCACTGTAGTGCATCTCCTCCTCATGGACTGCACCAGATTTGCCAGTTCTTGCTGTGAGATGTTACCCCACTCTTCCACCAAGGCACCTGCAAGTTCCCGGACATTTCTGGAGGGAATGGCCCTAGCCCTCACCCTCTGAACCAACAGGTCCCAGACGTGCTCAATGGGATTGAGATCCGGGCTCTTCGCTGGCCATGGCAGAACACTGACATTCCTGTCTTGCAGGAAATCACACACAGAACGAGCTGTATGGCTGGTGGCATTGTCATGCTGGAGGGTCATGTCAGGATGAGCCTGCAGGAAGGGTACCACATGAGGGAGGAGGATGTCTTCCCTGTAACGCAGTGTTGAGATTGCCTGCAATGACAACAAGCTCAGTCCGATGATGCTGTGACACACCGCCCCACACCATGACTGACCCTCCACCTCCAATACAGGCCTTGGTGTAACACTCATTCCTTCGACGATAACAGCGAATCCGACCATCACCCCTGGTGAGACAAAACTGTGACTCGTCAGGGAAGAGCACTTTTTGCCAGTCCTGTCTGGTTCAGCGATGGTGGGTTTGTGCCCATAGGCGACGTTGTTGCCGGTGATATCTGGTGAGTACCTGCCTTACAACAGGCCTACAAGCCCTCAGTCCAGCCTCTCTCAGCCTATTGCGGTCAGTCTGAGCACTGATGGAGGGATTGTGCGTTCCTGGTGTAACTCGGGCTGTTGTTGTTGCCATCCTGTACCTGTCCCGCAGGTGTGATGTTCGGATGTACCGATCCTGTGCAGGTGTTGTTACACGTTGTCTGCACTGCGAGGACGATCAGCTGTCCATCCTGTCTCCCTGTAGCGCTGTCTTAAGCTGACCCGTTTACGAACCTCTGCCGGTCCTGACCATGAGCCTGACTGCTGTTCTGTATCTTATGCACTCTGCCCTCGATTGCGGACCTCTGCGTGCCTTTGACCTGTCTTTTGCCTGCCCCCTGTTTGGGTCAATAAACATCTGTGACTCTAGCTGTCTGCATCTGGGTCTTATCCTGAGTTCTGATAGGTGGACCATTTCAGATCGTAAGTGATGTGTACGCCGAGGACCTTGAAGCTTTCCACCTTCTTCACTGTGGTCCCGTCGATGTGGATAGGGACGTGCTCCCTCTGCTATTTCGTGAAGTCCACGATCAGCTCCTTTGTTTTGTTGACGTTGAGTGAGAGGTTATTTTCCTGGCACCACTCTCCCAGGGCCCTCACCTCCTCCTATTGTCTATAGACCCTGCCACATACGTCTCGTGTCTGAGCCGTTGAATTGCGACTCCACTTTGTTTCTGTACTGACGTTTTGCCTGTCTGATTGCCTTACAGAGGGAATAACTACACTGTTTGTATTGTACCATATTCCCAGTCATCTTGCCGTGTGTGTGTGTGTGTGTGTGTGTGTGTGTGTGTGTGTGTGTGTGTGTGTGTGTGTGTGTGTGTGTGTGTGTGTGTGTGTCCGTGAGTGCTGGGGGATTGTGTGTGTGTGTGTGTGACATGTTTGTATATGAAAAGACAAGGAGGCAGCACCTCTTGACCACACCTGACATTTTATGAGCAAATAGGACTACAAGTTAGTAAAACCTTTTTTTGTTCTTTCTAAGACGAAGTATACTTATTTTTATCGTAAAAACAGAGTAAAATAATGACATTGATACCGCTAGGACACTGACCCCTATGTTGAGGTTTGAAGTCACACGGCCCTCGTCTGTCTCTTGATTATTGGAAATGTACACAGCTTAATAAGAAACTAATATTCCTCTAATATGTCATACTGATATTCCCAATATTACCTAAGATCTCAGATATTACCTACTGACATTCAGATGAACAGGGCAGCAAGGCAGACTACTTTCAGCATGGCTAAACGTTTAACTGGATACATTACCAATCTCATGAATTCGTTTTGGATTTCATTTTTAAATCCAAATGAACAGCACCCCATCTGGAGCAGGCCTCAGAAGTGAATGTCTGCCCCGTTCACATTATTTTCCCAACCATATCAACACTCAGAAACGTTAGCTTTACCTCCTCTGACTGGTAATTGTTTTAAACACTTCTCATTATTTGTTGCAATGTGTCAGTGGTGGAAAAAGTACCCAATTGCCTTCATAGAAAATGACACAAGTAAAAGTGAAAGTTACGCAGTAAAATACTACTTGAGTAAAAGTCTAAAAGAATTTGGTTTTAAATATACTTAAGTATCAAAAGTAAAAGTAGATGTCATTTAAAATTCCTTATACTAAGCAATCCAGACGGCACATATAAAAATATATATATAATTACCGGCAGTGGCGACCCATCATTCAGGGCAGGTGGGGTAGAGCGCCATCTGTTTTGAGCCCCACCCGAAAAAAAATGAAATAAAAAATGAAATATTTTTCTTTGTTTTTTTGTTGCCTTATTAATACGTGTCACATATCAGTTTGCAAACAATGTAAAAAAAATGTAATAATATTAACTTAGATAATGCCGCTTACTTTTTTTTGCTTTCTTGAGTAAGGCAGCTCCAAAACACAGGTGTTTCAGCCTAGCTCAGTGCTTTCTGTGGTGGTGGAAGAGCCAGCAAAAAATACGTAGCGTAGGGATTGGTTCAGTGTTCTGTCACTCACGGAGACACTACGCAATTGCAAAATCTATGAGTAGAGCTTGAAAATTCAAGCCCCTTGGGTGCTGCCATAGAGTTACGTTAGAAGTGCCCATCCAAGAAGGCTCAAGGTCATTGGCCACTGATAAAATGGCGTCAAATCACGTTATATCTACCATAGCTTTGATAGGACTGATCATACTTTCAAAATCCTAGCTAGCAAGCTAGCAGTCATCATGAATCAAGTCGACAATCTACTGGCAAATCCTTTTCATATGAAGATAAATAATGAAGAGAAAATATAGATAAAACTTATCGATGCTCATTGGCCATTGGACAAAAACATTACACAACAAGTTGGAAATCGCAAATTCGACAATAGGTGGTTTGGAAGGAATCAGTGGCTAACTGCAAGCATTGCAAATCAATCACTAGCCTGCTATTCAGTGAAATGGGTGTGTGGTCTCTTTTCCAAGCTTAAAAGGAAAAACATTCAACATTGGCCATGCTGTCAATTTCCATTTGCTCGAAACAACTGGAAACTCAGAACTGGGAAATCTCAGACTTCAGTGAGTTCAAGACAACTGGGAACTCGGGAAAAAAACAAGCTCCGACTGGGAAAATACGTTTTGATTGGTCATCCAACTCGGGAACTCGGGGCTCTTTCTAGAGCTCCGACCTGAAGATCACTGACGTCATCATGATTCAACATTGTTTTTTTTAGAGTTCCCTGTTGTCTTGAAAGCACCATAAATCCAGAGAATGCCAGACTTTGATGACAAAATTTGCCCAAGGACTGCTGTGCCACCTTCCTGTTCAAGTGAGCACAGCACAACAAGGTGACTCCAAAAATGTATTGTATGCTGCTGCATAAATTATGTAAAATGCCAGGGAGATATGTATACTGTAGCTAAGAAAGTAATACGAAGTGTATGTTGTGTAGTAAGATGTTAGTAGCATCGCCGTAATAATTAGGTACATTTTCCCCTCATAATTTAGCCTACTGTTCTGACTTGGTGGTGCACATGCAGTGGTGGAAAAGTACTCAATTGTCATACTTGAGTAAAAGTAAAGATACCTTAATCGAAAATGACTCGAGTGAAAGTGAAAGTCACCCAGGAAAATACTAATTGATTAAAAGTATTTGGTTTTAAAAAATATTCCAAAAGTAAATGGAATTGCTAAAATGTACTAACCTATCAAAAGTAAAAGTATAAACTAGAGGTCGACCGATTAAACGGAATGGCCGATTAATTAGGGCCAATTTCAAGTTTTCATAACAATCGGAAATCGGTATTTTTGGACGCCGATTTGGCCAATTTGTTTTATTTATTTTTTATTTTTTATTATTATTATTTTTTTATTATTATTATTTTTTTTAGACCTTTATTTAACTAGGCAAGTCAGTTAAGAACACATTCTTATTTTCAATGACGGCCTAGGAACGGTGGGTTAACTGCCTTGTTCAGGGGCAGAACGACAGATTTTTACCTTGTCAGCTCAGGGATTCAATCTTGCAACATTAACTAGTCCAACGCTCTAACCACCTGCTTTACATTGCACTCCACGAGGTTACGCGAATGCAGTAAGAAGCTAAGGTAAGTTGCTAGCTAGCATTAAACTTATCTTATAAAAAACAATCAATCAATCATAATCACTAGTTAACTACACATGATTGATGATATTACTAGTTTATCTAGCCTGTCCTGCGTTGCATATAATCGCTTAGGTACACGTTGCTCCAACCATAAACATCAATGCCTTTCTTAAAATCAATACACAAGTATATATTTTTAAACCTGCATATTTAGTTAATATTGCCTGCAAACATGAATTTCTTTTAACTAGGGAAAGTGTGTCACTTCTCTTGCAAACAGAGTCAGCGTATATGCAGCAGTTTGGGCCGCCTGACTCGTTGCGAACTGTGAAGACTATTTCTTCCTAACAAAGACAGTCGACTTCGCCAAACAGGGATGATTTTACAAAAGCGCATTTGCGAAAAAAGCACAATCGTTGCACGACTGTACCCAACCATAAACATCAATGCCTTTCTTAAAATCAATACACAGAAGTATATATTTTTAAACCTGCATATTTAGCTAAAAGAAATCCAGGTTAGCAGGCAATATTAACCAGGTGAAATTATGTAATTTTGCGTTCATTGCACGCAGAGTCAGTGTATATGCAACAGTTTGGGCGAACTAATTTGCCAGGATTTTACTTAATTATGACATAACATTGAAGATTGTGCAATGTAACAGGAATAACGTTTTGTTTTCGAGATGATAGTTTCCGGATTCGACCATATTATTGACCTAAGGCTCGTATTTCTGTGTGTTATTATGTTATAATTAAGTCTATGATTTGATAGAGCAGTCTGACTGAGCGATGGTAGGCAGCAGCAGGCTCGTAAGCATTCATTCAAACAGCACTTTCGTGCGTTTTGCCAGCAGCTCTTCGCAATTCTTCAAGCATTGCACTGTTTATGACTTCAAGCCTGTTAACTTCCAAGATTAGGCTGGTGTAACCGATGTGAAATGGCTAGCTAGTTAGCGGGGTGCGCGCTAATAGCGTTTCAAACGTCACTCGCTCTGAGACTTGGAGTAGTTGTTTCACCTCCTCTGCATGGGTAACGCTGTTTCGAGGGTGGCTGTTGTCAATGTGTTCCTGGTTCGAGCCCATTTAGGAGCGAGTGTCACGATTCCGTAAGGCAGGAGGAAAAGGCAGAGTCAAACGCAGGAGACGTAGTCCAGTAGTGCCGTAGAACGGTATATTTATTGCACCGAAAAACCCACTCGGTGTAACAAAAGGGACTAGGGTGTGCCCAGAGACCACACGGGAACACAGTAAACCCCGAGAAAACAAAGATACGCACGGGGCGCAGCCCGGCAAATATAACATTCCTCTAGCGAGAATCCGCTGGGGAAAAATGTGCAAAAACACAGAACGTTCACAGACCTGCCCGCTGACGAATAAACAATCCCGCACAAAACACAAACCAAAAGGAACAAACTAAATACCCCCCCTACTAATTACAGAAAAGGAAACAGGTGCGGACTTAAACAGACAAAACACAACGAACACAGAACATAGATCGGGGGCAGCTAGTAGACCGGCGACGACGACCGCCGAGCGCCGGCCGGCCGAGGAGGGGCTCCATTTTCTGTGGATACTGTGACAGTACCCCTCCCCTGACGCGCAGTACCCCTCCCCTGACGCGCGCTGACGCCGGCCTCGGGGACGGCCCGGAGGGCGAGGCGCCGGCCGGTCCGGACGGAGACGATGGAACTCCTGGAGCATAGTGGGATCCAAAATGTCCCCCACCGGAACCCAGCACCTCTCCTCCGGACCGTACCCCTCCCAGTCCACGAGGTACTGCAGGCCCCCTACCCGACGCCGGGAGTCCAGGATGGCCCGGACTGTGTACGCCGGGGCCCCCCCGATGTCCAGGGGGGGCGGAGGGACCTCCCGCACCTCAGCGTCCTGTAGTGGACCAGCTACCACCGGCCTGAGGAGAGACACTTGAAACGAGGGGTTAATACGGTAGTATGATGGGAGTTGCAACCTATAACACACCTCGTTTATTCTCCTCAGGACTTTGAACGACCCCACAAATCGCGGACCCAGCTTCCGGCAGGGCAGGCGGAGGGGCAGGTTCCGGGTCGAGAGCCAGACTCTGTCTCCCGGATTATAAACGGGAGCCTCACTGCGGTGGCGGTCAGCGCTCTCTTTCTGTCGACCTATCGCTCGCCTCAGGCATTCCTGGACAGCCCTCCAGGTCTCCTGAGAGCGCTGTACCCATTCCTCCACCGCAGGAGCCTCCGTCTGGCTCTGCTGCCAGGGCACCAGGACAGGCTGATAACCTAACACAACCTGAAAAGGTGACAGGTTAGTAGAGGAGTGGCGCTGAGAGTTCTGGGCCATCTCGGCCCATGGCACGAACCTCGCCCACTCCCCTGGCCGGTCCTGGCAACACGACCGCAGGAACCTGCCCACATCCTGGTTAATGCGCTCTACCTGCCCATTACTCTCGGGGTGAAAACCCGAGGTCAGGCTGACCGAGACCCCCAGCCTCTTCATAAACGATCTCAACACCCTGGAAGTAAACTGGGGACCCCGATCAGATACGATGTCCTCGGGCACCCCGTAGTGCCAGAAGACTTGGGTGAATAGGGCCTCCGCGGTCTGTAGGGCCGTAGGAAGACCGGGTAATGGGAGCAGATGGCAGGACTTCGAGAACCGATCCACAACGACCAGGATGGTAGTGTTCCCCTGAGATGGAGGGGAGATCCGTAAGGAAATCCATCGAGAGGTGAGACCAAGGTCGCTGTGGAACGGGGAGGGGCTGTAATTTCCCCCGAGGCAGGTGCCTAGGAGCCTTGCACTGGGCGCACACCGAACAGGAAGAGACATAGTGTCTTACATCCTCAGCCAAGGTGGGCCACCAGTACTTTCCTTTCAGGCCTCGCACTGTCCGTTCCACTCCAGGATGACCCGAGGAGGGTAGAGTGTGAGCCCATCGGATCAGGCGATCGCGAACACCAAGCGGAACGAACTTCAGACCCGCGGGACATTGAGGGGGAGTGGGTTCCGCCTGAACCGCCTGCTCGATGTCCGCATCCACCTCCCATACCACCGGTGCCACTAGACAGGACGCCGGGAGTATGGGAGTCGGATCGATGGTCTGCTCCTCAGAGTCGTAGAGACGTGACAGTGCGTCGGCCTTCCGGTTCCGAGACCCCGGAATGTAGGAAAGGGTGAATTGGAACCTCGTAAAGAGCATGGCCCACCTGGCCTGACGAGGATTAAGTCTCCTCGCTGCTCGGATGTACTCCAGGTTACGGTGGTCGGTCCAGATGAGAAAAGGGTGACGTGCCCCCTCAAGCCAATGTCTCCACACTGTCAAAGCCTTGACCACGGCCAACAACTACCTGTCCCCCACGTCATAGTTGCGCTCCGCCAGACTCAGCTTCTTAGAAAATAATGCACAGGGGCGGAGCTTCGGAGGAGCGCCCGAGTGCTGCGACAGCACTGCTCCGACCCCAGCCTCGGACGCGTCCACCTCTACTATGAATGGCAAAGAGGGATCCGGATGCGCCAGCACCGGAGCGTCGGTAAACAGAACCTTCAGACGACGGAAGGCTCTGTCCGCCTCTGCCGACCACCGCAGTCGCACCGGACCCCCCTTCATCAGTGAGGTAATGGGAGCTGCCACCTGACCAAAACCCCGGATAAACCTCCGGTAATAATTGGCGAACCCCAAGAACCGCTGCACCTCCTTCACCGTGGTAGGGGTCGGCCAATTATGCACGGCCGTAACGCGATCACATTCCATCACCACCCCTGTGGTGGAAATGCGATATCCCAGGAAAGAGACGGCTCGTTTGGAGAACTCACATTTCTCAGCCTTGACGTATAGGTTATGCTCCAGCAGCCGCCCAAGCACTCTGCGCACCAGAGCCACATGCGCGGCGCGTGTGGCGGAGTAGATCAGAATGTCATCGATGTACACCACCACACCCTGTCCGAGAACCTCGTCCACAAAGGATTGGAAGACAGCAGGAGTATTTTTTAACCCATACGGCATGACGAGGTACTCATAATGGCCAGATGTGGTACTAAATGCGGTTTTCCACTCGTCTCCCCCTCGGATGCGCACCAGGTTATACGCGCTCCTGAGATCTAGTTTGGTGAAGAAGCGCGCCCTGTGAAATGACTCCACCGCCGTAGCAATGAGAGGTAGCGGGTAACTGAACCCCACTGTGATCGAATTTAGACCTCTATAGTCAATGCACGGGCGCAGACCTCTCTCCTTCTTCTTCACAAAAAAGAAGCTCGAGGAGACAGGGGATTTAGATGGCCGAATGTATCCCTGTATCCCCACGAAATCTGAGGGTTGTGAGTGGCTAGCCAGGGGATACCCAGTACCACTGGAAACGCCGGGGAGTCAATGAGGAAGAGGCTGATACGTTCCACATGACCCCCCCACGTCGCCATAACAAGTGGTACATTAGCCTCCCCCCCTTGGCCGGACCCTAGTGGTCGACTGTCTAAGGCGTGCACAGGGAAGGGGTGGTCCAGCTGAACCAGGGGAATCCCTAACCTTTTAGCGACCCCACGGTCCATAAAACTCCCAGCTGCACCTGAATCGACTAGTGCCTTATACTGGAAGTGAGGGGAAAAATCAGGAAAACAAACTGAAATGTACATATGGTCGACAGGGGGCTCTGGGTGTGGCTGGTGCTGACTCACCTGGGGGGTCGATGTAGTGCTCTGCCTGCCATCCGAACTCCCGGGGGGACCCCTCCAGCACCGGTCCGCAGTGTGGGATGGGGATGGAAGCTATACTGTTACACTGGCAAGACTAAAGTGTCTATAAGAACATCCAATAGTCTAAGGTATATGAAATACAAATCGTATAGAGAGAAATAGTCCTATAATTCCTATAATATCTACAACCTAAAACATCTTACCTGGGAATATTGAAGACTCATGTTAAAAGGAACCACCAGCTTTCATGTTCTCATGTTCGGAGCAAGGAACTTAAACGTTTTTTACATGGCACAAATTGCACTTTTAATTTCTTCTCCAACACTTTTTTTTGTATTATTTAAACCAAATTGAACATGTTTCATTATTTATTTGAGGCTAAATTGATTTTATTGATGTATTATATTAAGTTAAAATAAGTGTTCATTCAGTATTGTTGTAATTGTCATTATTACAAATAAATAAAGTTTAAAAAATCGGCCGATTAATCGGCAGCGCCTTTGTTGGTCCTCCAATAATCGGCATCGGTATCGGCGTTGAAAAATCATAATCGGTCAACCTCTAGTATAAACCATTTCAAATTCCTTATAGTAAGCAAACCGGACAGCACAATTGTATTCTTTTTTATTGATGGATAGCCAGGGGCACACTCCAACACTCAGACATCATTTACAAACAAAACATTTGTGTTTAGTGAGAGTACAGATCAGAGGCAGTAGGGATGACCAGGGATGTTCTCTTGATAAGTGTTTGAATTGGACAATTTTCCTGTCAATAAGTAACGGGTACTTTTGGGTGTCAGGGAAAATGTATGGAGAAAAAAGTACACAATTTTCTTTAGGAATGTAGTGAAGTAAAAGTAGGCAAAAATACAAATAGTAAAGTACAGATACCCCCCAAAAATACTTAAATAGTACTTTAAAGTATTTTTACTTAAGTACTTTACACCACTGTGTACATGTAGCCTATAGCCTGTTTTAGAGAAATGTAATCATTGAATATTGTAAGAGCTTTCATTGTCTGCTTATATGCCCCCTTTATTTATCTTACGGTTCTGACCTGGTGTACAGGGAGAATCCTGTAAGAACGGCCCGTGTTCTGAATTCTGTCGCTGTACATTTCAAAAGTGCTGAACAAGTAGTTATATTGACTACGTCCTAGCTCGCTCATTCATGTCTTAATCGAAATTACGGATTGCCTCTTTTCCGCTCGTTGTCTCCTTATGCCATAGTTTGTACATCTCAATTGTCAGTAGAACCCACATTTGTTTAAGCAAGTCAGCCATATATCAGCTATGGTTTTTAAAGGCAGTAAATGAGGCTGAATGAACTGTTTCGGTGCCAGACAAGGCTCCGCTGATAGCCAGGTGTAGCAGTGATAAGGTGTTGGGATTCTGCTGTTGGGACAGCTTGATTGTAGGCCCTAACAGTTTGTGGGCACCGTTTGTCACCATTATAGTACAATTAATGTATTGTTTAGTGTTGTGGAGTGGCTTTGCTGGCATGCATTAAAAACTGTAATGATAGAATTTGCCACACCAAGATTTAGATGCTAAAATCTGCACTGATTACCGGATAGCCAGGGGCATACTCCAACACACAGACATCATTCAGATTTGTGTATCCGCCAGATCAGAGGCAATAGAGATGACCAGAGATGTTCTTAATAAGTGCGTGAATTGGACCATTTTCCTGTTCTGCTAAACATTCAAAATGTCACAAGTACTTTTGGGTGTCAGGGAAAATTCATGGAGTAATGTTGATGTTTCAACGTCACAATATACTGTATGCTTCCCTACATTTTTTCAGCTGGTAAAGGTGGAACTTCAGATGAGTCTTGTGAGGCCTGTGGTCGTCCTAGAGCAAACAAACAAACATGTACGTGTTCGTGAGAGTCACCTTGCCATAACTGCAGGCAACAGGATTATGGAATGTCTTGCCCTTTTGATTATGGAGTGTGGTGCCGTCTGAAGTTTATGGAGTATTTTGCCATTTTAGTTATATTGTTTATGGCACAGTCTGTGAGTGGTTTACATAAAGGTGTTGCCATAAGGTGGACCTTAGACAACATTCAAATAACAGGCTATAGCGAACCAGTTTAGAAACAACTGTATATAAAGTGATCAGGAAAGTACATGTGAAATTTACCATGCACATTTATGGATTAACACTTAAATTTGCTATTTTTTATTTCTCAAATCAGAGGAATTATATTTTACTAATTAGTATTTTACTCATTCCTCTGTCTTTAAAGATCGAAGTGACTAAAGATCTATTTGCTCTTTATTCATGTATTACACATGTATCATTCACTTAATTAGGTTTAAAGAGAATGATTAATCAGTAATTGTTGTGAATTACTTGCTCAAATCTAGACTACCGGACTGCAGTCAGACTGCAGTGTTTCCAGGTTAGAGGTCATTCCCTGCTCCCTGTGCGGGTAATGGTCAGGCATGCACAAGTAGATTGAGTTGATCTTCTCTTTGTAGCTTAGGTGTCCTCTTTCTACTCTCCTCTCTGCACACCAGAGACCTGAGAACACACAACAACAGAGGCTACATATCATCACACACTTTATGTTAAACAGACACATGTTGTTTTGCGTTATCATCAAACAGGGGATATAGCACATGTATACTGATAGGATCATGTTTTGATTACCCTGTTGTTGCAGGAAATGTCCGCAGGTTGACAAAGTGCAGTCAACTTAACTCTAAGGGCAACAATTATCTGATTGGTTTAGGGCAGAACAAATCTGATTGGTTTCTAAAAAAAAATCACAGAAATGTCCTACACAGCAGGAAATGCAAACATGTAGTTAATATGAGGTTGAAAAAGACCTCTAAAGTTTATTTCCACTTTAAAATGGCAGACTTGATTAGCACTAACTAAAAATGTAACCAACAAAACGTCCATTAATTATAATCCACACAGTAATTCATATTTCCTGTTGCTGCAGGATTATTTTCCCGCTATGAGAAACTGGTTAAATTAAGATCCTACACCTGTAGTAGCCTTTGTAGAATAAACATAATTTGGCAATTGAAATTTAACACCTATCAATCATTAAGTAAATAGATCAGTTAGCTACCTCGGGCTGGTGTTTTACCACATCCTGTTGAGACAAAGTCCTACAACACAAACAGAGAGCATCAGCGCTGTCTCACAAACACACATACACACACACACACACACAATAATTCAGCCCTGGCATTCTATCCACACCTGCCCACATCACTGTGCGCGCCATCAACTCAAATCATGAGTAATGATCTTAGAAAAGTAATTCATAGGGCTTTAATAGGAAGTATGATAAATAGACTATTGAGGTATTCAATAAATGTCTTGTTTCATCTAACACGTCTAAGCAGGAATCCATGATTCAAGATAATTTGATGTGTAACCTAATCTAGTGATCAGAGCCCCCAGAAAACGTGTGGCGAGACAACAATTACCCCAGTACTTTTCAATCTAGTGTGGCGTCGCCACACCACCTTCAAAGCAGCAGCACCGAACGTGTTTACCAGAGATATTCATTAGTTAATTTCATAGACAAGCATAGAAAAATATTTTGCAATGGAAAAGAAAGCAGGCGTTTCAGCCCGTTTTGTCTGCTTTGTCTTAGTAAATGCAACCCTACCTCCTGATTTCACGCGGTAACCCCCACACTTGCTGCGACAGGTGGATTCACTTGTCAGTCACTTGTAACTCCTAACTACAGCCTACAGAGCCTCATCAACCACTCCTCTCAACAACTCTGACTCTGCACTTGGTTTCTTTCCTTACTCACGCTACTCTCCGGTCTGTGGGAACCTGGTGGAATCTGACTTTGTAGCTGTGTTATCTAGTGGTGACCCTCTTCTCCTGCCTGGTTGCCTGCCTCATACTAGAGTGAACACAAATGTCCATGGAAAACAAGGTATGTGTTACCAAAAGCAGTTAATAAAAGCAGTTTAGTCATTCTCTAAAACTATCTAGAATGATTCAATCTATAGCTAGCTAACAAAACTGCCAAAGTTAGCTTGTTGGTGATTATTCACGAATTAAGCAGAGCCAGAAAGGAAACCCGAGTGCCCCACCTCAGTCGACGCATCAGCTGAGATGGTACCAATTATAAGCTAGTATCAATCACGTCTACCTTATTTGACGGTTTAATTAAATTGACCGTGTCCGCTCACTCATTCTGCTGCTGCTTACTGCGCTAAAGTCTTCTTGGGTATGACGCTACAAGCTTGGCATACATGTATTTGGGGAGTTTTTCCCATTCTTCTCTGCAGGTCCTCTCAAGATCTGTCAGGTTGTTATTTTCAGGTCTCTCCAGAGATGTTCGATCGGGTTCAAGTCCAGGCTTTGACTGGGCCACTCAAGGACATTCAGAGACTTGTCTCAAAGCCACTCCAGCATTGACTTGGTTGTGTGCTTAGGTTCGTTGTCCTGTTGGAAGGTGAACCTTCGCCCAGACTGTAGTCCTGAGCGCTCTGGAGCAGGTTTTCATCAAGGATCTCTCTGTACTTTGCTCCGTTCATCTTTCTCTCGATCCTGACTAGTCTCCCAGTCCCTGTCACTGAAAAACATCCCCACAGCATGATGCTGCCATCACCATGCTTCATCGTAGGGATGGTGCCAGATTTCCTCCAGACGTGACACTTGGCATTCAGGCCAAAAAGTTCAATCTTGGTTTCATCAGACCAGAGAAAAAAGCCATGTTCCTTTTAGAGTGGCTTCTGTCTGGCCACTCTACCTTAAAGGCCTGATTGGTGGCGTGCTGCAGAGAAGTTAGTCCTTCTGGAACGTTCTCCACAGAGGAACTCTGGAGCTCTGTCAGAGTGACCAATGGGTTCTTGGTCATCTCCCTGACCAAGACCCTTCTCTACCGATTGCTCAGTTTGGCCGGGCTGCCAGCTCTAGAAAGTGTCTTGGCGGTTCCAACGTTCTTCCATTTAAGAATGATGGAGGCCACTGTGTTCTTGGGGACCTTCAATGCTTCAGACATTTTTTGGTACCCTTCTCCAGATCTGTTCCTCGACACAATCCTGTCTCTGAGCTCAATGGACAATTCCTTTGACCTCATGGCTTGGTTTTTGCTCCGGCATGTACTGTCAACTGTGGGACCTTACATAGACAGGTGTGTGCCTTTCCAAATGATGTCCAGTCAATTGAATTTACCTGAGAGGTGAACTCCAATCAAGTTGTAGAAACATCTCAAGGATGATCAATGGGAACAGGATGCACCTGAGCTCAATTTGAGTCATAGGGTCTGAATACTTATGTAAATAAGGTATTTCTGTTTTTTAAACCTGTTTTCGCTTTGTCATTATGGGGTATTGTGCATAGATTGATGAGGATTTTTTGTTTATTTAATACATTTTAGAATACGGCTGTAACGTAACAAAATGTGGAAAAATTCAAGGGGTCTGACTACTTTCCGAATGCATTGTATATTGCCTTAATAAATTGTTAAATATATTACAACACTGAACAAAAATATAAACGCAACATGCAACAATTTCAAAGATTTTACTGAGTAACAGTTCATAATATGAAATCAGTCAATTGATATAAATTCATTATGCCCTAATCTACGGATTTCACATGACTGGGAATACAGATATGCATCTGTTGGTCACAGATACCTTAAAAAAAAGTAGGGGCGTGGATCAGAATACCAGTCAGTATCTGGTGTGACCACCATTTGCTTCATGCAGCGCAACACATCTCCTTCGCATAGAGTTGATCAGGCTGTTGAATGTGGCCTGTGGAACGTTGTCCCACACCTCTTCAATGGCTGTGTGAACTTTCTGGACATTGGCAGGAACTAGAACACGCTGTCGTACACGTCGATCCAGAGCATCCCAAACTTGCTCAATTGGTGACATGTCTAGTGAGTGGAAGAACTGGGACATTTTCAGCTTCCAGGAATTGTGTACAACTATTTGCGACATGGGGCCATGCCTTATCATGTTGAAACATGAGGTGATGGCGGTGGATGAATGGCACAAAAATGGGCCTCAGGATCTCGTCACGGTATATCTGTGCATTAAAATTGCCATTGATAAAATGCAATTGTGTTTGTTGTCCCATACCATAACCCCACTGCCACCATGGGGCTCTCTGTTCAAAGTGTTGACATCAGCAAACCGCTCGCCCACATGACACCATCTGCCCGGTGCTCATCGAAGATGAGTCAGGTCACCTGCAGTCAGGTCAAGACCCTGGTGAGGACGACAACCACACAGTTGAGCTTCCCTGGGACGATTTCTGACAATTTGTGCAGAAATTCTTCGGTTGTCCCAGTTTCATCAGCTGTTCAGGTGGCTGGTCTCAGACGATCCCACAGGTGACAAAGTCGGATGTGAAGGGCCTGGGCTGGCATGGTTACATGTGGTCTGCGGTTGCGAGGCTTGTTGGACGTACTGCCAATTCTCTAAAACGACGTTGGAGGCGGCTTATGATAGAGAAATGAACATTCAATTCTCTGCCAACAGCTCTGGTGGGCATTCCAAAAAATTATACATCTGTGGCATTGTGTTGTGTGACAACTGCATATTTTAGAGTGATGATTTATTGTCCCCAGCACAAGGTGCACCTGTGTAATGATCATACTGTTTAATCAGCTTCTTGATATGCTATAACTGTCAAGTGGATGGATTATCTTGGCAAAGGAGAAATGCTTACTAACAGGGATGTAAACAAATTTGTGCACAACATTTGAGAGAAATAAGCTTTTTGTGCATATGGTAAATTTTGGGGATATTTTACTTCAGCTCATGAAACATGGGACCAACACTTTACATGTTGCGTTTATATTTTTGTTCAGGACCATGTCATTTTCTTTCTGAACCGTTTGTGGCACAAATTCTTTTACTTTTAGATTTGTGTGTATTGTTGTGAATTGTTAGATACTACTGCACTGTTGGAGCTAGGAACACAAGCATTTTGCTACACCTGCAATAACATCTGTTAAATATGTGTATGTGACCAATAAAATGTGATTTGAATTTCATGGCTTAAAAGTAAAAAAGCTACAAATTATTTCCACAAAACAGTTTACACCACAATATGAACCCATTTGTCCAACCATAATATACCAAACAAAAATATAAACGCAACATGTAAAGTGTTGGTCCCATGTTTCGTGAGCCTGTGTTGTGATTCTCACACTGTTCAAACCGCACAACTGAATAAAAAGCTTAACCTATAGATCACATAATAACAAAACAAATAATCTGAACTAAAAACGATTATAAAAAACTATTTTTGAATTTCTGTGCACCACGCTGAGTTCATAAAGATTGTCTGAAAGGAAACAAGTGTGAAAACACCCTTAATGACAAAGGACGAAGAACATAGACCAATAGGAAAGAAGCAAAGCGTCTAAACATGGAAACATAAACAATATGGCCTGGTGGGTGATAATAACGGCGTGCAATATAAAGGGGAAGTAATCAGGGAGGTGATGAAGTCCAGGTGTACCTAATGAGGCTTAGGTGTGCATAAGGATGGGTTGCCAGGACCGGTAGTTAGTAGACCGGCGACGTCGAGCACTGGAGAGGGGGAGCAGGAGTGGACGTGACAAGGGACACCAAAGACCTAAACTCAATTGGTTTTAGATGTATATGTCATTTGTACTGGAAGCTATTGAAAATGTGATATGTAAGTGAATTAATAACCACAGCTGTATAGGATAAATATTTGTAGAAAATCAAAGGGGAGGAACACAAAATCAATAAAAGGTGTACCTTTGATAAGAGAGGTCAAGGAACCCACCACACTTGTCTGTAGATCTGAGGCTCATATGCACAGAGAGCTATTTGAGCCATCACAGGAAATATTGGTCTCAAATCAGTGAAATGAAAAATGGCAATTCTAATGGGTGTAGCCTATTATGGACGGGGGAAGTCAGAGACCTAACCGCAAGTGGTTTTAGATGTATATGTCATGTGGATAGGAAGCTATTGAACATCAGATCTGTATGTGAATTAATATCTTAATCTTTAATAGGAAAAATATTTGTAGAGATTCAAAGGGGAGGAATAAAAAAAAGTGCACCTTTGATGAGAGAGTTGAAGGAACCCACAGCCCTTGTCTGTAGATCTTTATCTCATCTGGATAGAAAGGTATTCAAAATTAGGCCTATCAGAAGAAATATGCCTATGCAATCAGGGAAGTGGTGAATTGGAATTTTGATGAATGTAGCATGGATGAGGGGGGTCAGTGACTTCACAGTATGTGGTTGTACATTTCCATTTCACCTGGATAAGGAGCTTTTGAAAGGTATCCTTGTGAATGGGTCAAATATAGTACCCTTAGTAGTTAGCGGTAATTAATAAAAATGTTGGGCCCGTCAGCAACTGGAGGTCTTATGCAGTGTGTGTAATCTTCATGGGAATGCAAAACATAAACATTTTTGCATACATGCAATCACATGTATTGCACTTTTACGATGGTCCCTAAACCACCTGAAAACAGCACAATGCCTCCTTTTTGGCTCTGTTGAAGATTCACTATTCAGACATTCCTCCTTCATTTCATGGTTGCTAAAATTCAAATAGTTCGCTTAATTTCAGTTTATGTGACAAATAAAGGAACTATAGTGTAGAGAATCATTGTACCATCTAAACCGCTGTGAAATATATTTTCCAGAACCTAAAATATTGTATTTTCAGCTGTTTGAAGCTGGTGTACAAAAACCCAAAGTAAAAGCTGCAAAAAACGAAACATCTCTGTCATCATCCTAGGACCTTGACGAGCGATTTCAGAAAATCTAAAGTATTTTATTTTTTACTGTGGTGGAAGTAAACCCTCTGGCGCGAGCGACTCATTGAGGGAAGGAGACTAGAGCAGAGCCAGAAGTTCTGACTGAACAGATACACATTTGAGCCCCCCAGGACGGTGCATTTACTTTGTGCTATTATAATTTATGCTATAAAATCCTGCGATTTCATTGGGGCATTTCATTTCATGTTTGCATGACCTATGCGTCCACGGAGCTGACAGCCAGTAACCAGGTTTCCATCCAAACTTTTTATGCTAGTAAAGTACGTCAGATAAAAAATGTCATAACAGTCCTGATGGAAATAGAAGATTTGTCAGTAAACATTCCAAATGTCAGAGACACACAGAGACTGCATTTACAAAGGTAGCCGAATTCACATATTTTTTCCACTAATTGGTTTTTGACGAATCCCATCAGACCTTTTCACATCAGATCTTTTACAGAGCTGTTCTTGATTGGTCAAAAGACCAATTAGTGAGGAAAAAAATTCTGAATTGGGCTGCTTGTGTAAATACAGCTACACACACACACACACACACACACACACACACACACACACACACTGGTAGTAAATGGTAGGAATTCCAATAAAACATAAGCTATTGTGCTACCTTAGAGTTTGAAAGCATACTATGCTCTATGCCCAGCCATCATGTTGCTTGCTATGACTACACTACTACAACAATCTAAGCTTGTCAAGAGTTCAGTTTTCTGCTGCTGTGATGAGAAATGTTGTCTTTTCACATGTATAGTAACATGCTTCTCAATACAAGCTTTTTGTGGAGTAATAACCAAAAATGTGTTGCATTATCACAGTATTTGACAAGCAGACACTCAGAGTACCATCGAATCTGTGAAATGTAAGGGTTTAGGTTAGGTGAAATGTATTACACACCGATACAATTGATGAAAGTCATGGCCTTTTATACTTGCAAATTACAATACATACTGTGTGTGTGTGTGTGTGTGTGTGTGTGTGTGTGTGTGTGTGTGTGTGTGTGTGTGTGTGTGTGTGTGTGTGTGTGTGTGTGTGTGTGTGTGTGTGTGTGTGTGTGTGCAACCCAAGTCTGTATGTGTGATGCAGAAAAGACAAGGAGGCGGCACCTCTTGACCACACCTGACCTTTTATTGGCCTTGTTCACAGTTTCAAAAGATGATACTTGCACACAACTATGAGCAAATAGGACTACAAGTTAGTAAAACATTTTTTTTTTTATATGACTAAGAATACTTATTTTCATTGTAAAAACGGAATAAAATAATGACTTTGATACCGCTAGGACACTGAACCCTATGTTGAGGTTTGAAGTCACACGGCCCTCGTCTGTCTCTTGATTATTGGAAATGTACACAGCTTGATAATAAACTAATATTTCCTACTGATATTCCCAATATTCCCTAATATCTCAGATATTCCCTACTGACATTTAGATGAGCAGGGCAGCAAGGCCGATGACTTTCAACATGGCTCAATGTTTAACTGGATACCTTGCCAACGTTCATGAATTTGTTTTGGATTTCATTTTTAAATGAGATTTAATCCAAATGAACAGCACCCCATCTGGAGCAGCCCTCAGAAGTTAATGTCTGCCCCGTTCACATTGCACACATATCTGAGCTTTGGGCTAAGTTGATAACCTTGCAGCTTGTAGCGTATTGTTTAGGACAGGGGGGTGAGGGGCCACTGCACTATACTGAGATGGTTTGCATTTGTTGGTTGAACAAGGCTCAATACTCCCCCCTCCATGGAAGCATTACTTTCCCAACTATATCAACACTCAGAAATGTTTGCTTTACCTCATCTGGCTGGTGATTGTGCTAAACGCCTCTCATTATTTGTTGCAATGTGTTGATGGCGATACTGATTGCTGAATCATTCGGCCTCTGGCGAAATGGTAGGACTTAGTTGGAATGAAAGCACCATTTAAATGTTCAACAGAGAAAAATCAGTGTTCAAATCAGTCTTAAAAGGCACATTGTCTGGAACATGGTGATCTCTGGTCTGGGTCCTGTTCATTTGGGCACACAACGGAACACATTTTAAAATGTTTTTGCCAAAGCAAACGAAAACAAACCAGTTACAGTACTTATTTTCTGTTTGTCTGTTTTTGTCCGTTTGGTGCCTAATCAACACGACCCTGGTGTTTTTCTAAAGTAGGGTGATGGGTAACAGATATGCCAAACTTTGAGGAAGGAAGATAGGAGGGGGATTCTATTTCTCTAAACTGTATGTTTGAATAACCTAAAATAGAATTGGGATTTAATTCAAACTAACAACAGTAGAGTAGTTCCCAGAGCAACAACGCCTTAACCACTACACCGTTTTAAATAGCATTTTTTGTAAAATAATGAAAATAGACATTAAAGCGACAACACTAACATCGAATCAATTGACGCTCATAAAAACATTACAGACATTCCATTTAGACACACAGTTCAACTTTCAATTTCACAATATGATGTTTCAACGTCACAATATAGAAGGGCTCAGACAGACTGAAGACAAGTATCCGAAAGTATATCCACTTACAGTAATAAATGTTTCCATAGTTCAAAAGCAAGGTTGATTTTAAGGCCCGTGAATTGTTTCACTTCAGCATTTAGGTTCTGCCACTGTCCAGTTAGCAGAATTAGTGTCAATGGGTTTCTGATATGTATAGTTTTCATTTGTACCACAAATCAATCAACTAGATAACCAATACAATTTAAATGAATACCTCTTCATCGTATATTTGTACATATGAACATCGGTAAAGCAAGATGGCATATTGCCTGACAATATGACTCTTGGTTGATCTGTGTCCACACCTGACCGACATGATAGACGTTAGTGTGTTGACCACTGTGTAAATGAATTCATTTACATTTCATTCCAGTTTTGAAATATACATTGCGAACTAAGCACTTTGGCTACACTGCTAATTGTTGTCACATTTCATGAGATGGAATCAAAAGTTGTTTTCTTTCAAAGTTTGTCAAGGAAGGCCTGTTTTGTGAATATGAGTTCTTAATTTTTTCTCTCTTGTTCAACAATACTTTGTGCTGATAGGGCAAGATCTTTATCATCATGGCGGAAGAAAGTATTTGGCCCACGGTAGCTTCCATGGTTCCCATAGTTACCAATAAAATATATGTTTATCAAGGTTTTTTGATACATGTTGTGGATTAAAAAAGTAAATGCCAAGATTGATGTCAATTTTCATTTAAAGAGTGGTCATTTCTTTTTGAATTTTTTGATGTTGTTAGCAATTCTATGAGAATGTGATGTTTCACCTCACAGATAAAAATAAATACATCTGTAGATCTATTAGGTGAAATAAATTAGTTGTATATGTTTGAGTAGATGAGGTGAAATTATTGTAATACATACACACACGCTCAAGTGTAACCCTGACAGTACTTCAAAAATAACTTGCTCAATAGAAATATAACATTTAACATCAAGCTAAATGGATAGTCAAAAAAATGTAAACATCGGAAGCGTTTGATCATTTTTGGTTAAAACTCTTGATAGAAAATATGTGAATTAAAAAACAGCACATTTTTGTTAAATAATAACCTCCTCTTGTACGATACGAATCCTGCTGAAAATGACCTTTTTTCTTTCTGTTACCTTTTAAATAGATTGATAAAAACAGTACAAAAAATGCTGTCTTATAAAATACAAGTTTATCTTTCTTTTAAAACTAAAGGCTCCTTGCACATTGCACAGCATTTTAAACTCTTTTTACCGAATAACAAGCTGATGTTAACTTCCCTCACAGCGAGAGTTAAGGCTCTGTGAGGCTTTGCTCCCATGCTTTTTCACATTGATTTCACTTTCATACTGTCAAATCGTCTGACCTTGCCCTGCTGCTGGCTTTGCTTAAACTGCTGAGTGGTCTGGTGTCTGCTATCGTGTCGGTAGCCTCCACGTCGGGGTCCGCGGGGCCCTCGTCCTCGCCGCTTTCCGGTAGGACCCTCACCTCCGCCCCAGTGGTCTGGACGTAGGAAGGCAAAGACTCGTTGTACACTTTAGAGACGTTCTCACTTTCCGCCTGGTAAGGTACGGGCAGCCTGCCTGCCTCCATGCCCACCTCTGCTAAGGGGAAGAAGTGCGATGGGGGCTTGTCCTCCTCCAGCTGCTGGTAGCCCTTGGCCTTCTGGATGGATGACACGGCCATGGAGTGGAGGCTCTTTTCCCCAGGGGGGCTCTGGCCTTCGCCGTCCTGACCGCCCTGGGTCTGGGGCGGCGGCTTGCCGAACACGAAGCGGATCTTCTTCAGGCCCAGGTGGCTGATCTCCACAAAGTTGAGGAAGAGCGAGACGCATGCCACGGCCAACATGAAGATGATGAAGACAGTCTTCTCGGTGGGGCGCGACACGAAGCAGTCCACGGTGTTGGGGCAGGGCCAGCGGCTGCACTGGTACAGCGGTAGGATGCGGAAGCCGTACAGGAAGTACTGGCCCACCACGAATCCCACCTCGAACAGCGTCTTGAAGATGATGTGGCAGATGTAGGTCCTCAGCAGGGTGCCCTCCAGCCTGAACTTCTTGCTGCCCTTGGTGCTGGTCTCCTTGGTGGTGCGCACACTGCCCTGGTCAGGTGCTAGCGGCAGCCTCTCCTCACTCAGCTCCTGCTGGCGGTTCAACTCAGCCTCCTCGCGCTCCTTGCGCTTCTCCTCCATGTGGACATAGTGCACAGCGTGGCCCACGTACACCAGCGAGGGTGTAGACACAAAGATGATCTGGAGAACCCACAGACGGATGTGCGAGATGGGGAAAGCCTCGTCGTAGCACACGTTCTCGCAACCAGGCTGCTGGGTGTTGCACACGTAATCCGACTGCTCGTCGCCCCACACAAACTCAGCGGCTGTGCCCAGGATAAGGATCCGGAAGATGAAGAGCACTGTGAGCCACACCCTTCCAATCACCGTCGAGTGTTCATTTACTTCCTCTAATATGTTTCCCAAGAAGCTCCAGTCACCCATGATCAACAATCAGCGCTACATATTGAGGGTTGGAGAAGAGAAAATCAAGTTATAAATCAATCTGACGACAAAGAATGCAAAGAATCCTTGTGTTGCATCCACAACTCTCCTTTGTCGATCCCCATATAATAATCAAAAATGTTCTTTATAGCTAGCTACATTGCTGTAGCTAACTACAGCAATGATGAGCCACTCACTCACTCTTTGTCAAATCCCGAGAGCGCAAACACAAAATCGCTGCATGCCTCTTTGCCTCACCCCAAATTACTAAAACCAACAGTCCAAAAGCACATTTTAGCTACAAACACCATAGCAATAAACACCTTAACTCTCTAAACTCGATATAAATAATCAATCCCAGGTTAAATTATTCCAGAAACACGAATATAATATTGGTGAAAGTTAACAAATGGGCAACTTGCCACAGTGAGAGCTCCAGTGTAGTTGTGTTCCCCTTCTCTTGGCACCCAATGGTGTGAAGTGAACTTTTTTCCTCTCTCTTTCCCACCTAAGGCCCCCAGTCCTTGTCGCACCACTGAGCAGAAGTGAATGAATTGAGTCTGATGGTTGGTTTTTAGATTGCGGCAATATTTAAGCTGGGAGCCAGACAGCCTTTATTCGCCGGGCGACGTGTGGTGACGCAGAAAACAATGGGATCACCCAACACAAATGGGAACGTATGGGACACCGCAGTTGGGAATGATACCAACTCATGTAGTGTACAATATACATGGTGTGTCCTATTGAATGGTTTTATATTAGGGAGGGGAAGGAAGACAGGCAAGGCACATCCTAATGAGCTTGCTGCCGACAATAAAGCTGTTTACTGACTTGGTTAGACAGAGAGATATATCAACTGATGTAGATTGTTTATTGGTGAATTAGACATTTCATGTGGAATGTACTGTGATCAGCAATAAATAATATACTGTACACTGTTCTGAAATGTGTGTGATGTTTTTGAGAAAGTTTACATTTTGTTGGTATTGATCAACAATGTTGATTGTAAGGTCAGGTCATCCTTGTTTCTGTGGGCTTTTATAAATGCCTAGGAATGTATGATCTAACATTTTAGCAAAAAAACAGGACTTTGGTTTGCCCATAATCAAAATAAATATTGGTAACACTTTATTGAAAGCATCCAGGTATAAAGCTTTTCCAATTTTGTTCTTGGATTTGACTATGTCAAAAAGGTCAGGCGTTGGTTTGGTCAGCTGTGACCCACAAAAAAATGTAAACTGAGATGTGGGAAACATATACTATGACAACGATATTCTTCTACTGTCTAAACAGTTTATCTTATTGATGTTCCCAGGAAACTGTAAGCAGACCAAACATTATAAAGAGACAAAAGACAACAATTATTTGCTAATGTTAATTTTTTTGCAATTTGTCTTCCAACCATTTCCACTGCATCTGTGTATATGGATGTTCATCAAGATATCGCACACTCAATGGCTTAAAGTGTCCCTCAAAGACAACAATAAACTTTACAGCAGCTATTTCAGATGTACAGATATCGCGGTAGAAATTTGCACATTTTCACCTAAAATCACATACCCACATCTAACTGCCTGTAGCTCAGGACCTGAAGCAAGGATATGCATATTCTTGATACCATTTGAAAGGAAACACTTTGAAGTTTGTGGAAATGTGAAATGAATGTAGGAGAATATAGCACATTAGATCTGGTAAAAAAATAATACAAAGAAAAAAACAAACCTTTTTTCTACTTTTTTTGTACCATCCTTTTTTAAGTGCAAGAGAAAGGCCATAATGTATTATTCCAGCCCAGGCACAATTTAGATTTTGGCCACTAGATGGCAGCAGTGTATGTGCAAAGTTTTAAACTGATCCAATGAACCATTTCATTTCACTTCCACATTTTGTATCAAGACTGCCCAAATGTGCCTAATTGGTATATTAATAACTTTTCAAGTTCAGAACAGTACACTCTCCTCAAGCAATAGCATGGTATTATTTCACTGTAATAGCTACTGTAAATTGGACAGTGCAGTTAGATTAATAAGAATGTAAGCTTTCTGCCAATATCTGATACAGTGAGGGAAAAAAGTATTTGATCCCCTGCTGATTTTGTACATTTGCCCACTGACAAAAAAATGATCAGTCTATAATTTTAATGGTAGGTTTATTTGAACAGTGAGAGACAGAATAACAACAAAAAAATCCAGAAAAATGCATGTCAAAAATGTTATAAATTGATTTGCATCTTAATGAGGGAAATAACTATTTGACCCCTCTGCAAAACATGACTTAGTACTTGGTGGCAAAACCCTTATTGGCAATCACAGAGGTCAGATGTTTCTTGTAGTTGGCTACCAGGTTTGCACACATCTCAGGAGGGATTTTGTCCCACTCCTCTTTGCAGATCTTCTCCAAGTCATTAAGGTTTTGAGGCTGACGTTTGGCAACTCGAACCTTCAGCTCCCTCCACAGATTTTCTATGGGATTAAGGTCTGGAGACTGGCTAGGCCACTCCAGGACCTTAATGTGCTTCTTCTTGAGCCACTCCTTTGTTGCCTTGGCTGTGTGTTTTGGGTCATTGTCATGCTGGAATACCCATCCACGACCCATTTTCAATGCCCTGGCTGAGGGAAGGAGGTTCTCAACCAAGATTTGACGGTACATGGCCCCGTCCATCGTCCCTTTGATGCGGTGAAGTTGTCCTGTCCCCATAGCAGAAAAACACCCCCAAAGCATAATGTTTCCACCTCCATGTTTGACGGTGGGGATGGTGTTCTTGGGGTCATAGGCAGCATTCCTCCTCCTCCAAACACGGCGAGTTGAGTTGATGCCAAAGAGCTCCATTTTGGTCTCATCTGACCACAACACTTTCACCCAGTTGTCCTCAGAATCATTCAGATGTTCATTGGCAAACTTCAGACGGGCATGTATATGTGCTTTCTTGAGCAGGGGGACCTTGCGGGCGCTGCAGGATTTCAGTCCTTCATGGCGTAGTGTGTTACCAATTGTTTTCTTGGTGACTATGGTCCCAGCTGCCTTGAAATCATTGGCAAGATCCTTCTGTGTAGTTCTGGGCTGATTCCTCACCGTTCTCATGATCATTGCAACTCCACGAGGTGAGATATTGCATGGAGCCCCAGGCAGAGGAAGATTGACAGTTCTTTTGTGTTTCTTCCATTTGCGAATAATCACACCAACTGTTGTCACCTTCTCACCAAGCTGCTTGGTGATGGTCTTGTAGCCCATTCCAGCCTTGTGTAGGTCTACAATCTTGTCCCTGACATCCTTGGAGAGCTCTTTGTTCTTGGCCATGGTGGAGAGTTTGGAATCTGATTGATTGCTTCTGTGGACAGGTGTCTTTTATACAGGTAACAAACTGAGATTAGGAGCACTCCCTTTAAGAGTGTGTTCCTAATCTCAGCTCGTTACCTGTATAAAAGACACCTGGGAGCCAGAAATCTTTCTGATTGAGAGAGGGGTCAAATACTTATTTCCCTCATTAAAATGCAAATAAATTTATGACATTTCTGACATGCGTTTTTCTGGATTTGTTTGTTGTTATTCTGTCTCTCACTGTTCAAATAAACCTACCATTAAAATTATAGACTGATAATTTCTTTGTCAGTGGGCAAATGTACAAAATCAGCAGGGGATCAAATACTTTTTTCCCTCACTGTATGTCTATGTTCTGGGAAATGTTCTTGTTACTTACAACCTCATGATAATCGCATTAGCCTACGTTAGTTCAACCATCCCGCAGGGGACCCACCGATCCTGTAGAGGTTTTAACTCCATGCCTTAACCTTTACGGGACGTTGAGCTAACATGCGCTAATGTGATTAGCATGACAGTTGTAAGTAACAGCAAACTTTCCTGGACTTAGACATGTCTTATATGGGCAGAAAGCTTAAATTCTTGTTAATCTAACTGAACTGTCCAATTTACAGTAGCTATTACAGTGAAAAAAAAGATGCTATT
Organism: Salmo trutta; assembly: GCF_901001165.1. Lineage (NCBI taxonomy): Eukaryota > Metazoa > Chordata > Actinopteri > Salmoniformes > Salmonidae > Salmo > Salmo trutta. The sequence goes on from NC_042995.1 coordinate 21,003,676, forward strand.
GTTTGAGGAGAGTGCACAACAACAAAAAAATGTTTACTGGTTTGATACATTGACCTCTGAAGGTCAATAATGTACTTGCATTCAGTAATCTTGCTCTGATTTGTCGTCTTGAGGGTCCCAGAGATAAAATGTAGCATAGTTTTGTTTGATAAAATCCATTTGTTTATTCAAATGTAGGAACTGGGTTCTACAGTTTCAACCCCTGCTGTCTCTGGCTCCACACCCACCCCGCTCGGCCATCTAGATGTGTGAAAGTTAGTGTATATGCTAATGACCCATCATGTATGGCATTCCTGGGAGTGTGTTAAGTTAAATTTTGTATTACCATATAATTTTTGTATGTTTTCTATTGTTATGTACTTGAAAATGTATCAATTGACCAATCTGAAACTTTGCACACACACTGATGCCATCTAGTGACCAAAATCTAAATGCCACCTAAACTGCAATATTATATTATGGCCTTTCTCCTGCATTTCAAAGATAATGAGAGAAAAAAAAGGAAAACACATGTTTTTTTGTTTGTATTATCGTTTACCATATCTAATGTGTTACATTCTCCTTCATTAATTTCACATTTCCACAAACTTCAAAATGTTTCCTTTCAAATGCTATAAAGACTATGCATATCCTTGCTTCAGGGCCTGAGCTACAGGCAGTTATATTTTGGTATGTCATTTTAAGCAATTTTTTTAAAAAGGGTGTTACTAAAGTGTTACTAAAATCGGTTTCAACAGGGCGTGTCCTCAGGGTCATAATTCACAAACCACATCCTCTCTGCTGATTCTATTGGATCCACAACAGGACGTACCTTTCATCCAATGAGAAAACAATCTGCAGATGATACCTTCTGTCTCTCATTGGCTGAAGTGTGACAGTGGGCCCTCGGGTATGAGGGGGCTTGCTGATGACCCACTTGTTTTTAAGTAGAATACTGCATCTTTTCTTTATCATAGCTGTAAGTATCAGTTCTATGGATTGCAATATGCCCCAAAAAAGTTCCATCATCCCTCTAGATAGGAAGAGTTTCATTCCAAAACGCCATATATCAGAAATGTTGGAAAATAAGCTTTTATTGTTTTAAAGAAATTCTGAAAGAGATTTTTCACTATATAATCATCATGACAAACATGTACAGTATAGGTTTACAATATATCACATGATTGTTTCATTTCAGATTGACAAATAATTGTGTTTTTTTGCAAAATGCTATATGTCCGCCCCTCAGAGAAATAAGTAGTACTGCTAGGTTTTACACAGTCAAATGTAACAAATAACAAAACTATTTTATAAAGAACTGCACAAATGATACATTTGCGACATCAATATAAAACATAATAATAATATTATTCAATACAGTAATATGAGATCTGTATGTAAAACATTTACATTTGACATTTTTGTAGTTTAGCAGATGCTCTTATCCAGAGCAACTTACAGTAAGTGCATTCCTCTTCAAAAAGCTTGGTGAGACAACCACATATCACAGACAAATATACAGGATATGAATATTCCATTCCAGCTAAACTATGTATATACTGTATAGCGTTTTTCAAAAAAAAACATTTTCATGCACATCTAAAATATATATATTTTAAATCTAAGAATGAGTCATATTTTAGATCCGCGTGAAGGTACCCATAAGCGATAATTTCAGATTTAAAAAAAACACAAATGTAAAAAATTGGTGTGTTTTGGAAATATGTTCTTCATTATATCCCATTTTATCTGAAGTGTTTGATGACTGACCAGAAGTGGAAAGCATGGGTTAGAGTCTTTGAGTGACTATATAACTGGTCCAACTATATGATATTACAGAAGAAAAAGTATAATGCTGTATTTCAAAACATATCAAGTCTAAATGTATTTCGGTGAGAAAAATGGGTTGTGCGAGAACACAGGACAGCCAGCAGTAGTGATGCCCTTCAGCACATTGAGGCTGGGGTCATGGAGGTCATAGCACTAGACTGAGGGAAGAGTCAGACCAGACAGTAGTGGGTCAAGGATGCCTGCTAGTTCTGACCGTGTGGTTTGGTTAATGTTTCATCTCAGGAACAAAATGAAGCTGCCATTTTTTTTACAGCTTTTACATTGTTGTCCCATCAATAACCAGTTTTCCCCGAACTTTCCCTAAAGTGAATTTGAAAGGATATCCAGGTACAGAGACACATGTAGGCTAACGGGGCTAGTTCTCAGCACTGTACTTGTCTGTTAATGGCACTACTTGTTGATATTGCCAGTGCTAACGACCTAAGCCGAAAGCAGGGCGGTGAATGGCGCAGGGATTTTGCACAAAAGCATGATGTCATGATGGGGCATGCGGGCTCTATTGAGCAAGGGCGCTGAGGCGTGAGCCCAGATTGTGCCAATGAAGCACCTACTCGTCGCTAAGCGGAGGACTATCCCGCCAACAAAGTTATCTTACGCTTATCTGCCTACACGCCGTCGCGCCACACGTTTCCTGCTCTTGGGGTTGCGATTTAGCTGACGATCCCAGAATGATGCGATGATTTGGGATAGAGAGGATGCAAGGCATTAGGGGAAATGAAGGCCAGAGAGGACTCTCACGCTAGCATGTAGTAGTTATTTGGAGGGGAAGTATGCTAGTGCAAGTGGGTCTGGCTTTCATTGCACCCTATATGGAAATAGGACTGCTCAGCCATTTAAACATGTATAACAACGCAGACTAGTGTCTCTCTCTTAGGATATCCCACCTGCATGAATTTATTTAGCAGTACCCAATACCCAAAGCACTGAGGTTATTTGTCGCACTGTAATAGTATGGCTATAAGTATTCTTCTTGATCTTTGGGTGCTGCACAGTGGGTCTGCCTGTCTGTCAGTTAGTGAACGTCCCAGTCCCACATTGATTCCCCTCATCTGGTCTTCCTGTCATAATCCCATTAATCTCTATTCCAGGATCAGTCTTTTGATGATACCCAGGCGGGACGCTCTCTTCTCTGTTCTTTGTGCATACCAGAGATACCAGCCACAATAAGAAGGATTTGTCCGATTCAGCTCACTTACACTGGTGTGTGGGGGGGATAGGGAATGGGAATGGAGCAAATGGATGGAGGGATGGTCCCTCTTTGCTGCCTTACAGTGGAAAAGCCATGTTATAGTTGGAGTGGGACAAAGCCAGGGCAGCAATGATGCATTGTATGTGTAATAAATCTCACCCTCTCAACCAAACTTTAATGTGGGTATTTTTTGTTGTTGTTGATGTTATTTGGTGTCATGGAATGCAGTCAAACTAAATCTGCACATCGACAGTGCTCGTCAAAAGTTTGGACACACCTATTCATTCCAGGATTTGTACTATTTTCTACATTGTAGAATAACACTGAAGACATCAAAACTATGAAATAACACATATGGAATCATGTAGTAACCAAAAAAGTGTTCAACAAATCAAAATATATTTTATATTTCAGATTCTTCAAAGTAGCCACCCTTTGTCTTGATGACAGCTTTGTACAAGCTTGGCATTCTCTCAAACAGTTTCATGAGGTCGTCACCTGGAATTCATTTCAATTAACTTCTTGGTGACAGGGGGCAGTATTCGGAAATTCAGATGAATAACGTGCCCAAATTAAACTGCCTGCTACTCGGGCCCAGAAGGTGGATATGCATAGAAGATTTGGATAGAAAACACTCTGAAGTTTCTAAAACTGTTTGAATGATGTCTGTGAGTATAACAGAACTCATATGGCAGGCAAAAACCTGAGAAAAAATCCAACCAGGAAGTGGTTTGTAGTTTTTCAATTGATTGCCTAGCCAAACTACAGTGTCTGTGGGGTCATTTTGCACTTCCTAAGGCTCCCACTAGATGTCAACAGTCTTTAGAACCTTGTTTCATGCTTCTACTGTTACTGGGGAGAGAATAAGAGCTGTCTCAAGCCTGGGACCAGTGAGTTGTTGTCACGTCCTGACCAGCAGATGGAGCTGTGGTAGTAGTTTGGGGGTCAGGACGTGGCAGTCTTGTGTGTGTCTTGTGACTCCTAATCAGGAACAGCTGGGAATTGTTGTTCCTGATTGGGAGTCATATATGTAGGAGTTGTTTGTCACTGGGGTTTGTGGGTGGTTGGTTTTACACTGCGTTTTGTATGCCTGTAAGACTGTCACTGTGGTGTTTATTGTTTTTTCAGTGGATGCTCTACTCCCTTTTTTGAAAATTAAAATATGAGTATCCACACTTCCGCAGCGCCTTGGTCCTCCTTACAACAGCACGAAGGATTTTGTGACAGTTGTTTACTGCGCAGGCACACAGGCGCGCCGTTCTTTCTTTTTCCTCTGTAATGAATACGCTATTGTCCGGTTGGAATATTATCGAAGATTTATGTTAAAAAGACCCTAAGGATTGATTGTAAACATCGTTTGACATGTTTCTACGAATGGTAATGGAACATTTTGACTTTTCGTCTCTGGTTTTGCACTCGCGCATTTTGCCTTTGGATAGAGATCTGAACGCGCAAACAAAAGGAGGTATTTGGACATAAATATGGAGTTTATCGAATAAAACAAACATTTCTTGTAGAAGTGGGAGTCCTGGGAGTGCATTCCGATGAAGATCAGCAAAGGTAAGTGAAGATTTATAATACTATTTCTGAGTTTTGTTGATTCCAGAACTTGGCGGGTAACTGTATAGCTTGCTTTGATGGCTGAGCTCTGGACTCAGAATATTGAACAATGTGCTTTCGCCGTAAAGCTATTTTGAAATCTGACACAGCGGTTGCATTAAGGAGAAGTGTATCTATAATTCTTTCAATAACTGTTGTAAATTTTATCAACGTTTATGATGAGTATTTTTGTAAATTGATGTGTTCATTCACAGGAGGTTTTGGAGGCAATACATTTTATGAACATCACGCGCCAATGTAAAATGGGGTTTTTGGATATAAATATGAACTTTATCGAACAAAATATGCATGTATTGGGTAACATTGAGTCCTGGGAGTGTCATCTGATGAAGACCATCAAAGGTTAGTGATTAATTTTAGCTGTATTTCTGTTTTTTGTGACGCCTCTCCTTGCTTGGAAAATGGCTGTGTGGTTTCTCTGGTTTAGGCGCTGTCCTAACATAATCTAATGTTATGCTTTTGCCGTAAAGCCTTTTTGAAATCGGACAATGTGGTTGGATTAATGAGAAGTGTATCTTTAAAATGTTTGAGAAATTTGAATTATGAGATATTTGTTGTTTTGAATTTGCCGCCCTGCTATTTCACTGGCTGTTGAATAGTGTGTCCCGCTAGCGTCCCACATGTCCCAGAGAGGTTAATTAACAGGTGTGCCTTGTTAAAAGTTAATTTGTGGAATTTATTTTCTCCTTAATGTATTTGAGCCAGTCAGTTGTGATGTGACAAGGTAGGGGTGGTATACAGAAGATAGCCCTATTTGGTAGAAGACCAAGTCCATATTATATCAAGAACAGCTCAAATAATCAAAGAGAAACGACAGTCTATCATTACTTTAAGACATGAAGGTCAGTCAATCTGGAAATTTCAAGAACTTTGAACATTTCTTCAAGTGCAGTAGCAAAAACCATTAAGTGCTATGATGAAACTGGCTCTCATGAGGACTGCCACAGGAAAGGATGACCCAGAGTTACCTCTGCTGCAGAGGATAAGTTCATTAGAGTTACCAGCCTCCGAAATTGCAGCCCAAATAAATGTTTCACAGAGTTCAAGTAACAGACACATTTCAACATCAGCTGTTCAGAGGAGACTGCGCGAATCAGGCCTTCATGGTCGAATTGCTGAAAAGAAACATCTACTAAAGGACACCGATAATAAGAAGAGACTTGCTTGGACCAAGAAACACGAGCAATTAGACCAGTGGGAATATGTCCTTAGGTCTGATGAGTCCAAATTTGAGATTTATTGTTCCAACCACCATGTCTTTGTGAGACACAGAGTAGGTGAACGGATGATCTCTGTATGTGTGGTACCCACCGTGAAGCATGGAAGAGGAGGTGTGATGATGTGGGGGTGTTTTGCCTGTGACACCGTCTGTGATATATTTAGAATTCAAGGCACACTTAACCAGCATGGATACCACAGCATTCTGCAGCAATACGCCATCCCATCTGGTTCGCGCTTAGTGGGACTATAATTTTTTTTTCAAAAGGACAATGACCCAAAACACACCTCCAGGCTGTGTAAAGGCTATTTGACCAAGAAGGAGAGTGATGGAGTGCTGCATCAGATGACCTGGCCTCCACAATCACCGAACCTCAATCCAATTGAGATGGTTTGGAATGAGTTGGACCGCAGAGTGAAGGAAAAGCTGCCAACAAGTGCTCAGCATACGTGGGAACTCCTTCAAGACTGTTGGGAAAGCATTCTAGGTAAAGCTGGTTGAGAGAATGCCAAGAGTGTGCAAAGCGGTCATCAAGGCAAAGGGTGGCTACTTTGAATAATCTCAAATATAAAATATGTTCTTATTTGTTTACTACTTATTTTGTTACTACATGATTCCATATGTGTTATTTCATAGTTTTGATGTCTTCACTCTTATTCTACTATGTAGAAAATAGTAAAAATAAAGAAAAACCCTTGAATTAGTAGGTGTGTCCAAACTTTTGACACGTCTCCTCTGAACAGTTGATGTTGAGATCGCATTAGCCTACGTTGGCTCAACCGTCCTGTGGAAGGGACACCGATCCCGAAGAAGTTTTAAAGTGGCCAGTGATTCCTAGTCTATGCCTATAGGCAGCCTTCTGGATGATAGCGGGGTGAACAGGCAGTGGCTCGGATGGTTGATGTCCTTGATAATCTTTTTTGCCTTCCTGTGACATCGGGTGCTGTAGGTGTCCTGGATGGCAGGTAGTTTGCCCCCGGTAATGCTTTGGGCAGACCACACCACCCTCTGGAGAGCTTTGCGGTGGTGGGCAGTGCAGTTGCCGTACCAGGCAGTGATACAGCCTGACAGGATGCTTTCAATTATGCATCTGTAAAAAACAATGTGAGGGTTTTAGGTGACAAGCCAAATTATCTGTGTGGGTGGTCCATTTCAGTTTGTCAGTGATGTGTATGCCGAGGAACTTGAAGCTTTCCACCTTCTCCACTGCGGTCCCGTCGATGCAGATAGAGGGGTGTTTCCTGAAGTCCACGATCATCTCCTTTGTTTTGTTTGCATTGAGTGAGAGGTTGATTTCCAAGCACCACACTCCCAGAGCCCTCACCTCCTCCCTGTAGGCTGTCTCATCATCACTGGTAATCAAGCCTACTACTGTTGTGTTGTCTGCAAACTTGATGATTGAGTTGGAGGCGTGCATGGCCACGCAGTCATGGGTGAACAGGGAGTACAGGAGGGTCTGAGCATGCACCCTTGTGGGGCCCCAGTGTTGAGGATCAGCGAAGAGGAGGTGATGTTTCCTACCTTCACCACCTGGGGGTGGCCCGCCAGGAAGTCCACGACCCAGTTGCACAGGGCGGGGTTCAGACCCAAGGCCTCGAGTAGGTGTGTCCAAACCTTTGACCGGTACTGTAAATAGTGTTGTTTTTCTTTTTAAGCAAAGTGAAGTTATCTTGGTTGATTTGCATGAAATTGAGCTTCATTGTACTGTGTTATTAACTGTGTTATTAATTATTAATGTGTCTAATAATTGTGGTATCACAGCATTTGACACTAGTTAAAAGGCACATTCCTTAATTAAAAAACAACAAAACGGAAACACCCCACACAGGGATGGCCCTGGAGAAATATGACCACTCTCAAAATCACAGATGTCACAAATGCCTGCATCCCTGAACATCACAATAGGCCTGCACGGCTGCACCTTATCCCTGTTCTATAGTCACCAATGATCTCACCCATAATCATGCTTCCAAACAACCAGTGTTGGCTATAGATCCCACACACACACACACACACACACACACACACACACACACACACACACACACACCCACACACACACACACACACACACACACACACACACACACACACACACACTTAATGGACAAGGGACAAGGCCATAGAAGAGAGGGGAAAGGGGTGATTGATTGTTCCCTCCATTTTGAGCAGAAGTGAATCCAGAGCTTCCTCTGTGACTGTGTGGGGCTGAAGGGCCAGTGGGAGGAAAGATAGGCTCATGGCTCATACAATGGAGGAAAGAGAAAGAGTGGAATTGGTGCTGTAGTCACAGTGGAGAGAAAGAGAGAGCGGTGGAGAGTAAGAAATTGTGTGTTTAGCAATGAGAAAGACAAGAAAAGATAAATAAATACATGAAAGAAGGAAGTAGAGATGATGACAGAAAGGGTGAAGAAAGAGAGAGTTAAAGGAATATCAGAACTCAGCGCTTTTGTTCCACCCAAAGCATCCAGTCAGATATGAGTTCACCCCCAAGTTCCTGTTGCCAGCTGCTGTAACACAATGTTATCAGCCTGTGCGCACGCAATGGCCATTCCGTTCTGTTTGGGCACACACACATACATACACAAGCACACACACGCTTAATCGTTCCCTCAGGCGTACACACACAAACACACCATCTCTCATGACCAGGATTCTATCAGGTTTCAGATACAGGCTTCCCTCAACACCACCCATGTGGATGGGACACACTTTGTCAGACGATAACCCTGCCCTCCACGGTGTGGCTATCACACGCCAGGCTTTAACAGCGCTGGGGGCTCTTTATAAAAATAGGGTATCAAGAGATTATTGTTTATGTCCCATTACACTCTAGATTTATTTCACAAAAAATAAATCTGGGCTAAAAGTAACAGTTGAAGATGTCAATGGATGTGAGGGTGTCACACCCTGATCTGTTTCATCTGTCTTTGTGATTGTCTCCACCCCCTCCAGGTGTCGCCCATCTTCCCCATTATCCCCTGTGTATTTATACCTGTCTTCTCTGTTTGTCTGTTGCCAGTTTGTTTTGTTTCGTCAAGCCTACCAGCATTTTTTCCCTCTGTTCCTGTCTCTTAATTGTTCCTGTTTTCTAGTTTTCCTGGTTTTGACCTTTTCAGCCTGCCCTGAGCCTGCCTGCTGTCCTGTACCTTTGCCCCACCTATCTGGATTACTTACCCCTGCCTGCTCTTGACCTTTCTTTTGCCAGCCCCTGTTGGATTAATAAACCGTTCTTAATTTGACGTTGTCTGCATCTGGGTCTTGCCTTGAAACGTGATAGTACGAACTAGCCATGACTGACCCAGCAGACACAGGCCAGCTGCGCAATGCCATCTCCTCCCAAGGAGCCACCATCGGTAGGCACGAGGAATTGCTTCGTGGCCATATGGAGGGGGTCCAAACGTTGGCTGAACGACATGACTGGGCGTTGGACATTTTGCTGGAGGAATTCCACGGGTTGTCTGGGAGGCAGCCTATCACGGTGGTAACCCCACAGCCCTCAGTAACTCAGCTGCTAGCAGCGCCTTCTCTTCGGTCACTGCACCTTCTTGGGAGCCCCGCTTACCTCCCACAGAATGCTTCAAAGGAGAGCCGAGCACCTGTCGGGTGTTTCTGGCTCAGTGTTCCACCGTCTTCGAGCTTCAGCCCTCCTCCTTCCCCTCGGATCGCTCTAAGATAGCCTACCTCATCACGCTGATGTCTGGGAGGGCTCTCACCTGGGCTGCTGCTGTATGGGAACAATAGCCGGCCATATACATTAGTCTGGAGGGGTTCGTGGGAGAGCTGAAGAAGGTTTTTGATGCCCCGTTCTCCGGGAGAGCAGTTGCCGAAAAGCTAATCCAGCTTCGGCAGGACTCCCGCAGTGTGGCAGACTATGCGGTGGATTTCCGCATGTTGACAGCAGAGAGTGCATGGAACCAGGAAGCGCTGTTCGATATGTTCCGCACGGGGTCTCAGAGGAGGTCAAGGACGAGCTTGTCTACAGATCTCGATTCCCTCATCGCGTTGACCATCCGCATCGATGGGCGATTACGGGAATGGCGGAGGGAGAGGAAATTAAATTTTGCTTGCACGTCCAGGGATTTCACCTGTCCTCCGAGTCATCCCGGAAGTCCCCAACAGTATCGTTGCCGAAAGAGAACCCGAGGCTTACTGACCTCCCCCGAGAGTCGCCGAAGACGCCCGAGTCACCTCTTCCCGAGCCATGCAACTAGGCAGAGCTGGGCTGTTGCCAGAGGAACGGCAATACAGGATCAACACGAAGAGTTGTCTGTATTGCAGGACTCTTGGTCATTTTGTGTCCTCTTGTCCTTTAAAAGACCAGGTTCACCGGTAGGAGCGAGTACTCTGGTGGGCTATATGGAGAACTTTTCTGCTTCCCTTGCTTGCACCCCTTTTCATGCCATTCTGCTGTGGGGAAACCAGTCTAAATCTCTTCGAGTTCTCATTGACACTGGGGCCGAAGAGAGCTTTTTGGACGCAACCCTGGCTTCTGAGCTGAACATCCCAACTCAGCCCCTCTCCATTCCCATGGATGTTAGAGCGCTGGACGGGTGCTCTATAGGCCGGGTCAATCATAATACCACTCCCATCAACCTACGGCTGTCAGGGAATCACAGCGAGACTATTCATTTTCTGCTCATCAAGTCTCTTCGGATTCCCATGGTTTTGAGATTCTCCTGACTCCAGCGACACAATCCCCTCATCAACTGGTCAACTGGTCTACGAGTCCGTTCTGCCACACCCATTGTCTGAAGTCAGCGCAACCTGCCCCGGGATGTCTTTCTGGGGGCTCGAAGGTGCCCCGGACCTCTCCGCCATCCCCACGGAGTACCAAGACCTCCGGGAGGTGTTCAGCAACGCTTGGACCACTTTGCTTCCGCCGCACCGACCCTATGACTGTGGGATTGACCTTCTCCCTAGCACCACGCCGCCCCAGGGACATCTGTACTCTGTCAGGACCAGAGACCAAGGCTATGGAGACCTACATTGGGGACTCCCTAGCTGCTGGATTTATCCGTCCCTCTTCCTCTCCCACCGGGGAAGGGTTCTTCTTCATGGAGAAAAAGGACAAGACCCTGCACCCGTGCATTGACTACTGGGGACTCAATGGCATTGCTGTTATTAAGATCCATTACCAGCTACCACTCATTTCCTCGGCCTTCGAGCCGCTCCAGGGGGCCACAGTGTTTTCCAAGCTGGATCTACGGAACGCCTACCACCTGGTGCGGATATGAGAAGGGGACGAGTGGAAGACCACCTTCAACACGGCCAGCGGCCACTACGAGTATCTGGTCATGTCTTTTGGCCTCAACAACGCCCCTGCTGTGTTCCAGGCTCTGGTAAATTATGTTCTCCGCGACATGTTGAACCGGTTCGTCTTTGTCTATATTGATGACATCCTCATCTTCTCCCGCTCCCCCCAAGAACACGTGCTCCACGTTTGGCAGGTTTTTAAACTCCTTCTGGAGAATCAGCTATTTGTGAAGGCAGAGAAGTGTGAGTTCCATTGCTCCACCATCCCCTTTCTGGGTTACATCATCTCTGCTGGGGGTGTCCAGATGGATCCCGGGAAGGTGAGAGCAGTGGTGGATTGGCCTCAGCCTACGTCCAGGGTGCAGCTGCAATGTTTCCTGGGGTTTGCCAACTTTTATCAACGCTTTATCTGGGGTTACAGCACCTTAGCTTCCCCTCTGTCTGCACTCACCTCTACCAAGGTTCCGTTCACGTAGTCCTCTGCCCTGGACCTTAAGCTGCATCCCTGCGCCTTTTTCTCCAATGCCGCAATGCGAATGGAGAGGAAATACGATGTAGGGAATAGAGAGCTTCTCGCGGTGAAGACGGCATTGGAGGAATGGAGGCACTGGCTGGAAGGGGCGGAACATCCGTTCATTGTGTGGACCAAACACAAAAACCTGGAATATCTCCGCACCGCCAACTCCAGACAAACAAGATGGACCCTGCTGTTTACCCGGTTCAACATTTCCCTCTCTTACCGACTGGTTTCTAAGAACGTCAAGCCGGATGCCCTGTCTCGCCGCTATAGCCCCACAGTTACCACCCCGGAGCCCTAGACCATCCTTCCCACCTCGTGCCTGGTGACGGCACTCAGCTGGGGTCTAGGAAAAACAGGTCCAGGAGGCGCAGCGGTCCCAGCCGAATCCTGGGGGGATCCAGATAACCGGATGTTTGTGTCTGATGCTGTCCACTCCCCGGTCCTGGAGTGGGCCCATTCCTCCAGGCTTGCCTGCCACCCAGGCTCCCATTGGACCCTGGCCTTCGTGTGACAACACTTTTGGTGGCCTACTATTGTTCCGAATGTCACCGCGTTTGTCGCCGCCTGCACGGTCTGTGCTCAGAACAAGACTCCTTGGCAAGCTCCGGCTGGTCTTCTGCAACCTCTGCCTGTCCCTCACCGTCCCTGGTCCCACATATCCCTGGATTTTGTCATGGGTCTCCCCCCTTCTGAGGGCAACACTGCCATCCTGACTGTGGTCGACCGGTTTTCCAAAGCCACCCACTTCATTCCTCTCCCCAAACTACCCTCGGCCAAGGAGACGGCCCCAGCTCATGGTGCAGCATGTGTTTTGGATCCATGGACTGCCCGTAGACATGGTCTCCGACCGGGAGCCTCAGTTCTCGTCGTTTGGGAAGGCGTTCTGCACCCTCATTTGGTCATCGGCCAGCCTGTCCTCTGGGTTCCACCCTCCAGTTGGAGCGAGCCAACCAAGACCTCAAGACTACTCTGCGCTGCCAGGTCTCCGCCAACCCCACCACCTGGAGCCAGCAGCTTGTGTGGGTGGAATACGCCTACAACACCCTTCCCTGCTCTGCCACGGGCCAATCGCCATTTGAATGTTCCCTGGGGATCAGCCCCTGCTCTTCCCCGAGCAGAAAGAAGAGGTCGGCATACCTTCTGCGCAGATGTTTGTTCGCCGCTGACATTGTACCTGGAGGAGAGCCCAGTCGGCCCTCCTCAAGCCTGGTCGGCCCTCCCCAAGATCACCTCCAGGTATCGACGACAAGCAGATTGCCATCGGACCCCGGCTCCCCGGTATCGTCTCGGGCAGAAGGTATGGCTATCCAGAAGGTATGGCTATCATACCTGGAGGAGAGCCCGGTTGGCCCTCTTCAAGCCTGGTCGGCCCTCCTCAAGACCACCTCCAGGTATCGATGACAAGCAGATCGCCATCGGACCCCGACTCTCCGGTATCGTCTCAGGCAGAAATGATGGCTATCCACCCGGGATCTGCCCCTCCGGGTGGAATGCCGCGAACTCTCCCCCCGGTTTTTTGGCCCGTTTCCCATCTCTAAAATGATTAGCCCCTCTGCTGTTCGTTTTCTGCTGCCCCGTACCTTTCGTATACCCCCCACCTTTCATGTGTCCAGAGTTAAACCCATGTCTCACAGCCCTTTGTTTCCTGTTTCCAGGCTCACCCCTCTCCCCCGTCGCATCAACGGCCAACCAGGATACACAGTGAGACGTCTCCTGAAGGTTCGACCTCGGGGCAGGGTTTCCAGTACCTGGTTGACTGGGAGGGTTATGGCCCAGAGGAGAGGTGCTGGGTCCCCACATCCTGGACCCAGGCCTCATCGTGGATTTCCAACACCGACACCCCAGTCAACCAGGTATGCGCCTGGGTAGGACGCCAGGTAGCGCACCTAGAGGGAGGTTACTGTCACACCCTGATCTGTTTCACCTGTCTTTGTGATTGTCTCCACCCCCCTCCAGGTGTCTCCCATCTTCCCTATTATCCCTGTCTATACATGTGTTCTCTGTTTGTCTGTTGCCAGTTCATTTTGTTTTGTCAAGCTTACCAGCGTTTTTCCCTCTGTTCCTGTCTCTTGATTGTTCCTGTCTTCCCAGTTTTGAACTTTTCTGCCTGCCCTGACCCTGAGCCTGCCTGCCGTCCCGTACCTTTGCCCCACCTATCTGGATTACTGACCTCTGCCTACCCTGAGCCTGCCTGCCGTCCTGTACCTTTGCCCCACCTATCTGGATTACTGACCACTGCCTACCCTGAGCCTGCCTGCCGTCCCGTACCTTTGCCCCACCTATCTGGATTACTGACCTCTGCCTACCCTGAGCCTGCCTGCCGTCCCGTACCTTTGCCCCACCTATCTGGATTACTGACCTCTGCCTACCCTGAGCCTGCCTGCCGTCCCGTAACTTTGCCCCACCTATCTGGATTACTGATCCCTGCCTGCTCTTGACCTGTCTTTTGCCTGCCCCTGTTGGATTAATAAACTGTTGTTAATTCATCGTTGTCTGCATCTGGGTCTTACCTTGAAACGTGATAGAGGGAAGTACCTGGAAATTGTAATTATGTCTATGTAACAGTGTAGGTTCCGTCCCTCTCTTCGCCCCAACCCGGGCTCAAACCAGGGACCCTTGCACACATCAACAACTGACACCCACCGTTACCCATCGCGCCACAAGAGCCACGGCCCTTGCAACGCAAGGGGAAACCCTACTTCAAGTCTCAGAGCGAGTGACGTCACTGATTGAAACGCTATTAGCGCGCACCACCGCTAACTAACTAGCCATTTCACATCGGTTACACTCACCCCCCCTTTGACCTCCTCCTTTTCCGCAGCAACCAATGATCCGGGTCAACAGCATCAATGTAACAGTGTAGGTTCCGTCCCTCTCTTCGCCCCAACCTGGGCTCGAACCAGGGACCCTTGCACACATCAACAACTGACACCCACGAAGCATCGTTACCCATCGCGCCACAAAAGCCGCGGCCCTTGCAACGCAAGGGGAAACCCTACTTCAAGTCTCAGAGCGAGTGACGTCACTGATTGAAACGCTATTAGCGCGCACCACCGCTAACTAACTAGCCATTTCACATCGGTTACATCTAAAACGTGAGTACTTCTTGTTAAAAGGCCATAGTTCAAAAGATTGTGTTATGATACTCATTAGCACTCACATTTAGCTTCCTGAGAGACATCACAATGGAACTTGGTACATTTATTTTCCTCAAACTCAAAAATCTATAACTTTGATCTAGATCTGTAATCTATACCAAGGTTTTGTTCTTTTGCCATTTCATAAATCCTATTCGTGGACAAATAAACTTAACAGGGTAAATCGGTAGAAACTGAATGACTATGAGTCTAGCATGTATGTTATGTGCAGTCAGACGGTGAGGTGCCCCACCAAGCAGTGTGCGATTAGGCTAAGGCAGAGGGATGACTGAGAGACCAGGAGACCCAACCCTACAGAATGTTGTAGTAGTAGTAGTAGTAGTAGTAGAAAATGTCTGTAAAAACACCAGCCAATTGTAAAGCACTGTGGTGAACAATTGGCTGGTGTTTTTACAGACATTTCCAATTTTCACTCGACCAGCAACACTTGCCGGTAATGTAGAAAAACTCAATAATTATACCCATTCCTAAAGCATCTAATCCCTCTGTGCTGAATGACTACCGCCCTGTTGCCTTGACATCCTTAGTAATGAAATGCCTTGAGAAAATTGTGAATTGTAATGTTCTCAGCGCCACATAGAAGCTCCTCGACCCGTTACAGTTTGCCTATCAGCCCAGCAGAGGAGTTGATGATGCCATTCTTACTCTCCTCATCATGGTCTATAGACATCTAGAGGGTGTACTCTCCTCATCATGGTCTATAGACATCTAGAGGGTGTACTCTCCTCAACATGGTCTACAGACATCTAGAGGGTGTACTCTCCTCAACATGGTCTATAGACATCTAGAGGGTGTACTCTCCTCAACATGGTCTACAGACATCTAGAGGGTGTACTCTCCTCAACATGGTCTATAGACATCTAGAGGGTGTACTCTCCTCAACATGGTCTACAGACATCTAGAGGGTGTACTCTCCTCAACATGGTCTACAGACATCTAGAGGGTGTACTCTCCTCATCGTGGTCTATAGACATCTAGAGGGTGTACTCTCCTCAACATGGTCTATAGACATCTAGAGGGTGTACTCTCCTCAACATGGTCAATAGACATCTAGAGGGTATACTCTCCTCAACATGGTCTACAGACATCTAGAGGGTGTACTCTCCTCATCATGGTCTATAGACATCTAGAGGGTGTACTCTCCTCAACATGGTCTACAGACATCTAGAGGGTGTACTCTCCTCATCATGGTCTATAGACATCTAGAGGGTGTACTCTCCTCAACATGGTCTATAGACATCTAGAGGGTGTACTCTCCTCAACATGGTCTATAGACATCTAGAGGGTGCCAAATCCCATGTCAGGGTTTTGTTTGTTGATTTTTCTTCTGCCTTCAACATAGTCCAGCCCTACATTCTGGCACAGAGACTCATTCGGGACTTCTCCTTAGATGGGGGGGCTGGTTTTGTGGCTGTTGGACTTCCTGAGCCAGCGATCACAGCGGGTCAAAATAGGTCCCCACGTGTCGGACATACGCACCACCAACACAGACTCTCCTCAGGGATGTGTTTTGTCCCCACTCCTGTACAGCTTGTACACTAATAGTTGTAATAGTTCCCATCCTGACAGACACCTCGTTAAGTTCACTGATGACACTGCCTTGATCAGCATGTTGCATGATGATGAGGAACACCATGGCCCAGTCCTAAATGACTGCGTAGAGCAGTGTGAGGAATCACACTTGGTCCTCAATACCAACAAGACCAAAGAGATGTGCATAGACTTCATAGACACCTACCTCTGCAACATCTATCAGAGGTCAGAACATAGAGATTGTAGAGGAATACAAATATCTGGGTGTCCTCTTGGACAATAAGCTTCAGTGGAGTAAACAGACCTGATGTGATAGCCCTTCTAAATAGCTTGGGCTAATGTTCCTATCGACCCAGTAAGGCCAACAGGATAGTCTCTTTTTATTGGTATGTAACTGTTATGAAGGTTGTGTAGTCAATTTGGGTGGCAGGTAGCCTAGTGGTTAGAGCGTTGGGCCAGTAACTGAAAGGTTGCTGTCTCTCGCTCTCTCTGTCTGTTCTTTCTATTCTTAATACCAGGTTCAGATGTCAGTTCGGGGAAAGAAATATCAGCACAACTTTTGTTGGGCGGAGTCGATAAGAGTGAACCCTTTTGCTGAGTAGGAAAAGCTGCTGTCTTTCTCCCTATTGTTCAGGGAGGTTAAAGAAAAGAATGAGAGGTGACACGGTCCACCGGGGGAAACGGAGGCGAACACTAAGGGGTCTACTTTGCTTTTTGTTTTTGTCTCTTTTTGTGCTCGAAACAGAGATGTTAATGGCCAAAGTATTAACCTCCTAAAGAGACACACCTATGTCTTTTTTTTTACCATTGTGAAGCCAAACGACATGATTGTGCTGACATTGCAACACAACAGTGTTCATTTCGCCAATAAAAATAATGACTCAAATATTAGTCAAACACCTATATTTCAGTGGCATTTGACGACACTATAATTGACTAAATAGGCCTGGAACAAACTATCATTAAATTTCAGTTGACTAAAACGAGATAAGACAAAATGATCTCTGTGACTAAAATCTGACTGCTAAGTGGACTGAACTAGAGTTTTTGGAGAGATTGAGAGCTTTTCAGTGATAAGCACAGTTCATAATAGCAGCACAGACGCACTGTGCAGTTCTATTCTGCAGTGGGAAGGACGCCACACAGCCTACATCAGCTGGTGAGCTGCGGGGGAGCAAGCGATGAGCGTGGGCAGACAGGCAGACAGACTCGACTACATCACTGGGAGAAACAGTCATTAGCTCCCGTTCTACTTTTGGACACTAATGCGGCTGCAGCGTCTGTGGAACGTTGATAACAATGGCAATGTCACCGAGTGATGGTGCAACCCATACTACTTTGCCAATACTTTGCGGCACCATCTGGTGATTGTGCTACTCTCTCTCTCTCTCTCTCTCTCTCTATTCTATATGTTTGTCATACATTTGCTGTTGGGAAGAGAATAGTATTTTATGCAGAAAAATATGTTGGTAGGATATGGCTATGTATGTTTGTGCACATGGAAGTCAGTGATGTATGTTTCCTATAGGTTAATGAGGCAATACAAATGTGGTGACTAAAATGAAAGGGCATCTAGTTGACAAAAATGGCCCTTTGTTTTTCGTCTTTTTGACAATAACTAGACTAAATCATTATTCAAATGACAAAAATGTGACTAAGACTTAATTATATTTGAGACAAAATGACTAAGACTAGACTAAATCTAAAAAATTGTGCCAAAACGAACACTGCACCCAATTTCCAACAAATATGTCACTTATGAATGAGACATCAAATATGCATGTCACATATTGACATATTGTGAAAGTTTTACATATAATAATAATAATAATATATTCCACTTAGCATATGCTTTTATGGCAACACATAATGGTATTCATGCTATTGGACTAGGAATTTTTTTTCACATTGTCCAAATCATAAACTTAGGGCTAGATTCAAACCGTATCGCAGACGTATAGCGTATTGCTCGATTGAAATTTTAAGGCAATGTTCCCGCGTTCGCTGAGACTGCATTCACAGTAAACGCTGCGTATGTCATCTCGTTCAGAAGATTACCTTAAAATGTTAACACAGGTCTTCCGCGATATGGATTGAACCCAACCCTTAATTGAGCTACAGAATCAATTGTAGACATTTTGGTATGATTTGGACATGAAACATGTTATATCAGGATAGAGACTGGCATTGGATTCATGCCACAGTAAACCAATGTCATTCTGGAATTTGGTTGAACTATCCCTTTAAGAGATTGAGTTGGAATTTGACAATGACAATGATTAGCGACAGTTGGACAACTCCTCTCATGTTCTATACATTCAGTCTTTTGGCTTAATCTATTTTGTAAACCTGCATAGTAACTCGTTTTCATCATATATCTCATTATATCCCATCCAGACCTGTCCCGTTTCAGGTACTTTGATTGTTTAATTAAGCTTGGAGGTACCAGGTGTGCGGGGTTTGCACTTTTGGCACACTTTATTGGTTTCCTTCCACTAGGCAAGCTCAATCAAGTGCAACTAATGTATTGGGGTGGAAAACAAATACTATTTGAACCCAGGTGTGGACCCACCCCTAGATGAAATATGTACTTAAGTACTCTGAACGGTTAAATTAGGTTGCTGAATCTAGTCAGTGTACCCATCCTCACCACATTAGTGTGTACTCTCTCTCCCCTTTCCCCTTTTATCAGGACATAAGCAAGGCTCTCCCTGACAGGCTCATAGGCAGGCGGTTGCCCTGGCATTGCTCTCACCTACGCAGGGTGGAGTGAGAGAGGGCTAAATAAAGGGAAGGCATTTTATCTACGTTCTCATGACCAGCGATATAGAGAGGCGATATAAGAGGTGTCGGGAGTCAGAGAGGGGCTGATGACAAGTGCTAGAGGCCTGCTCACACTTTCCACTTAAAGTTACAAACCCCATCACCTTAGAGGGAGGGAGGGAATTACCGAGAACAGTGGAAGAGACAGAGAGTGAAAGGATTATCACCTTAACCTAATGATTATCCCCTAATGCATATCACATAACATTTTGGCCGCCAACCGACTTCATCAGAAAGAGGAACCTCGATGTTTCCCATTTGCTTCAACTGGGGCCCCCTACAGGTTGTCTCACAGGTCAAAAGCCCCCTATTGCTGGCACAGGTCACTGCATTGTCTAATGCTCCTTGACAGAGCTGTGATTGGTCCAACCCAAAGCGTGTTGAGTGGCCAACCAAACTAGGACATGAAAAGATTTAGAAACCTGTAAAGAGTAAAGATTGAGAAACTGTAAACAGCTTTTCTGATACAGGCCTATTCATTCAAATTAAAGGGGCAGTTCACTCCAAATATCTAACTTGGATGTTTTCAGACGTTAAATGTGGTCTAATGTAGAGATGAATCCATGTCCTATGCCATCGAATGTGTTGATACAGCTACATGTATACGCCTCAAATTCCAAATAAATGGAAAATGATAAGCGCATACTAAAATCTGGAAATTATATGGCGATTATCTTTTCCATTCCACAGATGGCCTGGGACAGATACTTATCTCAACATTAGACCACTTTTGAAATGTCTGAAAACATCTGACCAACTTTGATTTTGGAATGTGCTTTCCCTTTAACATGAATGTCAACATTTAAGCAGGAAAAGAACAATTTTGGTATTGAAAGTCTAAAGTAGTGTAACTTCCCCCAGATTTGTGTGGACACTGGTGCCAGAGGACCTAACTCCAGACTAGACAATCACCTAGCAGGAAAACTCATGATACCAAGAAAACCGGCTAAATATGTACCCTCTCGGACAGATGTTTTGTCACAAGTCTGAACATCACAAAGCTGTTCTTTCTGATTTGAGGTTGGAGAAGAAGGGGTAAATAAAGGCCTAGCACCCAAGGGAGACAAACACTCTCTCTGTGTGGTTACAATTGAGCTCCTCTGGCCATGCTGATTGGTCTACAATGACTGACATGACAGTTGATGCCATGAACCTGCATTTTTAGATCAACCATGTGCTTGCCTGAAAATTCTCCATGGTCCTTTGTGAAAGGCACATTTGTTTTTGTAGAATGAATAATCGTTGTCGAATCATGCCAGAGCTGTAGGCGATCAGTTGAATTTGAACGGTTGGAATACAGCAGCTGTCCATATCAACGCCAGAACGCAGCCTATATTCTGATGATTTAAAAATGTGTTCCAAAAGGTTTCTTTGGCTGTCCCTATAGGAGAACCCTTTTTGGTTCCAGGTAAAACCCTCTGTGAAAAGGGTTCTACCTGGAACCCAAAATGGTTTTACATAGAACCAAAAAGAGTTCTCCAAAGGGTTCTCCTATAGGACAGCCAAATAACCCTTGTAGGTTCTAGATAACACCTATTTTTCTAAGAGTGTAGGGAGACCATTGGCATCAATGGTTTCACTGGTGTAAATACAATATTACAAGGCTGATATGATAATGTTTTCAATGTTGTCTTGATGTTAACATTCAACAGCTTACAGGCCATTTCTACAGTTACCACTGTACACTCTTAGAAAAAAAGGTGCTATGTAGAACCTAAAAGGGTTTTCGTCTGCCCCCATAGGAGAACCCTTTGAAGAACCCTTTTTGGTTCCAGGTAGAACCCTTTTGGGTTCCATGTAAAACCCTTTCCGCAGAGGATTCTACATGGAACCAAAAAGGCTTCCACCTGGAACCAAAAAGAGTTCTCCTATGGGGACAGCTGAAGAACCCTTTTGGAAACCTTCTTTCTAAGTGTGTACTTGCTTATAGCCATAAGGCTGTAATAGTATTGCAAACAGGCCTTGCAAAGCAATCAGTAAAACCCAGGAAGTCATGGAAAATCAAGTTGTAATTTGGTTACTTGAAAATAGATTGCATGTGTCCCTCTCTTTCTCTCAGTCTGTGTGTGTGTGTGTGTGTGTGTGTGTGTGTGTGTGTGTGTGTGTGTGTGTGTGTGTGTGTGTGTGTGTGTGTGTGTGTGTGTGTGTGTGTGTGTGTGTGACGTGCACTCCTGTGTGTGTGGATCTATGTATGGTTTAGGGAGCAGAGACAAAATGGGAGTTAGTGGCCAATGTAGAATTGCCATTGTGTTCTAATACAATCTGACTTCCCCTCCTGACCTGAGATATTCCTCTCTCTAGAATAGATTACCAGGCAGGCAAACCGAGGGCATTGTGGGCTGAGAGAGAGAGGAAGGCAAAGGAGGAGGAGGAGAGGAGGAGGAGGAAGGGAGGAGGCTATTGGAGGGCTGCCGGGTACTGGGTATGGTAGGAAGGACAGGCCACAAGTGATGTCTGGTATTTCTTCCACTGCCACCATGCTTAAGGCTGCATTTCTGCCCGTGGTCTGTCTGGTAGTCTCCTACATTACAGACAGCTGCTCTTGCTCATCAGCCTGAGGTCTGTGCCCTCATCTACTCCGTCCGTCCTCGAAGTCTGCATCACCAGTCCCTCTACCCTGATCTCTGCCAAGGAATGAAAAAAGGGAAAGAGAGGGAAATAGTAATTATAGTTGATGAAAACATTTAAGTTTTCTTAAAGTTGAAAGATTCTGTTTTCTTCCGCTGATCATTGACAGATAGTGGATTTGATCCCTCAACACATCAAACCAACTGGTGAGAGACTCAATTTTCTGCCCCAGAGGAGAGAGATAAACAGCTTTCTGTTTGGACTCTAGAAGAGAGACTTGACATTGGTGGACAAACCCAATCATCTTTAGCCAGGACACTGAAAGAGACTAAGTTTGCTGCTTTACCGTGACAGACACAACTTTCTGTGTCAAGACAAGACAAGATGAGCAGTCTTCTGTCTGAACAGAGACACACAGCCTAGAAAGAGAGACCAAGACCTCTGGATTTCACCCTTTCAGGGACAACTTTTTGCCTTAATACTGTAAGACTGTTCTACTACAATATACCTTACCCCTAATATTGAGAGTCCTTCACTTTTCTTCCCTGTCACCTGAGCACTGAGAAAACCTTTCTGCATTTTCATTTTTAACAGAAAAGGCACCAGCCTGGTCTAAGCAGCTGCATCTCAGGTAGAGTACTGTGTGTGTGTGTGTGTGTGTGTGTGTGTGTGTGTGTGTGTGTGTGTGTGTGTGTGTGTGTGTGTGTGTGTGTGTGTGTGTGTGTGTGTGTGTGTGTGTGTGTGTGTGTGTGTGTGTGTGTGTGTGTGTGTGTGTGTCAGTTTGTCAGTCTGTCAGTTTGTCAGTCTGTCAGTCTGTCAGTCTGTCAGTCTGTCAGTCAATGGTGGAAAAACTACCCAATTGTCATACTTGAGTAAAAGTAAAGATACCTTAATAGAAAATTACTCAAGTAAAAGTGAAAGTCACCCAGTAAAATACTACTTGAGTAAAAGTCTAAAAGTATTGGGTTTTAAATATACTTAAGAATCAAAAGTAAATGTAATTGCTAAAATATACTTAATTATCAAAATGTAAAAGTACCAAATATTTTTTATTCCTTATATTAAGCAAACCAGACAGCACCATTTTCTTGTTTTTTAAATATACAGATAGCCAGGGGCACACTCAAACACTTATACATAATTTACAAATGAAGTATTTGTGTTTAGTGAGTCCGCTAGATCAGAGGAAAAAGGGATGACCAGGGATGTTCTCTTGATGCGTGTGTGAATTGGACCCTTGTCCTGTCCTGCTGTCACGCCCTGACCTGAGAGAGAGGGTTTGTTTCTCTATGTGGTTAGGTCAGGGTGTGGGGTGGGCATTCTATGTGTTGTATTTCTTTGTGTTGGGCCGAGTATGGTTCCTAACCAGAGGCAGCTGTCTATCGTTGTCTCTGATTAGGAACCATACTTAGGCAGTCTGTTTTTCATTTGGGTTTTGTGGGTAGTTGTTTTCTGTTTTGTTCCTTGTAACCTGACGGAACTGTTGACGGTCGTTTTGTTGTTTTGATTTAGTGTTTCATTAAAGTAAAATATGAGCACTTTACACGCCACGCCTCGGTCCCCTTTGTACGACCGCCGTTACACCTGCTAAGCATTCAAAATGTAATGAGTGTCACGGAAAATGTATGGAGCACAAAATACATTATTTTCTTTAGGAATGTAGTGAAGTAAAAGTAAAAGTTGTCAAAAATATAAATAGTGAAGTACAGATACCAAAAAAACCTTACTTAATTAGTACTTTAAAGTATTTTTACTTAAGTACTTTACACCACTGGCGCGTGCATGTATGCGTGGATGCATGTGTCTGTGCATGCCCTGGACAATGCATTCAACTTAACATCAGCAGTTTCCAAGCCAGCATAGATCTGTAGCATCTGCTGTGATGTTGAAGGATTAAGCCTTGTTTTGTTAGTACTGAAATATTATCCAACCTGTCAGATGAATTTGAGATTAAAGTTGACTCTTTCAGACCAAGGGATTGCAGCCTAAACATAGAAAAGCAGTTTATAGTCAACTGCTCTGGCGTTGCCTCCAAAGACAAAACCCTCCTTGTCTTAAGACTTTTTGTTTGTGCTGCTGGTGATCATGCTAGCAGCACCGAGCAGATCGGATGACAAACCAGAGAGCACATGCAAGATGAGTGACATGAAATCGAGCCAAAAATAAAACAAACATGACATAGGAAGGAAAAGAGCAGCAAGCCAAACAATATAGAGAGCAGGAGTAAGTCAAAATAGGGAAGTCATACATTCTCAGAGCTTAGACTATTGTTATTAATAATGGGTGGACCCTTATCCTGATGTAATATCTTAATATTACATTGTCCTGTGACCTTGAGGCGAAATGTGGCCAACAGTATTCAATGGGCTTCGAGTGACATGAAAGAATGGTGTTAAAAGGCTAAAAAGAGCTTAAAGGAAAGGACATGATGTCAGACTAACTCTGAGACATCCATAGTTAGATGGTGATGATGCCTTTACACACACTATATATACCTTTCTCATTAACCTTTCGTAGAAGCAGTTGACTTTAGACACTTAAATAAGTCACTTGATAAATAATTAAGCTTCGAATGATTAGTGGCAATTATTCAGTCATAACTAATTCTCCAAAATGTTTAAAGATATAGGGCTATGCTCTATGAAATTGAAAAATGGTCTTAAGTAGTCTCTTAAAAGTAGATAAGTAGAAGGGACTGAACGATTCAGGAGTCCATTACCCTCATTGGCCAGACTTCTAAAGGTAAAGTAAAGTGTGGAATTGCGAATAGACTATAAGGATAGGCTAAAGATGATCCAAATGTCCAAACCCTTTACTCTGTAGCTCCCAGGTGGCAATAACTGGGAGTAAATGGTGTGTGTGTCTACCAAGACATAACATAACAAAGTCATGGCTGGTTTACTCTACCATTACAGTACCTCTACAGAAAGCTATCATTCAGGTACCAGACTTTAGTAAACCCTGCTGGAGAGAAGGTTCACCTTTTTGAAGTTTTATCTTATTTTCTACTTTAAAATGGGAACTATCCCTGATGGGAATATTTTTCATTTGTGACTAACTGGTCTGTATGAAGATTGATTATGTTAATGATTTATTTATGAGCAGTGTGGGAAATCAAAGGTCCCAGTGGACTGTCTCCCCTATTTCAAATTAGTCAGGAGGCTAAGAGTCAAAATCATCTATCTTGCTGTGACTGACCTAAAGGGACCATACTGTATGTATGCCATGACCCCCAGGAATGTGGAAATAGTGTTTGGTGTGGAGTGTACAG
Source organism: Salmo trutta (assembly GCF_901001165.1). Lineage (NCBI taxonomy): Eukaryota > Metazoa > Chordata > Actinopteri > Salmoniformes > Salmonidae > Salmo > Salmo trutta. The sequence goes on from NC_042995.1 coordinate 21,028,663, forward strand.
CAATTAAGCCACATTGTGTAGAACTAGACAACATGGGTGTGCGAATGATTTAATAAAAAAATACAGTGAGGGAAAAAAGTATTTGATCCCCTGCTGATTTTGTACATTTGCCCACTGACAAAGAAATGATCAGTCTATAATTTTAATGGTAGGTTTATTTGAACAGTGAGAGACAGAATAACAACAAAAAAATCCAGAAAAACACATGTCAAAAATGTTATAAATTGATTTGCATTTTAATGAGGGAAATAAGTATTTGACCCCTCTGCAAAACATGACTTAGTACTTGGTGGCAAAACTCTTGTTGGCAACCACAGAGGTCAGACGTTTCTTGTAGTTGGCCACCAGGTTTGCACATATCTCAGGAGGGGTTTTGTCCCACTCCTCTTTGCAGATCTTCTCCAAGTCATTAAGGTTTCAAGGCTGACGTTTGGCAACTCGAATCTTCAGCTCCCTCCACAGATTTCTATGGGATTAAGGTCTGGAGACTGGCTAGGCCACTCCAGGACCTTAATGTGCTTCTTCTTGAGCCACTCCTTTGTTGCCTTGGCCGTGTGTTTTGGGTCATTGTCATGCTGGAATACCCATCCACGGCCCATTTGCAATGCCCTGGCTAAGGGAAGGAGGTTCTCAACCAAGATTTGACAGTACATGGCCCCGTCCATCGTCCCTTTGATGCGGTGAAGTTGTCCTGTCCCCTTAGCAGAAAAACACCCCCAAAGCATAATGTTTCCACATCCATGTTTGACGGTGGGGATGGTGTTCTTGGGGTCATAGGCAGCATTCCTCCTCCTCCAAACACGGCGAGTTGAGTTGATGCCAAAGAGCTCCATTTTGGTCTCATCTGACCACAACACTTTCACCCAGTTGTCCTCTGAATCATTCAGATGTTCATTGGCAAACTTCAGACGGGCATGCATATGTGCTTTCTTGAGAAGGGGGACCTTGCGGGCGCTGCAGGATTTCAGTCCTTCACGGCGTAGTGTGTTACCAATTGTTTTCTTGGTGACTATGGTCCTAACTGCCTTGAGATCATTGACAAGATCCTCCCGTGTAGTTCTGGGCTGATTCTTCACCGTTCTCATGATCATTGCAACTCCATGAGGTGAGATCTTGCATGGAGCCCCAGGCCGAGGGAGATTGACAGTTCTTTTTTGTTTCTTCCATTTGAGAATAATCGCACCAACTGTTGTCACCTTCTCACCAAGCTGCTTGGCGATGGTCTTGTAGCCCATTCCAGCCGTGTGTAGGTCTACAATCTTGTCCATGACATCCTTGGAGAGCTCTTTGGTCTTGGCCATGGTGGAGAGTTTGGAATCTGATTGATTGATTGCTTCTGTGTACAGGTGTCTTTTATACAAGTAACAAGCTGAGATTAGGAGCACTCCCTTTAAGAGTGTGGTCCTAATCTCAGCTCGTTACCTGTATAAAAGACACCTGGACGCCAGAAATCTTTCTGATTGAAAGGGGGTCAAATACTTATTTCCCTCATTAAAATGCATATCAATTTATAACATTTATGACATGCGTTTTTCTGGATTTTTTTGTTGTTATTCTGTCTCTCACTGTTCAAATAAACATAGCATTAAAATTATAGACTGATCATTTCTTTGTCAGTGGGCAAACGTACAAAATCAGCACAGGATCAAATACTTTTTTCCCTCACTGTATATATTTTTTCCCTTTATTTAACTAGGCAAGTCAGTTAAGAACACATTCTTATTTACAATGACGGCCTAGGAACAGCAAGGAGCATAAGGGTGAGAACAAGAATGATAAGGAAGTCAAGGAGCCTTTGGGACTATCATTATTTGGTTAACACAGACACAAGACAATATGTAGAATAAAGGATTTCCTTATATCACAGAACAGAAAGAACCACACTGTCCTCTCATATCAGGTGTCCCAGAGTGTTTTCCAGGCATTTCCCCCTTCTCTCTCCATTCAACAGCTGCCCTCAGTATCACCAGCACAGAAATATAATTACCATAAGGGACATTCCCATTTAAGTCAACGTTCTGTGTAGCCATGAGTGTGAAATTGCTGTGGTCTGCACTTCAGACAAGCACCAAGCACTGTAAAGCATCATTGTTCTCCTTCCTGAGGTTAACAACAGAAGGAGCAGGGTGGAAGGGCAGAGGGAGCACCTTCTTCCTCCCTAAAGTACCCCCAGCTGCCAAGACCCCAGTCAGGTACATTGTCCTGGTGCTGATCTAAGTAAGACGGGGCCTGCAAAGTGCCAACAAGCACTGAGGAAAACCATAATGAGCTGGTCTGGGGTATTTATTTTTTATTTTGAACACTGACAGCAGGACTGCTTGGCATGCTTGGTGTGAGAAAAACCGATGGAAGAGTTATTTCTCAAAGCGCAGAGATGACCTTTTCTGAGACTCGTTTTCTTGAGTACAGGCGATTTCCTTTTACAGTGAGGGGAAAAAGTATTTGATCCCCTGCTGATTTTGTACGTTTTCCCACTGACAAAGAAATGATCAGTCTATAATTTTAATGGTAGGTTTATTTGAACAGTGAGAGACAGAATAAGAATAAAAAAATCCAGAAAAACACGTCAAAAATGTTATAAAATGATTTGCATTTTAATGAGGGAAATAAGTATTTGACCCCTCTGCAAAACATGACTTAGTACTTGGTGGCAAAACCCTTGTTGGCAATCACAGAGGTCAGACGTTTCTTGTAGTTGGCCACCAGGTTTGCACACATCTCAGGAGGGATTTTGTCCCACACCTCTTTGTAGATCTTCTCCAAGTCATTAAGGTTTCAAGGCTGACATTTGGCAACTCGAACCTTCAGCTCCCTCCACAGATTTTCTATGGGATTAAGGTCTGGAGACTGGCTAGGCCACTCCAGGACCTTAATGTGCTTCTTCTTGAGCCACTCCTTTGTTTCCTTGGCCGTGTGTTTTGGGTCATTGTCATGCTGGAATACCCATCCACGACCCATTTTCAATGCCCTGGCTGAGGGAAGGAGGTTCTCACCCAAGATTTGACAGTACATGGCCCCGTCCATCATCCCTTTGATGCGGTGAAGTTGTCCTGTCCCCTTAGCAGAAAAACACCCCCAAAGCATAATGTTTCCACCTCCATGTTTGACGGTGGGGATGGTGTTCTTGGGGTCATAGGCAGCATTCCTCCTCCTCCAAACACGGTGAGTTGAGTTGATGCCAAGGATCTCCATTTTGGTCTCATCTGACCACAACACTTTCACCCAGTTGTCCTCTGAATCATTCAGATGTTCATTGGCAAACTTCAGACGGGCATATATATGTGCTTTCTTGAGCAGGGGGACCTTGCAGGCACTGCAGGATTTCAGTCCTTCACGGTGTAGTGTGTTTCTTGGTGACTATGGTCCCAGCTGTCTTGAGATCATGGACAAGATCCTCCCATATAGTTCTGGGCTGATTCCTCACCGTTCTCATGATCATTGCAACTCCACGAGGTGAGATCTTGCATAGAGCCCCAGGCCGAGGGAGATTGACAGTTCTTTTGTGTTTCTTCCATTTGAGAATAATCGCACCAACTGTTGTCACCTTCTCACCAAGCTGCTTGGCGATGGTCTTGTAGCCCATTCCAGCCTTGTGTAGGTCTACAATCTTGTCCATGACATCCTTGGAGAGCTCTTTGGTCTTGGCCATGGTGGAGAGTTTGGAATCTGATTGATTGATTGCTTCTGTGTACAGGTGTCTTTTATACAAGTAACAAACTGAGATTAGGAGCACTCCCTTTAAGAGTGTGGTCTTAATCTCAGCTCGTTACCTGTATAAAAGACACCTGGAAGCCAGAAATCTTTCTGATTGAGAGGGGGTGAAATACTTATTTCCCTCATTAAAATGCAAATCAATTTATAACATTTATGACATGCGTTTTTCTGGATTTTTTTGTTGTTATTCTGTCTCTCACTGTTCAAATAAACCTAGCATTAAAATTATAGACTGATCATTTCTTTGTCAGTGGGAAAACGTACAAAATCAGCACAGGATCAAATACTTTTTTCCCTCACTGTATATATTTTTTACCTTTTTTTAACTAGGCAAGTCAGTTAAGAACACATTCTTATTTACAATGACGGCCTAGGAACAGCAAGGAGCATAAGGGTGAGAACAAGAATGATAAGGAAGTCAAGGAGCCTTTGGGACTATCATTATTTGGTTAACACAGACACAAGACAATATGTAGAATAAAGGATTTCCTTATATCACAGAACAGAAAGAACCACACTGTCCTCTCATATCAGGTGTCCCAGAGTGTTTTCCAGGCATTTCCCCCTTCTCTCTCCATTCAACAGCTGCCCTCAGTATCACCAGCACAGAAATATAATTACCATAAGGGACATTCCCATTTAAGTCAACGTTCTGTGTAGCCATGAGTGTGAAATTGCCGTGGTCTGCACTTCAGACAAGCACCAAGCACTGTAAAGCATCATTGTTCTCCTTCCTGAGGTTAACAACAGAAGGAGCAGGGTGGAAGGGCAGAGGGAGCACCTTCTTCCTCCCTAAAGTACCCCCAGCTGCCAAGACCCCAGTCAGGTACATTGTCCTGGTGCTGATCTAAGTAAGACGGGGCCTGCAAAGTGCCAACAAGCACTGAGGAAAACCATAATGAGCTGGTCTGGGGTATTTATTTTTTATTTTGAACACTGACAGCAGGACTGCTTGGCATGCTTGGTGTGAGAAAAACCGATGGAAGAGTTATTTCTCAAAGCGCAGAGATGACCTTTTCTGAGACTCGTTTTCTTGAGTACAGGCGATTTCCTTTTACAGTGAGGGGAAAAAGTATTTGATCCCCTGCTGATTTTGTACGTTTTCCCACTGACAAAGAAATGATCAGTCTATAATTTTAATGGTAGGTTTATTTGAACAGTGAGAGACAGAATAAGAATAAAAAAATCCAGAAAAACACGTCAAAAATGTTATAAAATGATTTGCATTTTAATGAGGGAAATAAGTATTTGACCCTTCTGCAAAACATGACTTAGTACTTGGTGGCAAAACCCTTGTTGGCAATCACAGAGGTCAGACGTTTCTTGTAGTTGGCCACCAGGTTTGCACACATCTCAGGAGGGATTTTGTCCCACACCTCTTTGTAGATCTTCTCCAAGTCATTAAGGTTTCAAGGCTGACATTTGGCAACTCGAACCTTCAGCTCCCTCCACAGATTTTCTATGGGATTAAGGTCTGGAGACTGGCTAGGCCACTCCAGGACCTTAATGTGCTTCTTCTTGAGCCACTCCTTTGTTTCCTTGGCCGTGTGTTTTGGGTCATTGTCATGCTGGAATACCCATCCACGACCCATTTTCAATGCCCTGGCTGAGGGAAGGAGGTTCTCACCCAAGATTTGACAGTACATGGCCCCGTCCATCATCCCTTTGATGCGGTGAAGTTGTCCTGTCCCCTTAGCAGAAAAACACCCCCAAAGCATAATGTTTCCACCTCCATGTTTGACGGTGGGGATGGTGTTCTTGGGGTCATAGGCAGCATTCCTCCTCCTCCAAACACGGTGAGTTGAGTTGATGCCAAGGAGCTCCATTTTGGTCTCATCTGACCACAACACTTTCACCCAGTTGTCCTCTGAATCATTCAGATGTTCATTGGCAAACTTCAGACGGGCATATATATGTGCTTTCTTGAGCAGGGGACCTTGCGGGCACTGCAGGATTTCAGTCCTTCACGGTGTAGTGTGTTTCTTGGTGACTATGGTCCCAGCTGTCTTGAGATCATTGATAAGATCCTCCCATATAGTTCTGGGCTGATTCCTCACCGTTCTCATGATCATTGCAACTCCACGAGGTGAGATCTTGCATGGAGCCCCAGGCCGAGGAAGATTGACAGTTCTTTTGTGTTTCTTCCATTTGCGAATAATCGCACCAACTGTTGTCACCTTCTCACCAAGCTGCTTGGTGATGGTCTTGTAGCCCATTCCAGCCTTGTGTAGGTCTACAATCTTGTCCATGACATCCTTGGATAGCTCTTTGGTCTTGGCCATGATGGAGAGTTTGGAATCTGATTGATTGATTGCTTCTGTGTACAGGTGTCTTTTATACAGGTAACAAGCAGAGATTAGGAGCACTCCCTTTAAGACACCTGGGAGCCAGAAATCTTTCTGATTGAGAGGGGGTCAACTACTTATTTCCCTCATTAAAATGTAAATCAATTTATAACATTTTTGACATGCGTTTTTCTGGATGTCTTTGTTGTTATTCTGTCTCTCACTGTTCAAATAAACCTACCATTAAAATTATAGACTGATCATTTCTTTGTCAGTGGGAAAACGTACAAAATCAGCAGGGGATCAAATATTTTTTTCCCTCACTGTAAGTGCCTTGGCAGTAGGAAATCATATTGTTTGACATTGCTTCCTCGACTGGCTAGGGGGGGGGACAGGATGGCGACCAAGAACCCTCAGACAGAAATGTAAAGGGAGGTGAGTTTCTATGGGAAGTGAGTCAGTCTCAATGACTGTTGTCAAACTGATTTACTAAATGATGTGCAGCAGCAGTAAAACCCATTCTTCCCCCTAGAATGAAATTCCAGGTTATTTTGCCATGTTTGAATAACTGTTTTTATACACCAGTATGGGCTAGTGTTATTTCTATTATATCTTATAAAAAACGACTTTCCACTCAGCCATAGTTCCCATAACTTGCCTGAGGTCACTGCCGTGGCCACTAGAGCTTAAATCGTCCTCACACACAAACTACTGGTCCGCTGTAGATAAAGAAGGGAAACCCTATTACCCCACTTTCCCTCTTCCTCAGACACACACACATGCGCACACACACGCACACACGCACGCACACACGCACGCACACACACACACACACTGTCTAATCAACACCCTCACTTGAGCTTAAAGAGCACTGATCCTGCAACTCCATACTTTCCATTGGTCATGCCCTTCAGGAGAAGTGAGGGAGAAAGAGAGGGGAAATGCTACAAAGTTACAGTAATACACAGTCTCGTCTTGAGAGAAAGACTGAGGATCTATACAGTCTGAAGCAAATACAACCTTCAGTGCCAGATGGATTTTAGTCGAAGGAAGGTTTAATGTCTCTGCTGGTAAGACTGAACACAACTTCTTAGCAGTGAACACAAAGTTAACTTGAACCACTTAGTCTGTACAACGGTAATTATCATACTGCATAGTTTGTCAAACATCAAACTTGCATAGCTGTCTTTTTACATATGCTATTTAGTTTAATAAAGGTTTTCACTGTGTGCCTACTGTATGAAACTAAGTACTATGAAAAGTTGTTCAATAGACACTACTTAGTTTATCCTATGTTTGAGTGTGAGGAGTCTGGAGTACACACTACTGTACTGTCTGTGCTCATGGAGCCGATGTGGAATCGCCAGCTAGTGAGCTGTGTGTGCTAGTAGTGTTCAACATAGAAGTAGCTGTTTCCTTTGCTCTGCAAGGGCCAAGGCTTTTGTATCGGGGGCAGGTAACGCTGCTAGTTCGAGTGCAGATATATATGCACAGAGAGAAGAGCTGACAGTAGAGTTCATGGGGTGATGAAATGGTAAAGCTCCGGTGTTCATAAGTTAGACCTAAACAACTACCAAGAAGAAGAAGACGTTCCTATACTAAAAATAATATAGTTATTTACTGTATATTGTCATTTATGGCGTCTGTTATTGGAAAATGCTTTTGAGGGAACGGGTCCTTTGAAAATGTCTTGACTCAGTTCTGAGACGGATTCATTTCTATCAACAGAAACAAAGTGCATTGATTTATTAGTTCTTACTCTTTATACATGTTTTACATCTTACCAGTCACCACTTCCTTATTGACTTTGTTTGTTTTCGATGTGTCAAGAAATACGCACCATCAATCTCTGGCCAAAGGAAATGGAAATCAGTATGTCTCCCTCTTTCCCAGGCTAAGTAATGCAAAGATAAGCCCTGTGACATGTTTATTTCTGTGTTTGTGTTGACTTTAGACTTCCTTAAAACTGACATCTCAATTTCCCAGATTGCTGGGCCAGGCAGGCAGGGCTGTGGGAACATACTTGGCTCAAACTAGGTCAGTCTACTGAGCCCACTGTGGTCACACAGGGAGAAAAGTCTATTAATATACCCACTCCACAGCCCCAAATACATCGCCTGGTACAAAACAGCAGAGAATCGTAAAGCACAGCATCACTCAGTACAATACAGCACAGCATTGCTCAGTACAGTACATCACAGCATTGCTCAGTACAATACATCACAGCATTGCTCAGTACAGTACAGTAAGGTACAGTACACAGAGCGCAGCAGCTCAGCACAGCACAGAATACTTTGGTGTAATGAAGAGAAACTTGGAAACCAGTCAAATAAAAACACAAGTCAACACGGCATGACACAAGTGAATTAAGTGTGACAAGCCATGAAACAGAATAATTAAATGTCCTGAAAAATGAAACCCAAATAAAATATCCCACAGAACAACAACAGCACTTTCATTCAATGCAGAAATGTCATTAATTTATCTATAAGTGCAGTAGATCGTAGTTAACCTGGTCCCAGATCTGTTTGTAATGTCTTGCCAACTCATCATTAATGGCATACCAGTGACCATCGGAGTTGGAAAGACAACGCAAACAGATCTGGGACCAGGCTAGATGGTAGTTATAGATGGTGTCTGACTGTTCCCTGACTGCTCTACTCTCTCTCAGGCCGTTCCAGAGGTGTGGTGTGTGACGGGTGATGGCCGACTGGAGTCTCCTGGGCAACTTCTTGGAAGAGGTGCAGGAACACTCAACGTCTGTGGGCAAGGTGTGGCTCACCATCCTCTTCATCTTCCGTATTTTGGTCCTGGGCACAGCCGCCGAGTCGTCATGGGGCGACGAGCAGGAGGACTTCACCTGCGACACGGAGCAGCCCGGTTGCGAGAACGTTTGTTACGACACGGCCTTCCCCATCGCCCACATCCGCTACTGGGTGCTGCAGATTGTCTTCGTGTCCACACCGTCGCTCATCTACATGGGCCACGCCATGCACACGGTGCGCATGGAAGAGAAACGCCGGCGCAAGGAGCAGGAGGACCAGGGGGGAGGTGACGGGGAGGAAGGAGGAGGGGAAGACGGAGAGGAGAAGCATTATCTGGAGCACGGGGAAGAGAAGGGGGGAGAGTGCGAGAAGGAGGGCAGCGGCATGGGCAGGGTGCGTCTGCGCGGGGCGCTGCTGCAGACTTACGTGTTGAGCATCCTGATCCGGACGCTAATGGAGGTGGTCTTCATCGTGGTGCAGTACATCCTCTACGGGGTCTTCCTCAACGCCCTGTACGTGTGCCACAGCCGGCCCTGTCCCCACCCGGTTAACTGTTACGTCTCGCGGCCCACGGAGAAGAACGTGTTCATCGTGTTCATGCTGGCCGTGTCGGGCGTGTCGCTGTTTCTCAGCGCCGTGGAGCTCTACCACCTGGCCTTTAAGCAGTGTCAGAGGTTTCTGAGGAGGAAACGACAACAGCAAGAACAACAGCTGCTACAAGGACGCACGCCCTCAAGTGCTACGGTCATCTCCGCTGAACCTGACAGCCCACCCCGTCCATCCATGCCCTGCACCCCACCCCCAAACTTCAGCCAGTGTGTTAACTCTTCCCCTCACACACACCCCATGCATTCCCAATCCCACCCCCATCCTAGCTGCCCCCCCTTCAATAACCGGCTGGCCCACCAGCAGAACTCAGTCAACATGGCCACTGAGCGCCACCGTGTTGTCCACAATGACCTTGAAACGGAAGACTTCCTGCACGTGACCTATGAGGGGCACGCCGACACGCCCAACGCCTGCACCCCGCCCCCTTCGCTGCTCCAAAACAGCTTCCAAAATGGTTTCCTGAAGGACAAGAGGCGTCTGAGCAAGACCAGTGGCTCCAGTAGCCGTGTGCGACCCGATGACTTGGCTGTATAGCCCCAATTCCAAACACACACACTGTCCCTGGATCGTTTCAAACACACACACACACACACACACACAAGACTGGGATGACTATGACTCATCTGTTGTGGGGGACTAATTTGAACACTGCATGGCACAAGTCAACGAAGTCACAAAGTATCACAAGTCATGAAACGGAATACTCAAACTAATCAAGCACAGCTGTTAGTGTTAGTGCCTTCATATTTAGCCCTCAGGACTAATCCACTAATGTGACTGTCTGAGACCTCTGTCTGACTGAGTCCTAAATGGCACCCTATTGCCTATATAGCGCACTACTTTAAACCAGGGCACATATAGCTTTGGTCAAAAGTAGTGCACTATATAGGGGAATAAGGTGCCATTTGAGACATTGACTCTGACTACTGTCGCGGAGTCTCTCCCTGAGAGACAGGGGGGCCTTGTGTCAGACCTGAGAATGAGTGGGTCACTGCCACACTATCAGCTCTGTGACACTGACTGGCTGCTGGGGACAGCTAAGTGGGACAGATGACAGCCAGTCTGTCACTCAGAGAGAGAGAGATATGTGAAGGACGGCTGCCTGTCAGTGACCCACAAACGCACGCTTAGACGAATGCTCTGCGTGTGCAAGCTTGCTCTCTCTCATGCATGCACACGAACACCAACACATACACACACGCTACATTTACAGAGGCACGCAGACACTTTCGTTGGCATACAACAAAAACACGCAGACACACCATGTGAATCCTGATGTTGTCATCACTTCCCACCAGAGATCCAATAGGATGACCCATGGGATAAAAAATGTTTTTTGGTGTATGGTTAAAGAGAGACAGACAAACTACAACCTATTCTGATCAGGCCTTTATTTATGTGGAGCCATCATCGGTTAAAGCAGACATCACAAGCTTCCCAGGGAGTGGGGAGAACATAGTTCATAGTGCATAGTTCAGATACCCTGACTGACCCGGTGGCCCGTTTCCCAAAACCATCTTAAGGCTAAATTCATTGTTAGAACCTTCGTTGGAGCACCATTATAACTCAGAGCTGTTTCTCAAAATCGTCAGTATTAACTTTGCAATTGAAAACGCTCGTAATTTAACGACTGCCTCAGACAACTCCGAGAACAGCTAAGTGCGTCAGTTGCTTTTTCGACCTCCCTCGTCACTTTACACACATACATCTCTGCTAAACATTGAATCACATGGTTTATATGTCTCTGTGACTCTGATAACTTCAGAACAAAGTCGACTAGAAATAAAAAGATGCCAATGTGTTTGCAATTGATACAAACAAGCGACATACAAATATACTTCAAATGAAAACCGAGATGACTGCATTAAAATATAAACAGTAGGCTGTAGGCCTATTTCAATAATATTGAAATACATTTAATGTTCAATCAATTGAGTTCTATTTTGTTCAGGGGCGCAAGTTGGTTTTAGAAGTGGGGGGACATAATAAATATATATATATTTTTTTTTTTATCCAGTCAGATAAACACTCCAAACAGCCTACCTGACTTACATGTCCCCCGTCCACAGTGAAAGTTGCACCCCTGATTTTGCTACTTGTAGGCTACTGTCAGTATTTGTCTCAACATATTCCCTGATGTGTGTGCAATGATGTGCCAAATCGCTGATTTAGTGCATTTTCATTGGGTAAGCATTATTCATAATAAACTGCCTCAATAGGAGCTGATCCGTAGTCAGTATTGTGAAATAATTATAATGTTAAGGAAATATTTGAATGGAGAAAGCTGATCCGAGACCAGCGCTCCTTTTCTTTCGAGCCTATCAGTATCGACACAACGCTCCAACGACGCTCTTTGCGACCGTTCTCTCTGCGTGGTGTTTTGGCAGTCGCATGTTACATGTAGGAAAGATGCATCATTAAAACACTCGTAAGCCTAAATTCCATCGCTATCGATAAAACGGGCAGAGACCTTGAACGTGATCTTGCCAAACGAGTGTCTGTCTCGAGCCAGAGAGGAATTCTCTTAATTTTTGGAAAGTCATACCCTTTCAGAATTAGCAAACAGAAGTGCTGATATATATATCTAAAAAATAAGACCTAGCTTTTTTACCTGGCAAAGTACGTGGTCGAAAACTGAAATAGTTTTACACTAGTTTACTGAATCTGTGTGTATAATGTTTTAAAACATCTCAGATTTACGTTTTGAAATGTTTAACTAAATCTAAATACGAATTAACAAAAAAAATGTTGTTTAACTAATTTTCAACATATCTTTGTTTAATGTGAATTATATTGTATTGGGGGGGGGTCATTGCAATCACATTTTTGTAAACGTTGCACTTTAGCAAAAAGCAATGTGAAAATCTATGTATCTTTAGTGTTCCAAATGTTTTCATGTTCATTTTGTATGTAAAAGTATATATTGTCTGCCGTTAAAAACACATGTACCCGTGACACATGATAGGAATTTGCAAGCTGTGTCTTATCTACTCATATTTTAAGTAGAGCGATTCTATTTTGCAAACTGATGACAATAATGTTCACTGTTCTGTCTGCACTGTATTGTATATTGACTCTGCGTACGGTAAAGAACACTGATTCTCTTCGCACAAATTAAGACAAAATGTAAAACGAGCACAAACTCAATATATACATCCCATATATACCATGCACTGTATTTGACTGATATTTTCTAACCTATGAAAACACCTCATATGAGATATATATTTTTTTAACTGACCTCTTATCGAGCAACAGGGTCAATCATTTGAGTATCAGTATCCATTTGTCCTGATCTTTAATAACCCCTTGTTATAGCCATATTTAATCTGTGTGTATAAACCAGAGGCATGAATGCCAGGCTTCACAGCTGCAGGACACACTTACCCTCTCTAAAATGAGTCGAGAGCAAAGCCCCCTTGGCCAGGCTGACGGACCAGGCTGCTCTCTGGAATGCTGGGTAATTTAATTATAGTGTCTTGGCGGATATTTAGAGCCAGAGGAAACCTTGAGAACTGATTCCCAGCATTTATAAAAGTGTTGATAATAGGCTAGGGAATTATTCCCAACGTTTCCCAGGGCATGGTCTGGATGGAAGCCAAAGATAACCAACCCCCCAGGGAATTAACTTACATACAATGAGTATGTATGGACATTCAATGGAAATAGTCTCAACACCTGCGCTTGAATTCACAACGTATCTCAGAGTAGCAGTGCCGATCTAGGATCAGTTTTGCCTTTAAAGTTATAAGAGGGGGGGGACCTGATCCTAGCTCAGTACTCCTACTCTGAGACGCTTTGAGGAATACGGGCCCCGATTGTATAGTTATCATTTTGGCCTGATACACATTATTTCAACCCGGGAGTAAAATCACTTGCCAACACCAGTCTGTCGGATATTGCTGCCAGTTCCAATCTTCAATAACAAAAAAGGTTTAATGCACTAGGTTCTATTGAGCAGTAGTTCAACCAGGTCCCCTGGGGGTGCTTCGCCTATCCACAGGGTATACTCGAAGAGACTCAAAAGACCATAGGCGTACTGGTGAAATGCACACGAGGGGGTACTTCAGGGAACAAAATGTGCTTGGTGGTACAGTAACCCAAAAAGTTAGAGAACCACTGGAGTAGAGTACCACAATAGGATAGTTGTTGGCATGGGCCCTGGAACTCGAATGGAACGTAAGCGCCACTGACCAGTGTTTCTCCACTAGGTGGCCATATTGCTCTATACAGTGTGAGATCCATTGCAATCGACACAAAGGATTTTTCCTTATAGTCGATGGAAAATAACATGAATCATACGTAGATTACGCCTCCAAAAGGTGTGATTGACTGGTGTGCTAGGGGAAAATAGCATACGACACAACACAGGCCACCTGTATACCAAACAATAGCTTTTATTTGTCTTCCAACACCACAGCCCTGTACCAAATTCAATGGAGTCACATGACAATGTGTTAACACAGGAGAGGCAGGAACACAGATACACATTACCTCATTTTCTGTCAAGTTTTTTTTATGACATTTTTGTTTAAAAAAAAATCTGCAAAATTCTATGGTCACCCCTCCAAGTAATCCAGACATGGTTAAGGCTGCCGCTTCTTCTTCACTCTCCTCTCTGTACTCCTAGCCTGGAAGGGTGAGAGCAGAGGCTTTGCTTACTGCCGTGTCCGTTAGGGCCGAGAGAGGTTTGAGGTGTGACAGACATCCCCCCCAACCCACATCCAATTCTAAACCAGGCCCCATCAGCACCTCACTGCGTATGCCAGAGAATCACCCCTCCTACCAAGTGTTTTTTTTACAAAAACAGGAGAAAAGAAAACATTTTCTTTACAGCTAAATCATGTTTGTGCTTTTTTAATAATACTATTATCTGTATGAGGTCATCGTTTGGCATATCATGTAGAATAACAAAGGAAAATGCAGTTTTTAAAATACTTTGACCCCCCCCCCCACATGGTAAACAGCATTTTGGAGTGGGAGTTGCAGCGACATTTGGCTACCCTACCCCCCCCTCCACACCCCCACCCTCCTTAACAAAAGAAGATGGGAAAACAAACTAGAAGTCACTAGTAAAATCCCTTTAACAACACAATTACAGTACACAAATACAAAGAGCACGTAATCTGTGGAGGGTAGTGATGAGATGAGATGTAAACATACAGGCAAAAATGGGACAAAAAGAAACAAAAGGAAAAAAAAAAACGGTGACCTTTTTGTCTTTTCATTCAGTTCGTTGTGTTTTTAATGCTTTATTGTTCTTTACATTTCGTAGTTTAGCTGTTCTTATAACAACAGTACAACTACGGACCTCTGGTCCCGGGTCATCCCTTGAGTTTCTATGAAGAGGCCCATTTCCTATCCGTCCGTAGAACACTGGAGCTTAGACTCGTGCCGTACATTCTACGTTTTCCCAAACAGAGAAAGATCAGTCCCCTCCGTGGAACACGCTGCAGTTGCACCACCGCACCCGACAGACTGCTAAACCAGCCCAAAAGTGTCTCGGGATGTGTGAGTATGTGCCAGACTGAATGTATGTGTCCCCAGTCCACACAACAACCGCCTAAGAGAGCACAAGTCTCATTTGTATTTCTTTGTTTGCGCAGGTTCTAGACTCCTAGGTTCTAGACTCCTAGGTTCCGAGTCAGGTCTTTAGTTTCTACTTGGCTGTAGCAGCTCAGAACATGAGGTTCCCGGGGTTTCCGGGACCAGGGTTGAAGCCCATGCCCATGTCCCCTGCCATGCCGCGAGGCCTCATCTGAGGCGGCATCATCATAGTCTGCTGGGGGCCACCCATGCCGTGGAGTGACATCATCATGTTGGGCGAGCCCACGGGGCCCGGGTGATTGTACATAGGCCCCCCCCTCTCTTTAACCTGCATCATCCCCTGCCCAGGTCCTCCCATCATGCCCGGCTGCTGCCCCGGCGACAGCATCCGGTGCTGGGGTCCCATCATGCCCTGGGACATGAAGCCGGGGTGGCCCGGGTGTGGCTGCCGCATGGGATTATGGCCAGGGTTCCCCATTGGCATGTCTTGGGGTCCCCCCATGTGGCCAGGACCCGGCGGACCCCCCATCCCCTGCATGGGCATCCCCATCCTGGGGTTCCCCTCCATCATTCCCTGCATCTGGGGAGGGAAGCCCTGGGGGCCGGAGGGGTGAGGAGGTTTCACCCCCGGGCCGTCGCCACCGCGGGGGAAGTAGGACAGAGTCTGGCTCGGCTTTTCCGATGGGATAATCCGGGAGAGGTCAAACTCCGGCATTCCGGTGGCTCCCGTTCGCATGACCTCGTGGAGGTCGTTATCATTGTTGAACATGTTGAAGTCCTGACCTCCTCCCGGGGTGTTGGGTTTACACATGCCGCCCGGATCCCCGCCGGGGCCCATGTTGCCCATTCGGCCCATGGGGCCCCCCTCCACCTGGAAGCCCATGCCGTGAGGGAAACCACCCTGGGGCCCGGGGCCGTTGTGGGGGAAGGGGACCTGCTGAGGAGGAGAGTGGCCAGGGGGGAATCCCTGGCCTCGGTGGGGGAAGCCCATACGGCCCTGAGGTATCATCTGAGGGTTGACCATCCCTGGGTCCTGCCCGCCAGGCATCATCATGCCGTGGGGCCCCATCATGCCCGGCCCCATGGGCCCCTGGTGGGGTCCCCCCATCGGGTTGGGCGAGGGCATCTGGTTAGGCATGCCGTGGGAGAGGGGCTGGGAGCCCATGGTGTTCATACCCATGGGGCTGAGAGCGGGCATGGGGCCTTGTGACGTGGGAGCCATCATGCGGTTGTGGCCGGGGTGGTGGTTCATTCCCAGACCTATAGGAGGCAGCAGAGAGACAGGCAGGGTGAGATCACTACATTCAAACCATAAAACAAAGAGCAAAAACATAAAATGCTTAAGCTTACGCCTCAGTACAGTGAATGTTCTAGGCTCCAGGGGTATGTGTAGAAGACAATTGCAAAGGTGCAAATTTGGATACAGATATGTATAAGTATTTATGATTTGTGATGCGTTAATAGAAAATGGCCTGGTCTAAACACCTACCTCTCTGGTACAGCTTTGTGTGTGTTTGTATTCAAAATATAACAGCGTGTTGGAGCTCTTACCAGACATGTTCATGGGTGGCAGGTTCGGCGAGCGGGCCGGTGGCGAGTCGTCGTCCGAGCTCGCCACCGTTTTGATGGCGTTGTGGTAGAGGGGCGTGGAAGTGGGCATTGCGAACTTGGACAT
This sequence comes from Salmo trutta, assembly GCF_901001165.1. Classification (NCBI taxonomy): domain Eukaryota; kingdom Metazoa; phylum Chordata; class Actinopteri; order Salmoniformes; family Salmonidae; genus Salmo; species Salmo trutta. The sequence continues at coordinate 21,045,258 of NC_042995.1, forward strand.
GCGTGACATCATGATGGACAGGGGGTTCTGAGATATCGTGGGCTCAGGGGGCAGGGCGTAGGGGCTGCCAGACGGAAGACTGGAAGCACTACTGGAAGGGGGTGCTGGGGTGGGACCATTCCCTCCTGAAGGGGAGAGGGAGAGGACGACGAGAAGGGGGGAGAGAAGAGGGAGAGGAAAAGGAGGGGAGCAAGAGAAGAGGGAGAGAGAGGAGAGATCAGTTACATAAATATCCACTGTACATTCTTATGCAGAGAACACGTAGGGCTGAATCCTAATTAAACTCAAGCTTTCACACAAATCTCCCATTGCCTGAGTCTGAGTTAAAAGCACAGATATCAAGTCAAGATTCAGTCCATAAAGCACAAATCTACTGAACTGAATTGATGGAAGGCTAACAGAGGAGAAACTTCTGGGACTCACCTTGCTCCACGTTGCCCATCATGTTGGGTGAGGTCATGCTGAGCGGGGGCTGCTTGTTGTTCTGGGGGATGCCTGGGCTCTGCATGGGGGGCTTGGGAGACGATGTCCACCCTGGGGAGGGTGCCGGGAGCGAGGGTGACTTCATGTGGACGGGAGAGGCTCCGGCCGAACCCATCATGGGGGGAGACTTGATGGAGGCAGCGGCCGCGGCCACTGCCGCCGCTGAGGGCCCCTGGAGCATGCCGGCCAGCTGGGAGGGCGTCTGGGGGGACTTGAGGTTCCCAGAGGGCGAGCCCAGCATGGGGGACTGGACCTGCCTTAGCGTAGGGGACTTGAGGGGGTTGATGTTGGGTGAGTTAGCCTGGCCGCCCTGGATGTCCTGAGGACCCTTGCGGCCCCCCATGTTCCTCTGGCTGGGAGGCGGGCCCGAGTTGGGGGGCATGTGGCTGAGGCGACCGTTGCCGCCGTGGTTGGGTCCTCGCTGGTCAGGGCCGAAGGGGGGTTCAACTCTGGGGCACCTAGGGTTCCCTGGCCTGTGAGGCCCAATACCTGGGAAGTGGCGGTTGGGGCCCATGTTGAAGTCCCCTGGGTGGTGCCCCTGGTCAGGGAAGGGAGGCCCCTGCATCATCTTCTGAGGGCCCATGTTCTCTGGCATGGAGCCTCCTCTCATCTTCATCATCTCCTCGGGGCTCATGTGAGGTTCCCCCCTCATCTTAGCCTGCATCATCTGGGGGTTGGGTCCCATGTTCATGTTCCCGGGGCCCATGCTGAACTCGGGGCCCATGTCCCGGCCCAGGCCCTTGACAAACTCCATCCTAGAGGATGGGCTCATGGGGCCAACGTCGCCAGGCATTCTGGGAAACATCATGCCTCCTCCGTTAGGACCGTTGCCGGGGCCATCCATTGGCCCCCGGGGGCCGTTTCCCCCCATCATCCTGTTCATCTCCATGATCATGCCATGTGGCAGCCCCATGCCCTGCTTGTCACCCCCCATGCCCTGCTGGAACATGGCCTCCTGCACCGCCTGTGGGTTAGGGAACCTTTCCACCCGACCCCCTGGCCCTACAAACGGCCCCTGTCCGGGCAGGAAGCCCCTGCCGTCGCCCATGTTGGGTCCCATGTCGTCGGGCCAATTCATTCCAGGCCGGGGCCCCCTGGGATTGGGGCCGCCCTCCATGCCCGGGTTAATCATGCCAGGAGGGAAGCCGCCGGGCATCCTCTGCATGTGGGGATGCATGGGGCCCCGGGGGCCCATGCTCATCTGCTCTGGGAAGTGCTCGGGGCCCCACATCTCCCCAGCCGAATTGATCTGGTAGGGAGGCGGGGGCCCGCGCATCATGGGGCCCCGGGGGCCTTGTTGGTGCATCATCATGTCGCCCATGGGTCCCCGGTGCTGCATCTGCTCCTGCTTCCTTTTCTTCTCCTCGTAGAACTCCTGCTGCAGCTTCAGCCATGCCATCTGCTCCGGGTTCATCCCTGTGTGATCCCCGTGCTCACCGCCGGGCCCTCCGTGAGAGTTCATAGGCGGCCCAGGAGGCGGAGGCCCCAGCTCGTCCGGGGAGAATGACATGTCTCTGAGGCCTCCGGGCCCAAACAAAGTGCCATCAGGGCGGGGCCCCACAGGGCCTCCAGGCTTCCCCAGGCTCTGGGACTGGGCCATCATGGCCTGGAGGGGGCCCTGCTCCCCAGGCTTCTTGGGCTCCCCCTCCATCATGCCGGGGTTGGGCCCAGGATGCCCGCCTGGGTTGCCCTGCCCCATAGCTACCATGTCTTTGAGGGATAACTCCTTGTCGTCGGGGAAGAGCATGCGCTGGATGTCCCGTAGCGTCTGCAGGGAGCGTTCGCGGTGCTCCAGCTGCTCCTGGGACAGGCCCTCAGAGTTGTCCACCATGCTGGACATCAGCTCGTGTGCCAGCTGCTGCTGCTGGGCCGTGAGTTTGGCGTCGGCACCATTGGGAAGGTCCAGAGAGGGGAAGACCTGTTGGGATGCCCCAGAGGGGGTCTGGTGGCCGGGCGTCCCTCCAGGGTTGCTGTTAGCGTCGTGGGGCGTGCCGTTCTGGGGGCTTCCGCTCTTAGAGTCCATGCCCCCAGAGGAGGCCCCGTCCTGGGGGAAGATCCCAGGCTTGGCCCCCTGAGGCTGGGCCTCTGCTGGCTGCTGTTGGCCTGGTGGAGGTGCTTTGGAGGCCTGCTGGTGGTTCTGGTCAGAAGAGTGAGATGACTGCTGCTGGGGGGCTCCACCCAGCTGCTTAGAGTCACCCCGAGGGGGTCCCATCTGATTATTCTACAACACAGGGTGAGGGCGAGAGAGGGGTTGGTGGGGTTACCAGAAGTTCCCGCTCACTGACACGTACACGTTAAGAGTGGCACGCCAGGGTGCATAATTAATATAGCTTCAAAAAATACACTATTATTTGGAGTTGGACAAATATCATAACCTTGTCAAAACCATGCTTAAAGTTTTAACATTGTTATATAACATATTACCAGACCAACAAGGGGCACAATGCAAAATGACAGATTTCGATGATACCCCAAATGGTATGATAAATAATAGGCTAGTTAAATGTGGTTTTGTATTGAAGTGGGTTAGACTTACCACAGGTAGATGAGGCTTGTTGCCCTTGGAGTTGGAGTTGTTGTTCATGTGGAAGGCAATGATGTTGTCCGAGTGGCCTGTGAAGACCGCATCAGCCGCCCTGCAGACAGCGGAGCACGCTCATGAGTAGGTGTGTGCGCATGCGTTTCAAACAGGCAACAGGTGGAAGAGGCCCATTTCAAAATCAGGATAATAAATGAATAATTGAAGCCTATCATCAAAGCCATATATTGACCACAATTGTGAACAATACACACTGCAGACAATAAACAAGGTCCAATGCGGACGTTTTCTTCTTTTTTTCTGGGTAACAATTAGGTACCTTACTGTGAATGCTCTCAATGAAAATGGTCAAAAAGAAACAAAAACTACTTCTTAGCAAAGGGCAATTTCTCAAGCTAGGATTTAGCTAGGACCGTCTGGGAGTGGTCTGAGTGGGGAGGGGAAAAGCTCTTATTGTTCTAGTAACTAAGTTACCGCATGGTGATATCGTGGGCCTTTAAATACATCTGCTTAGCATAGTCCTTGGTTCACTCCTCAGAATCCCAGACAAATGGCAAAAGGAATGGACAGAAGGTGGAAAAGGAAGGCATCTATACTTGGTTTCAATCAGCAATAACCACGAAGGACCCTCAAGACGATCAGAAACCATAATCACCCGTCTGCGAATAGGCCACAGCGGCCTCAATTACTCTCTCCAATTACTTCTTCCATTCATGTAGACCAGAGTGCAGAATCTAGAACACCTCCGTCCGTCTCATAACACCACCATAAAACCTCAATGAGGAAGGAGTCCTTCGTTCATTGCAGCTCAAGGATGCAATCCTACTAATTAGTCTTCTGACTAGTCATATCAGCTCTTTTGCCAATAATTGGGCAAAACATCTGAATTGGGATGCCTGTGTAAACACAGCCAATGCGTTCTGGGAGGGAGTTCAAGCAAACTGTAAATCAGTAATAGCCAGCTGAACTACACGGGTGAACTAAACAGTTGAGCGTCCCATGGTTAGGGATGAGCGGCAGGGCTGGAATGGACTCCTGTTGTCCATCTCTCCTCATCAATCTATCAATTGTATTTATAAAGCCCTTCTTACATCAGCAGATGTCACAAAGTGCTGTACAGAAACCCAGCCTAAAACCCCAAACAGCAAGCAATGCAGACGTAGAAGCACAGTGGCTAGGAAAAACTCCCTAGAAAGGCAGGAACTCTCTAGAAACCTAGAGAGGAACCAGGCTCTGAGGGGTGGCCAGTCCTCTTCTGGCTATGCCGGGTGGAGATTATAAGAGTGCATAGACATTAAGGCTAAATCGTTCTTCGAGATGTTCAAATGTTCGTAGATGACCAGCAGGGTCAAATAATAGTGGCTATAGAGGGTGCAAAAGGTCAGCACCTCGGGAGTAAATGTCAGTAAATGTCAGAGGGCTTTTCATAGCCGAGCATACAGAGGTCGAGACAGGCAGAACACACTGATCAGGAGTTGGCTGGGCTACTCAGGGCAGATAAGTGGTGGGGGGAGAGAGAGAGCTTGTTGTCATCACTTGTCAATCAAATGGGACCACCCCACTAGGGGACAGCCCGGAGTTTGGGTGACCCTCTGTCATTATTCACAGCCAGTCTGTCAGTGACCGCCAGAACACACTGACCAGGGGGCTGGCTAGGCTACTCAGGGCAGAGAAGGGTGTGCGAGGAGGAGATGGTAGTGCACGGGTCAGAGACAGGGAACTGGCTAGATCTCTCTGAAGCGTCAGGAGGGAAGGGGGCAACACCCCACACTAAGGTTCCCATCAGGTGACTTCATTTTGAATGCATTCACTCGTCTCCACCCTTCTCCAGAAGTGTGAACTTGCACCCTCCTTGTCAGATTTAAAAGCATCGGATTGGTCAAAGAAGCATTGGCCTGAGGGAGTTTCCGCCATTGTTAAATCCGGAGAGAGAGTTCAGTGTGTGGTATACTTTAATGTACAGATCATGAACAATGACCAATCAACCCTACAAACAAACAGCCAGAGCTAGCTTACTTGTTGGCCATCTCTGTGGTGAAGACGTACACGACCTTTGACCCGGGCTTGGGACCGCTGCCGCCCAGCTCCATGCTCTGCCCTCCAACGGCATTGTGTGTCGACGTGGCCGTGCTGAGCGCGTTGTTGGAGTCCAGAGGCTTCATCTCTATCAAATTGCAGTCTGGAGAGACAAACAGGAAGTAGAGGTGAGAAAACACTATGGACCAGACCATGACGGTCTGGTTGTCTCCAGGTTGTCTCCATTGTGCATCTCAAAATATCGCTGTATGTGGTTCCTTAGACGTTAAAACACTTGTCCGGGAGCGCTGTGAGATCAGATATAATCTGTTCACTGCAATAAATACAACCTGGAACTATTCAGATGAGATGTAGAGTATCAAGCGTCTCAGAGTAGAATCAGTTCCTCGCTGTCCATGTAGTCTTATTCACTGTGATCTAAAAAGCCAAACTGCTCCTAGACCAGCACTCCTACTCTGAGACGCTTGACACATACGGCACCAGATCATTAGGCCGGTGTAATCTGATTTAGGAGGGCCATGGGGAGCACTCAGAGCAAATCACGCTTCTGTTCCTTCCCAACCCCAGTTCACTGGTCTGGTCCCAGATCTGTTTGGCTGCGTTTACACAGGCAGCCCAATTCTGATATTTTTCCCACTAATTGGTCTTTTGACCAATCACATCAGAACTTCTCACCACATATTTTTTTCAGAGCTGATCTGATTGGTCAAATGATCAATTAGTGAAAAATTGGTCTGAATTGGACTGCCTGTGTAAACGCTGCCAGAGTACCGTTTGTGGCAGTGACCAAAGGAGTTGGTAAGACTGTACAAACAAATCTGGGACCAGTCGACCAGGTAGCTACAGTACTTACTAAAGAACCCTGGGTCTTCCTCGTCACTCTCGCCCCCAGAGCACCAGTCCGCTCCACTGTAGGGCTGCCGCCGCTCTGCTACACACAGCCTCTTGGCTCGGCTGCCCAGCTCTACACCAGAGAGAGAGATGAAGGAGCTAAGTCTGGCTAGTGTCAATCAAGCACACCTATAAAGCTGTACTCATTACGACCTACTGATTTTGCCATGCACAAGTGAAGGTAATTGAACAACACATTTGGGCATAGCTGGTGTTTGATGGGTTTACAATAATGTGATGCAGCATTCATAGCCTGGTTCCAGATCCGTTTGTGCTGCCTTGTTAAATCCTATGGACAATGACGATATGAGTTGGCTATAACAGCACAAACAGACCTGGGGCCAGGCGACAGGATTAACACATTACGACAAAATAACATGTTGACTATTCGCTAGTTCAGATCAATGCTCTCAGCGGGACAATGGGTGGAGGGAGACGAGCTGCCTGTGAGGCATGCGGGGTGAAGTGGGCGGTCCTGATTGATCTCTGAGAGAGAGGGAGGGAGGGGGGGGGGGGGGGGTGTATAAATTATTTAGCCCGGTGTCTTTTAAACAGACAACAATCACAGGGAGCCCAGCGGGACACTGGGGGGTGGCCTGGGTTGTGTTCATGAGGCAAAACGCTGTGCAACGGAAAACAAAAACAAGCTCTTCAGATCGTACAGACCCATTTCACTCCATTTTTGAGTGTTTTCTTCCGATTTGTGCCTACCGAATGACCCTTACCTCTTACCCCAAAGTCTCACATGTAGACAACCAAACATGCACAAACGGTCACTAATTTAAGATAGCATTTTAAACGTTAAAGGCCGGTTTCCCTGACCCAGATTAAGCAGCGTGCTTAATGGAGGTTTAAAGTCTCTCTCAAGTACTTTTAGTCCAGGACTAGGCTTAAACTGCGTCCCTACAGCAGCTCCCGGTCCGACATTGTGCGTATACTTTAAAACGAAGTCAGTCTCACATCACTAGGAGTGTGCACTGTCGACACACCAAACCACTCGCTTTCAGAACTGCAGAAGCTTCTGTTCCCACCGCCAGCCCCAAACCTGTGGGCCCCTCCGGGCAAGCAGTGCACTGCAGGCCCCGAGGCCAAGAGCCTGAAAACTTTATGAGGTGGTGTGTGTGTGTGTGTGTGTTAGCTGGAGATGGACATGGAGTGGAAGCTCCCTGTGCAGAATGATCCACATGCTACATCAACAGACGCGCATGCCACAAACAAATGGCCACTGGCACACACCTAAAGCATGTCAATTAAATCAACAATTACCTAACAATCTACATTAACACTAAGCAATCAAACTGACGTGTCTGGAGGGGTATTCTGAGAGAGTGTATTTTATTAATATACACTACACCCATTCCTTTTCGCATGCTTTTGCCATTTGCCCCACTGTCATTTTCATTCATCTATCTAGTTGTGGTAGGCGCAATACCAAAAGAAAAATACTGTTCACATTTATATGATTTCATATCATGAAAGACGTAGAACCAGATCCCGCTCAGTAACAGCAATCTCAGTAGTAACCACCAGATGTCTCAGTGAAATGGAAATACTAAAGGGGAAAACGACTGGACACCCCTTGAACACAGCGAGATGGATTCTTCCAAGGCTCCAGCCTACACAGAGTTTTTTCCACCAGGAGATAAACGGGGTTGTGGATGTCTTAATGCAGCACTATAGCCAGCCCCGAGGAGGAACACACACACACACACACACACACACACATATTATATATATATATACACACACATACATACACACGCTCCCTCATACAAAGCTACCAGGAATAGTGTGATTAATGACATTCCCTGTGGGGTCCTGGGGGCCATCGTGACATGCCAGATAAGCCTGGGAGCCATCTTATAAGGACACGACTCTACAGCCGTCACAAAGCCCACTCAGACAACTCCATATAAAGAGTTAATAATCCACACCTCAACATCCTAGACCTAGCCCCCTTGTATTTTGGTATTTTGATGCTTTGAGTTCACCCCTCTGACTAGTTGATGTCACGGCGGATCGTTGAGAACAAGGTGCGACAGCAAGGTGATGTTGAACGTGGGAAAAAAAAAAAACACTGGTTTTCAACGGGAGTTTCTTACTATTTGGTATGAACAGTCATTTTCACTAGGGGACAATACTCTGCCTTGAGATTCTGGAGAAAATGACCAAGGTGACAGTAAGAGGTGCATATCTGAACTCTGAATCGGTCTCCATGAGACTATTATGATGTAGTGATACTGTAGGTGCCAAAGGATGTTAATCACTACCCTGTCTTCCATATCAAAAGCCTTCTTTTAGGGTGACGGACTAAACCTGTTGATGGCTCCATCACTAGTTGTAGGGGAGGGCTCGGCCTTACCTTTCTGATCCCCCTCGTTGTTGGGCGTCCCCGTGTCACGATGCTCAAATGACTCCACCGAAGTGCTTCTTTCCCTCTTCATTTTGCCCTTGGCCCCGTTGCCTGCATTCAGGCCTTGTCCGTTTTTGAGTCCCAGGCTCCCTACGGGCCCCTTAGGGCCTAGAATTTTGGGGTCACAGGGCGAGGGCTGCGATTGGCTGCCCGCGCCCCCCGGCTTTCCCTGATTGGGTAGTTTTGAGTCCATCTGGGCGGCGCTGGAGGGAGACATGACGGGTGGGGAGCGTACCATGGCCTCCTGCTTCTGTTTGGGACTGCTGATGGAGAGGAGAGACAACCAGAGTTAGTGGGGGAAAATCAAACAATATGCAAGTCTTATCACATGCGCTTAACAGTAGAAACTAATACACCCATTATTTACATCAAACCGCCGTCATTATCAACAACACATGAGAAATCACAGAAGAGCCATTAATATTCTCTTACGTAAACATTCCAGCCGAGAACAGACAGGCAAAGTACTACGGCTGAGACTAGTTCCCAGAGGCTGAGGGAGGCACACGGCAGCTCCCCCGCCCTGACAAAGCATCACTCTTAAATCAGCAGCTGGGTCATGTTCATTAGGCGCCAATACGTTCGAAAATGGACTGAAACATTTTGTTGCGGGCCCTAATGAACACGGCCCAGATGCTGGTTGGGGAGGCATGACGTACGCAGGTGAGTGACTAATAAAGGGTAAACAGGGCCACCTCCAGTCCTCACCCATTCTTTGTTGACAGAGTTGGGAACAGCAGGGAAGGTGGAAGGGGGGGTGTTAATATATAACCGGTGCCTTGTTAAAGTAGGCACTAGTACACAGCCTCATTTCTCCCTGTGCTGGACAGAAACCTAGAGACAGGAACACAACTCGCCCCATTGCCATGGAGACCAGTTACACATGGACAAAGCAGGGGAAAAAGGGGGCTGCTCGATGAAGTTGGAGGAGAAACGGGAAGTAGAACACAGGGAAGCACAACAGATACGGAATGGGTAGTCCGACCAAAGATGGTGGATAAATGAAGATAGTTCACTCGGGCATTGAAAAATAATTGTCAGTTCCGGTCTACTTAACTGGGTGTGTCTTCTATAGACACCAATGCAATAGCACCTTGGTCTGGTCTACTTAGTTCATGGAATTTGCAGCCTTCCTCTTCCGTCTCTGGTCTGACCACACACTAATGTAGCTCGAGAACTGCCGGCATCCATTGCTGGTGGTACGAGGTTCAGCATGACCGCTGCATTGGGCTAAAAGTCCAGGGACAGATCGAAAATAGTTGACTGGCAGCGTCACAGCACTCAATGGGAGTAACAACAATCTCCAAACAGGACCCTACCAGGCCTCCCTTTCTAGCTAGCAGTGAAACATAAGCCCTAGCACTCTCCTAAAAACCCAGCCAAAATGGCCCCGCGACCAAAACCGGAGCCAATATGGATCCGAAGCCAAACGTTGAGCCAATATGGCCGGCGTGCCTACTGTGAGACGGGCCCCAGCAGGGCTTTGGCAGTGCAGCTGCAGCCTTTATACTAGTCCCAGAGGGCCTGAGTCAGCACGGGCCGGGCCGGGATGGGCTGGCAGAGAGGCAGCTGCAGGGTGGAGACACTCAGGTCACTGTTCCAGGGCTCACGCATAGCCAGGACCTGCTGCACTAGGTTAAGCTTTAACAGGCCAGAGTAGTTCTCCAAGTCTGGTCGTCGTGTAAACCTCATACAGGATGCCAGATCTGATAGATCTGAGCTCGCCTGACCTCTTAGCAGGTTTAGGAGCGGAGGACTTAGATCCAACTGCTAGACAGGTCTCAATAAATACCACGCTATAAACTACAACACAGAACGGAGAGTCGGACGGCGCGCCAGTTAACACGGTGGTCTTAATCGGAGAAGGACAAAGGGTTCGTTCTCGGTCGTCTTTATTGCAGTGACTATCCTGGGGGAAGTGTTAAAACATCTCAAGATCCACGTTGAGATGACACAGCAATCTTCTGAGATACGCCGCCCGCTTGCTTTTGAGGCAACGTGGAAGGCGTTCAAACTCTTTCATTACGCAGCGGGATTGACAGGTGATCAAGCAGGGATGTACAGCCTGTGGCCCGCGGAGTGGCCCAGGAGCGGAGGATAATTTGTCCTTGAAGTTGAGTTGTACCCCTGTTTTAAAGAGCCAAGAGAGAGACATAGTCGCACACATAGACCCAGCTCACCTCTGCGTGTTAGCCGATGGGGAGTTCCTCACTTTGGGATTGCTGGAATGCATTGACGGCGATCCCAGGGAGACAGAGGGCGGAGTCAAGTGCTGGTGCGGGCTGGCCGAGGGTGTGGCCTTGGCCCGGGGGTTCCTGTGGCCTGTGCCGGCGAGGGCGGAGTTGTGGTTATTAGAGGAGGGGTTAGTGTTGCTATTGGCTCGGCCACTGTCTGGGCCTGCCTCGTCCCGCTCCTTCTTGACACGCTCTTTCCGGCTGAAGTTTCCTGCTGTGGCTGCTGCTCTTTCCTCTTGCACCTCCAGCATCATCTGGATGTCAGTAAGTGTGAGGCGCTGTGTGCCTGGAGTCTCCTCAAGGAGCTCTCACAGTCCTTGGGCACACTGGTAAAGACAGGGGTGGAGGGAAGGAGAAAAGAAAAACAGGAGAAAATGTTAAGGAACTTCACAATGTGTGCATGTTGGTGACTTACAAAAGTTTTGGAACGCCACTGTTGTATCAGGCACCCCCGGCATTATAACATCTCCTCAGATGGTTTGCGTCACTCAAAACAAGCCGGTGACATCGACAACTAACCAAATCAGAACGGCTTACTTGGTTTGACATTGCACAGCTCCATAAGATTAGATGCTGATCTGCCAACTGACAGGACAACAGTATCATAGACCAGGGGTTGAGAAACACAGAGGCTCTGTTTGAACAGCTACACTAACATACTACAACGTATTCAACCCTAATGCATGGCTTTATTCTAAGTGGTATGCTAGGATGGGTGGAAATAGAGAGGCCCATTTCTCCCGTGTAACCTTGTTTGGCGTGTCATCCTCCTCTCCACCAGGGGCCCTTTTTTCTCCGAATCACTGTCATGAGACAGTTCCCTGTCCTCTGACAACACGCACACCCAGACACCCTACCCCCAACAACCACCACAACCCTGCAAGTGGAAATGAAGAATCCCAGCTTTTGTTACTGCCTACATTCCAACTGGAACCCTATACCGTGCACTACTTTTGACTAGGGCCCATAGAGTTCCGGTCAAAAGTAGTGCACTATGTGGGGAATAGGGTGCCATTTGGGATACACCCGCTGCACATGTGTATGTGAGAAGGAGCTAGTCTCCCATGTGCACTGGTAAGCACGCTAGTTCTGGTTCGTGAATGAAGGCATGGGTGTGTGTGTGTGTACATGCACGTGCATGTGTATTCTCAGTGCGAATAAAACCGTTTTTTTATTTTAAGTATTGCTCACTACCCTCAGGTAGGGATATGAGAAACTCCTCCATAAAGCTGCACTGTCAAGATAGCATAAAATATTCAGGAAAGCTTCCAAGATACTCTGATGATGCAAGTGGTTCCATAAGCCCCTCTGGCTAAAGGGTAGGTGACTGAAACCAGTGAGAGAATCATCCAAATGAAAATCAGGCTGAAACTTCAGCATGGCCACAACCACCAAAACACAATCCAATACTAGACTCACAATCAAAACCCAAAATTAGTTCAAAGATCACCAAGGGTTTCTTAACTCTCAACTAGTGATGCGCCGATGTGACATTTTTGGGCCGAAACCGACATCTTCCTTGCCCCCCAGAAAAACGATACAGATATTTAACATTTTAGCGGCCTTTTAAGCATTCTAGTACAGTTAAATAGTTAACACACACATGGGCGCAGTGGTCTAAGGCACTGCATCTCAGTGCAAGAGGCGTCACTACAGTCCCTGGTTTAAATCCAGGCTGTATCACATCCGGCCGTAGTTGGGAGTCCCATGGGGCGGCGCACAATTGGCCCAGCGTCGTTCGGGTTTGGCCGGGGTAGGCCGTCATTGTAAATAAGAATTTTTTCTTAACTGACTTGCCTAGTTAAATAAAGGCTACATACATACACACACACCACACTGACCAAAAAGTTATGTTGTTGCCATTTACGTTTGTCCCCATTAGCAGTAAAACGTCATCAAAACCTATTTTTCACTTACTTGCTGAGCTGTTTCTTTGTTCCGTCGTTTAATTCTCAACCAGGATTTCTATGGAACGCCGTTTGAGTCTTTGACGTGTCAAATAAGCTTGTTGAACAATCAGGACCTGAATATGACTGCACATCACATAACAATTCAACGCGTTCATACATGTTTTACGTAGTTATTACACATTGATTACACTATCACTCGTATTTCACAACGATTCATAGATACGTCTGCTATGATGCTGGTAAACTTGTCTCGCGTACATACAGTGCTGGTCATAAAAAAAGCTAGCTAGCTCATGGATGCAAACAATGTTCTTCCCCAAAAACGACATCTGTTTCAGTAGCTATATAGTAAGTGTCATCTAAAATAACCCTAATTTATAAGAGATTTCTTATTTGAATAATGGTGGTTGGACCCATCTATGTGAAGCTAGCCACAATAAGAATTAGCCACAATAGTGGACTTTGCGGTGAGCTTTCAAAATAAAAGTATGACATTGACGCAAATGAATATAAATAGTAGAATTATGCCATAATTGAATAGATCATGCTAAACGAGGTTGGAATGTTGTTATATAAAAATCAACAAAAGACAATAATTCGTTAATTTGACAAAAACCTGTTGAACTCACACTGAATGGATTTCACTTTAGAATTGCATTGGGGGCTTATTTCACTGTACAGCCTTGCCTATGGATTGTGGATCAATGACACGGGGTATCAGTCTACTCAGTGACACCCAGAGAACATTAGCGTCGTAGCTCTTATTGTGGGACTCTGAAACAACTGTGAATTGAGCCACATTTATTGTCAACCTATGTGTGTATTGAACACTATTCCAGAGGAAAACATTACTGCGTGGATGTTTTGGAGTCTGATAACTCTGAGGAGGACGTTGGGAAAGAATATCTTGGGTATTGAGTAGACTGATACCCTATTTCATTGATCCCCAATCCTTAGCTAAAGCTGTACAGTGCAATATGAATGTCAATACACATAATAGGCTGACCGGGGAGGTGATTTTACACAGTCACAGTCCTGCAATAAGAGCTACAACGCTAATATTTGCGTAAAATCAAATCAAACTTGTCACCTGCGCCGAATACAACAAGTGTGGACCTTACCGTGAAATGCTTACTTACAAGCCCTTAACCAACAGTGCAGTTAAAGAGGAGTTGATTATATTGACCATTTAATCTAAAGTAAAAAATGATAAAAAGTACCAATAACGAGGTTATATACAGGGGGTACCTAGTCAGTGTACAGGATAGAGGTAATTTGTATATGTCGGTAGGCGTAAAAAGTGACTGTGCATAGATAACAAACAGCGAGTAGCAGCAGTGTACAAAAGCAAATGTAGGGGGGATGTCAATGTAATAGTCCGATGGACATTTGATTAAATTGTTCAGCAGTCTTATGGCTTCGGGATAGAAGCTGTTAAGGAGCCTTTTGGTCCTAGACTTGGTGCTCCAGTACCGCTTGTCGTGCGGTAAAAGAGAAAACAGTCTCTGACAATTTTGTGGGCTTTCCTCTGACACTGCCTATTAAATAGGTCCTGGATGGCAGGAAACTTGGCCCCAGTGATGTACTGGGCCGTACGCACTACCCTCTGTAGCGCCTTACGGTCAGATGCCGAGCAGTTGCCATACCAGGCGGTGATGCAGCCGGTCAGGATGCTCTCCATGGTGCAGCTGTAGAACTTTGAGGATCTGAGGACCCATGCCAAATCTTTTCAGTCTCCTGAGGGGGAATAGGCGTTGTCGTGCCCTATTCACGACTGTCTTGGTGTATTTGGACCATTCCAGTTTGTTGTTGATGTGGACACCAAGGAACTTGAAACGCTCGACCCGCTCCACTACAGCCCCGTCAATGTTAATGGGGGCCTGTTCGGCCCGCCTTTCCTGAAATCCACAATCAGCTCCATTGTCTTGCTCACATTGAGGTTGTTGTCCTGGCACCACACAGCCAGGTGTCTGATGTCCTCCCTATAGGCTGTCTCGTCGTTGTCGGTGATCATGCCTACGACTGTTGGGTCGTCAGCAAACTTGGTGTTGGAGTTGTTTGGCCACGTAGTCATGGGTGAACAGGGAGTACAGGAGGGGAGTAAGTACACACCCCTGAGGGGCCCCAGTGTTGAGGATCAGCATGGCAGACATGTTGTTGCCTACCCTTACCACCTGGTGGCGGGCCGTCAGGAAGTCAAGGATCCAGTTGCAGAGGGAGGTGTTTAGTCCCAGGGTCCTTTACTAAAAACTCTAGCTAAACTCTTCACAGTTGTGTTCTGTGGGTGTCACCGAGTAGACTGATACCCCATGTGATTGCTTCACATTCCAACCTTGTTTAACATTATCTAGTCTAAATAAGGCATGATTCGACCAATTGTAACCTTCTGCGTTACTTTCAAATAGGTACTTTTATTTTGAAGGCAAACCGCAAATTCCATTATTGTGCCTAATCCTTATTGTGGCTAGCTTCACAACACATAACCCAGTCCGGTCGAGCCTCATGAAGCTAGCTGGCTGCTTATAACGTTAGCTTTGGGCAATAGGGTTTAGTAGCTGGCTAGCTATTTATTTTCATGAACTGATGTTCAATTTCAATAGGCGAACAACAAGTGGCTACCTAGCTATTACTTACTCACAAGGATTCCTAAATCATTGCTAAGAATGAAAATGACTGCAGTTTCTACTGGTCAGTTTTCAAGCTGGTTGTATTGGTGCTAGCTAGGTACCAAGCTAAAGCTAGCTACCCCAGAAGTTGTGGTCGAACAAATAATGCTTTATTACCAATGCGGTACTGTAAACACATCATTCGTGGCCGGTGTGTGCTTGTTTGCAGACTTTTTTGTCCAACTTTGACAGTGCTACTGATAGTAGTGGTGGTGCTTGGCTTGCACCTGCAAATTCAGCACACACAACGTTCTATAATAGAACTGCGTTATTTGACGTGTCAAATGAAAAGCTTATTTAACATGTCACATAGCGTTATTGTCAAAAAGTGTTATTAGACGTGTATATTTTTGGACACGCATACACCCAAACGGCGTTCCATAGTATGTCGTGAAGCTAATACAGTTGAAGTCGGAAGTTTACATACACTTAGGTAGAGTCAATAACACTCGTTTTTCAACCACTCCACAAATGTCTTGTTAACAAACTATGGTTTTGGCAAGTCGGTAAGGACATCTACTTCGTGCATGACAAGTAATTTTTCCAACTATTGTTTACAGACAGATTATTTCACTTATAATTCACTGTATCACAATTCCAGTGGGTCAGAAGTTTGCATACATTAACTGTGCCTTTAAACAGCTTGGAAAATTCCAGAAAATGATGTCATGGCTTTAGAAGCTTCTGATAGGCTAATTGAAATAATCTGAGTCAATTGGAGGTGTACCTGTGGATGTATTTCAAGGCCTACCTTCAAACTCAGTGCCTCTATGCTTGACATCATGGGAATTTCTAAAAGATTTCAGCCAAGATCTCAGAAAAAAAATTTGTAGACCTCCACAAGTCTGGTTCATCCTTGGGAGCAATTTCCACGTTCATCTGGTACCACATTCATCTGTATAAACAATAGTACGCAAGTATAAACACCTTCGGACCACGCAGCCATCATACCGCTCAGGAAGGAGACGCGTTCTTTCTCCTAGCGATGAACGTACTTTGGTGCGAAAAGTGCAAATCAATCCCAGAACAACAGCAAAGGACCTTGTGAAGATGCTGGAGGAAACAAGTACAAAAAAATCTAAACTCAGCAAAAAAAGAAACGTCCCTTTTCAGGACCCTGTCTTTCAAAGATCATTCGTAAAAATCCAAATAACCTCACAGATCATCATTGTAAAGGGTTTAAACACTGTTTCCCATGCTTGTTCAATGACTCATAAACAAGTAACGAACATGCACCTTTGGAATGGTCGTTAAGACACTAACAGCTTACAGACAGTAGGCAATTAAGGTCACAGTTATGAAAACTTAGGACACTAAAGAGGCCTTTCTACTGACTCTGAAAAACACCAAAAGAAAGATGCCCAGGGTCCCTGCTCATCAGCGCCAACGTGCCTTAGGCATGCTGCAAGGACGCATGAGGACTGCAGATGTGGCCAGGG
The DNA here is from genome assembly GCF_901001165.1 of Salmo trutta. Taxonomy (NCBI): domain Eukaryota; kingdom Metazoa; phylum Chordata; class Actinopteri; order Salmoniformes; family Salmonidae; genus Salmo; species Salmo trutta. The sequence continues at coordinate 21,061,870 of NC_042995.1, forward strand.
AAATATATTGCAATGTTCGTACTGTGAGACGCCTAAGACAGCGCTACAGGGAGAACGGACGGACAGCTGATCGTCCTTGCAGCGGCAGACCACGTGTAACAACACCTGCACAGGATCGGTACATCCGAACATCACACCTGCGGGTCAGGTACAGGATGGCAACAACAACTGCCCGAGTTACACCAGGAATGCACAATCCCTCCATCAGTGCTCAGACTGACCGCAATAGGCTGAGAGAGGCTGGACTGAGGGCTTGTAGGCCTGTTGTAAGGCAGGTACTCACCAGACATCACCGGCAACAAAGATGCCTATGGGCACAAAACCACCGTCGCTGGACCAGACAGGACTGGCAAAAAGTGCTCTTCACTGATGAGTCGCGGTTTAATCTCACCAGTGGTGATGGTCGGATTCGCGTTTATCATCGAAGGAATGAACGTTACACCGAGGCCTGTACTCTGGAGCGGGATCGATTTGGAGGGGGAGTGTTCGTCATGGTCTGGGGCGGTGTGTCACAGCATCATCGGACTGAGCTTGTTGTCATTGCAGGCAATCTCAACACTTTGCGTTACAGGGAAGACCTCCTCCTCCCTCATGTGGTACCCTTCCTGCAGGCTCATCCTGGCATGACCCTCCAGCATGACAATGCCACCAGCCATACTGCTCGTTCTGTGCGTGATTTCCAGCAAGACAGGAATGTCAGTGTTCTGCCATGGCCAGCGAAGAGCCCGGATCTCAATCCCATTGAGCACGTCTGGGACCTGTTGGATCGGAGGGTGAGGGCTAGGGCCATTCCCCCAGAAAGAGTACAGGAACTTGCAGGTTTCCTTGGTGGAAGAGTGGGGTAACATCTCACAACAAGAACTGGCAAATCTGGTGCAGTCCATGAGGAGAAGATGCACTGCAGTACTTAATGCAGCTGGAGGTCACACCAGATACTGGCTGTTACTTTTGATTTTGACCCCCCCCTTTGTTCAGGGACACATTATTAAATTTTTGTTAGTTACATGTCTGTGGAACTTGTTCAGGGTATGTCTCAGTTGTTGAATCTTGTTATGTTCATACAAATATTTAAAATGTTAAGTTTGCTGAAAATAAACGCAGTTGACAGTGAGAGGACGTTTTTTGCTCAGCAAGCAAGAAACCACTGCTCCAAAACTGCCATAAAAAAGCCAGACTACGGTTTGTAACTGCACGTGGACAAAGATCATACTTTTTGTAGAAATGTCCCCTGGTCTGATGAAACAAAAATAGAAATGTTTGTCCAAAATGACCATCATTCTGTTTAGAGGAAAAAGGGGGAGGCTTGCAAGCTGAAGAACACCATCCCAGCCGTGAAGCACGGGGGTGGCAGCATCATGTTGTGGGGGTGCTTTGCTGCACTTCACAAAATAGATGGTATCATGAGAAAGGAAAATTATGTGGATATATTGAAGCAACATCTCAAGACATCAGTCAGGAAGTTAAAGCTTGGTCGCAAATGGGTCTTCCAAATGGACAATGACCCCAAGCGTACTTCCAAAGTTGTGGCAAAATGGCTTAAGGACAACAAAGTCAAGGTATTGGAGTGGCCATCACAAAGCCCTGACCTCCAGCCTATAGAACACTTGTGGGCAGAACTGAAAAAGCAAGCAAGGAGGCCTACAAACCTGACTCAGTTACGTCATCTCCGTCAGGACGAATGGGCCAAAATTCACCCAACTTATTGTGGGAAGCTTGTGGAAGGCTACCCAAAACGTTTGACCCAAGTAAACAATTTAAAAAGGCAATGCTACCAAATACTAATTGAGTGTATATAAACTTCTGACCCACTGGGAATGTGATGAAAGAAATAAAAGCTGAAATAAATCACTCTCTACTTTATTCTGACATTTCACATTCTTAAAATAAAAGTGGTGATCCTAACTGACCTAAAACAGGGAATTTTTACTTGGATTAAATGTCAGGAATTGTGAAAAACTGAGTTTAAATGTATTTGGTTAAGGTGTATGAAAACTTCCGACTTCAACTGTAGGAGTGACACTATTACGGTGTAACTCCGGTAGGGCAAAATCTGAAAAATAGCGCACTTGGTAGTGTGTACCGTTGCTCGACCAGTCACGAAAGCCAACATCACCCACGACAGAGAACGGTTGATTGTGCTGGCTAAAGCTAAAACTGGCGAGTGTAGAGAGTATAGAGATATTGTTATCCACGTCGGCACCAACGATGTTAGGATGAAACAGTCAGAGGTCACCAAGCGCAACATAGCTTCAGCGTGTAAATCAGCTAGAAAGATGTGTCGGCATCGATTAATTGTCTCTGGCCCCCTCCCAGTTAGGGGGAGTGATGAGCTCTACAGCAGAGTCTCAACTCAATCGCTGGATGAAAACTGTGTTCTGCCCCTCCCAAAAGATAGAATTTGTAGATAATTGGCCCTCTTTCTGGGACTCACCCACAAACAGGACCAAGCCTGGCCTGTTGAGGAGTGACGGACTCCATCCTAGCTGGAGGGGTGCTCTCATCTTATCTACGAACATAGACAGGGCTCTAACTCCTCTAGCTCCAGAATGAAATAGGGTGCAGGCCAGGCAGCAGGCTGTTAGCCAGCCTGCCAGCTTAGTGGAGTCTGCCATTAGCACAGTCAGCGTAGTCAGCTCAGCTTTTCCCATTGAGACCGTGTCTGTGCCTCGATCTAGGTTGGGCAAAATTAAAAATGGCGGTGTTCGCTTTAGTAATCTCACTAGTATAAAGACCTCCTCCATTCCTGCCATTATTGAAAGAGATTGTGATACTTCACATCTCAAAATTGGGTTACTTAATGTTAGATCCCTCACTTCCAAGGCAGTTATAGTCAATGAACTAATCACTGATCATAATCTTGATGTGATTGGCCTGACTGAAACATGGCTTAAGCCTGATGAATTTACTGTGTTAAATGAGGCCTCACCCCCTGGTTACACTAGTGACCATACCCCCCGTGCATCCGGCAAAGGCGGAGGTGTTGCTAACATCTACGATAGCAAATTTCAATTTACAAAAAAAAAAACAATGACGTTTTCGTCTTTTGAGCTTCTAGTCATGAAATCTATGCAGCCTACTCACTCACTTTTTATAGCTACTGTTTACAGGCCTCCTGGGCCATATGCAGTGTTCCTCACTGAGTTCCCTGAATTCCTATCGGATCTTGTAGTCATAGCAGATAATATTCTAATTTTTGGTGACTTTAACATTCACATGGAAAAGTCCACAGATCCACTCCAAAAGGCTTTCAGAGCCATCATCGACTCAGTGGGTTTTGTCCAACATGTCTCTGGACCTACTCACTGCCACAGTCATACTCTGGACCTAGTTTTGTCCCATGGAATAAATGTTGTGGATCTTAATGTTTTTCCTCATAATCCCGGATTATCGGACCACCATTTTATTGCGTTTACAATTGCAACAAATAATCTGCTCAGACCCCAACCAAGGAGCATTAAAAGTCGTGCTATAAATTCTCAGACAACCCAAAGATTCCTTGATGCCCTTCCAGACTCCCTCTGCCTACCCAAGGACGTCAGAGTACAAAAATCAGTTAACCACCTAACCGAGGAACTCAATTTAACCTTGCGCAATACCCTAGATGCAGTTGCACCCCTAAAAATTAAAAACATCTGTCATAAGAAACTAGCTCCCTGGTATACAGAAAATACACGAGCTCTGAAGCAAGCTTCCAGAAAATTGGAACGGAAATGGCGCCTCACCAAACTGGAAGTCTTCCGACTAGCTTGGAAAGACAGTACCGTGCAGTATCGAAGAGCCCTCACTGCTGCTCGATCATCCTATTTTTCCAACTTAATTGAGGAAAATAAGAACAATCCGAAATTTCTTTTTGATACTGTCGCAAAACTAACTAAAAAGCAGCATTCGCAAATGGAGGATGGCTTTCACTTCAGCAGTAATACATTTATGAACTTCTTTGAGGAAAAGATCATGATCATTAGAAAGCAAATTACGGACTCCTCTTTAAATCTGCGTATTCCTCCAAAGCTCCATTGTCCTGAGTCTGCACAACTCTGCCAGGACCTTGGCTCAAGGGAGATACTAAAGTGTTTTAGTACTATATCTCTTGACACAATGATGAAAATAATCATGGCCTCCAAACCCTCAAGCTGCATACTGGACCCTATTCCAACTAAACTACTGAAAGAGCTGCTTCCTGTGCTTGGCCCTCCTATGTTGAACATAATAAACGGCTCTCTATCCACCGGATGTGTACCAAGCTCACTAAAAGTGGCAGTAATAAAGCCTCTCTTGAAAAAGCCGAATCTTGACCCAGAAATTATAAAAAAACTAATCGGCCTATATCGAATCTTCAATTCCTCTCAAAAAATTTAGAAAAAGCTGTTGCACAGCAACTCACTGCCTTCCTGAAGACAAATAATGTATACGAAAGACTTCAGTCTGGTTTTAGACCCCATCATAGCACTGAGACTGCACTTGTGAAGGTGGTAAATGACCTTTTAATGGCGTCAGACCAAGGCTCTGCATCTGTCCTCGTGCTCCTAGATCTTAGTGCCGCTTTTGATACCATCGATCACCACATTCTTTTGGAGAGATTGGAAACCCAAATTGGTCTACATGGACAAGTTCTGGCCTGGTTTAGATCTTATCTGTCGGAAAGATATCAGTTTGTCTCTGTGAATGGTTTGTCCTCTGACAAATCAATTGTACATTTCGGTGTTCCTCAAGGTTCCGTTTTAGGACCACTATTGTTTTCACTATATATTTTACCTCTTGGGGATGTCATTCAAAAACATAATGTTAAATTTCACTGCTATGCGGACGACACACAGCTGTACATTTCAATGAAACATGGTGAAGCTCCAAAATTGCCCTCGCTAGAAGCCTGTGTTTCAGACACAAGGAAGTGGATGGCTGCAAACTTTCTACTTTTAAACTCGGACAAAACAGAGATGCTTGTTCTAGGTCCCAAGAAGCAAAGAGATCTTCTGTTCAATCTGACAATTAATCTGGATGGTTGTACAGTCGTCTCAAATAAAACTGTGAAGGACCTCGGTGTTACTCTGGACCCTGATCTCTCTTTTGAAGAACATATCAAGACTGTTTCAAGGACAGCTTTTTTCCATCTACGTAACATTGCAAAAATCAGAAATTTTCTGTCCAAAAATGACGCAGAAAAATTAATCCATGCTTTTGTTACTTCTAGGCTGGACTACTGCAATGCTCTACTTCCGGCTACCCGGATAAAGCACTAAACAAACTTCAGTTAGTGCTAAATACGGCTGCTAGAATCCTGACTAGAACCAAAAAAATTGATCATATTACTCCAGTGCTAGCCTCCCTACACTGGCTTCCTGTTAAGGCAAGGGCTGATTTCAAGGTTTTACTGCTAACCTACAAAGCATTACATGGGCTTGCTCCTACCTATCTTTCCGATTTGGTCCTGCCGTACATACCTACACGTACGCTACGGTCACAAGACGCAGGCCTCCTAATTGTCCCTAGAATTTCTAAGCAAACGGCTGGAGGTAGGGCTTTCTCCTATAGAGCTCCATTTTTATGGAATGGTCTGCCTACCCATGTGAGAGACGCAGACTCAGTCTCAACCTTTAAGTCTTTACTGAAGACTTATCTCTTCAGTAGGTCCTATGATTAAGTGTAGTCTGGCCCAGGAGTGTGAAGGTGAACGGAAAGGCTGGAGCAACGAACCGCCCTTGCTGTCTCTGCCTTGCCGGTTCCCCTCTTTCCACTGGGATTCTCTGCCTCTAACCCTAATACAGGGGCTGAGTCACTGACTTACTGGTGTTCTTCCATGCTGTCCATGGGAGGGGTGCGTCACTTGAGTGGGTTGAGCCACTGACGTGGTCTTCCTGTCTGGGTTGGCGCCCCCCCCTTGGGTTGTGCCATGGCGGAGATTTTTGTGGGCTTTACTCGGCCTCGTCTTCGGACGGTAAGTTGGTGGTTGTAGACATCCCTCTAGTGGTGTGGGGGCTGTGCTTTGGCAAAGTGGGTGGGGTTATATCCTGCCTGTTTGGCCCTGTCCGGGGGTATCATCGGATGGGGCCACAGTGTCTTCTGATCCCTCCTGTCTCAGCCTCCAGTATTTATGCTGCAGTAGTTTATGTGCCGGGGGGCTAGGGTCAGTCTGTTTCATCTGGAGTATTCTCTTGTCTTATCCGGTGTCCTGTGTGAATTTAAATATGCTCTCTCTAATTCTCTCTTTCTTTCTTTCTCTCGGAGGAACTGAGCCCTAGGACCATGCCTCGGGACTACCTGGCATGATGACTCCTTGCTGTCCCCAGTCCACCTGGCCATGCTGCTGCTCCAGTTTCAACTGTTCTGCCTGCGGCTACGGAACCCTGACCTGTTCACCGGACGTGCTTGTTGCACCCTCGACAACTACAATGATTATTATTATTTGACCATGCTGGTCATTTATGAACATTTTAACATCTTGACCATGTTCTGTTATAATATCCACCCGGCACAGCCAGAAGAGGACTGGCCACCCCTCATAGCCTGGTTCCTCTCTAGGTTTCTTCCTAGGTTTTTGGCCTTTCTAGGGAGTTTTTCCTAGGGAGTTTTTCCTAGCCACCGTGCCTCTTTCACATGCATTGCTTGCTGTTTGGGGTTTTAGGCTGGGTTTCTGTACAGCACTTTGAGATTTCAGCTGATATACGAAGGGCTATATAAATAAATTTGATTTGATTTGATTTGATTGTCAAGGGCAATGAATTCCATTATCTTGGCGTTAATGGATTTCGCCTTTGAGTTGTCTCGCTGAAATGTTCTTACTCTTTCAAATGACTGCTCAAGCCACACAGCAGACATTGTGGGCTAGGTTAGGAATGCTGTGTTGCACGTCTAGCGCAAAATTTTACGTGGCGCCGTTACGTCATGTACCTACATTATATAGGTATGCACGTCAGCTTTGACATTGGATTTGCACATCGGCGTTAAACTAGACATCGGGCCGATGCCGATATTGGCATTTTTGGCTAATATCGTCCGAATCCGATACATCATACTCTCAATCCTAAAAAAAGCTAGCTGGCTGCCAGTGCATTAAATATTTGGTTCTGGCTTCTGAGATGACTAAAAAGCTTAAAGATGATGAACACTACTCAGTAAACTACTTCAACAGCCCTCCTACCTTGACATGCAAACTATATGTGAAATCCAATAATCTAGAGACAAGAGGATGGGATCGGACTCAGGAAACCAGGGTCCTATTCACTACACATCAGATGGACCGAAACGGGGAGCAGCTACATGGACATAGGATAACCAATAAGAAACTCTTATTTTCGTTGCAAGACATACCCTGCTACGTTTAGCTATGGTGTTCACTAATGAATACAGCCCAGCAATGGGAGCACGTCTCAGCAGACGTAACAGGCTCGGCATCAGAGTGCGTGAGTCAGGTTTTGTAGAGGTCCTGCTATATCTAACACCTCCGTGCCCTCCGTGGTATGCGGTGGGGGGAAAATTAGGTCATCAAAACCCAGAAAGAGAGGAGTCAGTTGGGAGGATGTGAAAGACAGGGGTGAGCTCACCAGTATCAAGCCTTGAACAGCTCTACCTCTCCCATCAATGACTGAGGAAAATAACAAAAACAGGGTTCTGTTCATTAGAGCACATCATCGCAAAACATTTCTAACCGGCAGACACATGGGCTTAGTGTGTCCATCAATTATGAATGACAAGAGGTATATAACAGAGTTGTGTTCATTAGGGTACACAGTTTTTTAAAAATGCAACGGAAAACATAGCATATCTTATTGGACAAGTTCAGATAGTACCTGTCCATTTCACTGGAGCGTTGGTTCATTTCGTGCCTAATGAACACAACCCAGGCCAGTTTCCCTAGGCAATGCTTCTGCCCTCTCCTACCAAACACAGTATGTTCATGATATTCAAAAAAGACAGAGACACATGTCTGTATAAGGCCATGAAGAGTCTGAGAGAGAAAAAACGGTTTCCATTCCACCACTCGAGTGTGGTAAGCACAGGCACAGGCATCGAGTCAGTCGAGCTTCTGCGCCGGGGAGCGAAAGACAGAGACATTACACTTCACTAACGAGCGTGCACCCACACGGTCGCCATGGCAACGCCACTGGTGTCTGAATCTGAACGACTCCCAGCACAACAACTCGGGAGTGTTAGAGCGCGCCGTGCCGCTCCGCAGACAAGCACCCACCCCCACACACTGGGAGACACAGTGGGAAAGATACACACACAGTGTGTTTTCAAATGATCTGGACCCTACACCTTCATTTCAGACTAAATGGGATTTCCTTCAGTAGGAAGAAGATGCCTAAAACACTGAATAGCCCAATTTGGGCACCTCAACATCCAGAAATCATCTAGAAGTAAACCTACACCGTAGCGTGCTGTGAATCAAAGCTGTCTGACTGAATGTGATGTGTGAATGCAAGCTGTGTGTGTGTGTTTACCCCAGGGGCATAGGGAAACTAGGCAGCCTCCAGCACTGCAGGGGAAAGAGACAGGGGGACCACAACCCCCCCAACCAGCCTCATTCAAACATTGACCGACCTCCCCACACACACACACCCCTCACGGAACCAACCTAAAATTCCAGAATGCACCAGCGTTTCCTGCTCCCTCCCTTGGCCTGTACTGTGAGATCTTGGATGGACTAAATAACGGGATGATGACACAGTTTAGCAGGTCCGCTGGTCCAGCGCCAGGACAGGAGGACATAACAACCTAACTACAGAGTGGTGCAGCAGCAGCCTTCACTAGGCCGGGTCGGGTCAGGTCACAGTGCCTTGGCTAATGCCCCTCTCTGCAACGGACCAGAAAACAAGCAAAAATCGCTGACACTTTATGTGATGATGGTGAGAGAGAGAGAGTATGAGAAGGATAGGGAAAGGAGAAAAGGGAGAGGGGCACACGAGGGAGAAAGGGGAGTGGAAGAGAAAGAAGATTGGAAAGAGAGAAAGAGGAAAATCGGGAGAATGAGGAGAGGGGGACAAGCGCTCACCCACCGGCATCCTCTCCCACCGATAACTAGCCAGGTAAATCTCAGTCTAGCGAATATAGCAAGTCATTGGAAGAATTTAAACAAACTATTGTCATTGGAAGAATTTAAACAAACTATTAGCCCAGCTCAGTGCAACAGAGAGCCATTCACACAGATAAGACAGAACAGACCCTCTCCAGCAGTCTGCTTTGCTGTGGTGCCACAGGGGCTCCATGCTAATAGCTAATGTGTCTTCTTAAATGCCTGTATGAACTGCAACTGCTTGCTGTTTACTCTAACAGCCTTCTCTGTGTAACTGTTTGTGTGAGCGAGCGAGGGGGAGAGACAGAGTCAATGAAAAAGAAAGAGAGAGAGTCAACAAGACTCACATTTATTTTTGCATTGCTGGAGGGCTGTGCAAAGCGTTGCAACATGCCCTCTCTCAAAGAGCACTCATTTCCATACTCCCAGCAAAAAGATGAGCGCTCTCAAATTGACCTTGAAGGGGGCTCCAAATAAACCCGCCGCAAAGACACCAAAGCATGTCTTTTTATCCTACTGAACACCAGATAAACATCACGCAATTGTGTGAAGTCTCCCCTAGATGTACTGCGTACTCCAGAAATATCCTGAAAAGGGGGGGGGTGCTGGATAGAATTAGTCCAACCAACAAATCTCATAGAGTGCATGTAACCCGGTGGTGGTTATGCAATATGCATGCACGAATGGAAAATGGAAAGTATGGATCCCAAATTACACTCCGATGTTTCACAAACACAGACCTCCATTTGCTGAAGGACCCATTTTTTCTGGCCCACACCCTCCATCCCTCCTGTAGTGAGGACATAGCCTATACTCTCCCTCTCTGTTGGTTATGTGCTTGGCTGCCCACAGGGACAAAGGCTCACACACATGCAAACGAAGTCTGGCCAAAATCTCCAGATTCAAGACGGGCAGTCCCACCAGACAAAAACATGTGTCCATTTTTCACATGCGTACGAGTACACCTACACACCTACACCAGCACACAAACGCGTACAAATGTACGCGCACAAAAATAATCTATGGTCAAAGAGTAGAAGAGCGCTACACATTGAGAGAAAATGAGTTTAAGGATTTCATCAGATTCAAGACAATCCTGGGTGGGTTCTTCTTATTAACACGGACAAGGCAAAGCCATTCTGCAAAGCCTCGGTCGGTCTGTTTTCTGCCTGCCGTTCCGGCCCATCCAACCTACTTCCCGTTCGGTCTGTCTACACTAGGCGTAAACCTTGGATTTCAGCTGTTGGCCTCTTGCAGAAGTCGGGTAACATGCATTATGATCCTCTTCCGAAGACAAACTAGCGTCACACCAAACCGTTTCACCGGCTAACGGTTGCAGTCAGCCTTGACAAATGTCATCGGTGTCACCTCCACTCCCTGTGAACTTTAAAACCACAGTTTGCACTCAGGGAGCGTGACACCATGACACACCCTCGGGAGGACGACGCACTCCTACGATACTCTGGCTCGGCTCAGTGCGAGCATGTAAAGGTTGCTCGCAGTCATTAACCGGTGGGTATAGGACGAGACTGAAAACACTTCATTCAGAATGAGCCAGACATGAAAGCTAGAGAAGGCTATGGCTACTCATGAGTCTAAAACATATTTTTAGATCGAAATTTGCATATTTTAAAATGTTTCACCAAGCCAAAAATAATAAAATGGTGATTTGGGACTTTAAGAGCAGTAATGTGCCGCTAACTAATACAGTCTGTTTCCACTAGCATTGCTAACATGCTCCAAAAATGCTAGCCAGGAGATTCCGGCCATTGCTAAATAACCAATGGTTTGGATGAAATGACAACAACCTATATAAGACGAAAATAAGCTAAAACGTATATTAATGCCAACTATCCTTTTTAACTCCATGTGAGTATTAAATACTCTGGGGGAAAAAATACTCAGACTTGGTTCAAGGAAGGAGAATAGGAAGGCTTTACTTCTGAACATACAGTTCTTTGTTGCCGATTTTCTTCTAGGAAATTGATTATGGTTGACGTCAGGGGCTCATTCCAGGGAACTGCTGTCCTATGTTTTGAAATCACCATCCTCAAACTAAGTCCTTGTCTTGCTTTCATAGAGGATGCCCAAATCAAAGCGCATGTCTTGGAAAGAACTAGGCTTAACACTGAGATCTTGTGATCTCTATTTTGCGTTCTAATCTAGATACCCAGTAATCTGCAGGCGCCTTTGAGCCAATGTCAGAGAAAGAGGCCCGAAGCAAAATGTTCACCTGAGCCACGGAGCGAACTACAGGGAGTAAGGTACAGTGTGCTGTCTCTAGTGTGTCTGTGCCTCAGGGACAAAGATGAAGGAAAACTGGATGTACTCTCTCTACCAACCACTTACTCTCTACCTCTCCTCTCATCCAACCTGTACTGCTCGCCCTCCTCTCCTCTCCATTCCCTCCACCCCCCCAGCTCTTGCTTCACCAGGCTAATGCTCACCCCCTCCTCCCTCCACCCCCTGCAGTCAAGCGGCTTGTCTGTGCGTGTGTAGCACTCACCATGTCCCTCTGTGTCACGATATAGCCGTGGCCATGTCAGCATTGCAATGGGCCGCGCTCGTCAAATCCCCAACGCTGCTGGAGACAAAGAGAGAGACATCTCTCAAATCACAACAACACACTGTCCAACATGGCTGGCACACACACACACAGGCTTAGCAGACAGAGCTACGGGCAGGCACTTGAGCGGCACCCCTTATCATGATATAACGCAACACGATTTAGCAGTATATAACAGCACGTAGACAGCTAGTGGTTCAGTATAGCAGGAATGAAGACTATTTACATGTACAAATATACATGATTAGGAAGAGCATGAAGGAAAATCAAAAGGGAAGACCATTAAATGTCATTTAAACCATTACTTGTCAACATCATATCTTTACCACATAACGTGCAAACAGAACACCTCCACCGGACATTCTAATTGCTTTGTTAATTACATTTCCTATTAGTCTACCTGCGCATAGCAGCAATTTAAAAAGAGATCTATTGAAATGAACACTGAATGCATATCGTATTGAAATGAACACTAAACGCATATTGAAATGAACACTAAACGCATATCATATTGAAATGAACACTAAACGCATATCAAACTGTGGAATGAGGAGAGTGAAGAGAGTAAAGTGGAACTGAAGTTGTCAGATGATGTAAAACGTGCCCTGTTCAGAACATGATGCTGTTCAGAACATGATGCTGTTCAGAACATGATGCTGTTCAGAACATGATGGTTTCCCTAATGACTGCCTCGCCTGGTTCACCAACTACTTCTCTGATAGAGTTCAGTGTGTCAAATCGGAGGGCCTGTTGTCCGGGCCTCTGGCAGTCTCTACGGGGGTGCCACAGGGTTCAATTCTTGGGCCGACTCTTTTCTCTGTATACATCAATGATGTCGCTCTTGCTGCTGGTGAGTCTCTGATCCACCTCTACGCAGACGACACCATTCTGTATACTCCTGGCCCTTCTTTGGACACTGTGTTAACTACCCTCCAGACGAGCTTCAATGCCATACAACTCTCCTTCCGTGGCCTCCAACTGCTCTTAAATACAAGTAAAACTAAATGCATGCTCTTCAACCAATCGCTGCCCGCACCTGCCCGCCCGTCTAGCATCACTACTCTGGACGGTTCTGACCTAGAATATGTGGACAACTACAAATACCTAGGTGTCTGGTTAGACTGTAAACTCTCCTTCCAGACTCACATCAAACATCTCCAATCCAAAGTTAAATCTAGAATTGGCTTCCTATTTCGCAACAAAGCATCTTTCACTCATGCTGCCAAACATACCCTCGTAAAACTGACCATCCTACCAATCCTCGACGATGTCATTTACAAAATAGCCTCCAATACCCTACTCAATAAATTGGATGCAGTCTATCACAGTGCCAACCGTTTTGTCACCAAAGCCCCATCTACTACCCACCACTGCGACCTGTACGCTCTCGTTGGCTGGCCCTCGCTTCATACTCGTTGCCAAACCCACTGGCTCCAGGTCATCTACAAGACCCTGCTAGGTAAAGTTCCCCCTTATCTCAGCTCGCTGGTCACCATAGCAGCACCCACCTGTAGCACGCGCTCCAGCAGGTATATCTCTCTGGTCACCCCCAAAGCCAATTCCTCCTTCGGCCGCCTCTCCTTCCAGTTCTCTGCTGCCAATGACTGGAACGAACTACAAAAATCTCTGAAACTGGAAACACTTATCTCCCTCACTAGCTTTAAGCACCAGCTGTCAGAGCAGCTCACAGGTCACTGCACCTGTACATAGCCCATCTATAATTTAGCCCAAACAACTACCTCTTCCCCTACTGTATTTATTTATTTAGCTCCTTTGCATCCCATTATTTCTATTTCTAATATCTTCCACTACAAATCTACCATTCCAGTGGTTTACTTGCTATATTGTACTTACTTCGCCACCATGGCCTTTATTGCCTTTACCTCCCTTATCTCACCTCATTTTCTCACTTTGTATATAGACTTATTTTTGTACTATATTATTGACTGTATGTTTGTTTTAATACATGTGTAACTCTGTGTTGTTGTATGTGTCAAACTGCTTTGCTTTATCTTGGCCAGGTCGCACTTCTAAATGAGAACTTGTTCTCAACTTGCCTACCTGGTTAAATAAAGGTGAAATAAATCAAATAAAAATGATGCTGTTCAGTCATGATGGAGCGACGCCCATGTCATACGATGCAAAACATGCCCTGTTCAGAACACGATGCTGTTCAGTCATGATGCTGTTCAGTCATGATGCTGTTCAGTCATGATGGTGCGACACCCATGAAATATGATGCAAAACATGCCCTGTTCAGTCATGATGTTGTTCAGTCATGATGCTGTTCAGTCATGATGGCGCGACGCCCATGTCATATGATGCAAAACATGCCCTGTTCAGAACATGATGCTGTTCAGTCATGATGGAGCGACGCCCATGTCATACGATGCAAAACATGCCCTGTTCAGAACATGATGCTGTTCAGTCATGATGGCGCGACGCCCATGTCATATGATGCAAAACATGCCCTGTTCAGAACATGATGCTGTTCAGTCATGATGCTGTTCAGTCCTGATGGCGCGACGCCCATGTCATATGATGCAAAACATGCCCTGTTCAGAACATGATGCTGTTCAGTCATGATGCTGTTCAGTCATGATGGCGCGACGCCCATGTCATATGATGCAAAACATGCCCTGTTCAGAACATGATGCTGTTCAGTCATGATGCTGTTCAGTCATGATGGCGCGACGCCCATGTCATATGATGCAAAACATGCCCTGTTCAGAACATGATGCTGTTCAGTCATGATGCTGTTCAGTCATGATGGAGCGACGCCCATGTCATACGATGCAAAACATGCCCTGTTCAGAACATGATGCTGTTCAGTCATGATGCTGTTCAGTCATGATGGCGCGACGCCCATGTCATATGATGCAAAACATGCCCTGTTCAGAACATGATGCTGTTCAGTCATGATGCTGTTCAGTCATGATGGAGCGACGCCCATGTCAGATGATGTAATCCCCACTCTCTCCCACACACACATGCTGGTGTGGACAAGAGTGTGTGTGTGGACAAAAGTAGCGTGGCAGTTCAGCGTTCACCTTTCAGTGGGTGAGCTAATCTGCTTACAGTGGCTGGGGCCAGGGCCAAAATCTCATCAGCACTGCCAAAGACGATCATCCGGAGCAGGTCAGCCCTAGCGCCAGCACACTCACTTAATTCCTCTAATCTGCACACAGTGTGTGTGTGTGTGTGTGTGTGTGTGTGTGTAAGCCACATCTGCGTGCTTGCATTTGCATGCACGCAGATGTGCATCTGTGTCCAAACAAGCAATCCTCCACCAGGAAGTTCAGTTTGATGCCAAGCAGTAGCAGCCGGACACTAACTCGAAACCAACAGTGTACCAGGCAGGCACACTTCATTAAGCACAGCTCAGGTAAGAAAGTATTTGACCCAGGTCTGCTGTCCCTGCTTCTGGGTTAAGACATCCTGATTGGCCCCAACACTGCCGGGGTCAGCTCATCACACAGTTAATAGGTCACAATATCTACAGCCAATCATGGTTCTAAGATGACCTACCAACAGCGCAATCTATAACAAAGCCATAACCGAACGTTTCCTAGTGCGCAGGTAAGAAATATAATTTGATGTAAAGAAGAAGGCTGTGTGTGTAAATACATCCTTCCTTGAAGTCATGACTGATCTGACACGAGTGGATTGGTGTAAGCTATGAAACCTACGGGGAGGAACGGAGGAAGAAAAGGTAGCATTCTAAGAGGGAAGACAGACCAACACGAATGTCGGCAGTGGGCAACGGCTGGCCGTCCCATCGCCTCCAACCGCAGAACATCGGATGTTATTATCTATTCATCACTCGACGATCCGGCATGTTGAATCAGCACTGGCCGTCGACACCAAGCAGGTGATCTACTGCGTACGTCCGACGTTCCTGTTAGTCTGTATTCACTCTAACAGTACTCAAACCGAGCCAGAGAAACTGAACGACTGTGTATATGGAAAGAGTGAATTGGGCATTGGGATTTGATCTCAGGAGCAAGAGTGAGCCCGTATCGGTAGAATAGTATCATTGATGAGCATCCCAGTCACAGGGGTTGCATTACGGCTTGACTGCGGCAGAGCAGAGGGGCAGAGAGGAGGGGTGTCACTGCGTCGCTCGTACATAATGAGAGGAGCATGACCAGCAGATGTGCCTCCCTCTCAGACTCAACACACACAAACACGTATCATTACTGAGATACTCAAACCGAAACCAGTAAACCGATTGCTGTCCAAGCCCTACACAAGACAGAAGTCTCAAAAAGACACAAAACACAGCTCACTAAACAGATTAAGCTACTGACAAACCAAAGCCCACATACCACTAAACCTATTACCAACTAAAACCCTAGAAATACCCCTCAACAGACAAGCAGACCCACAAACATTTTACCAACAAATCCAGTGGTAGACCTAACCCTGTGCAGCACCCTCTGACAGGGGGCTGTGGCGATACAAGTATCGCTGTATTTTTTCCATGGCAAAAATGGAAACACGACGCAGATCAAACTCTTCGGTCCTTTAAAAACCTGAAGCATGTCAAATAGCGTGCTATAGCTTGGGAAATAAATAAAATGTGACTCTGGTTGACAACATGTTTGTTTTCAACATTAGGGCTGTTTTCCTAAGTAAGTTAAACCATGTGTTTCGTTTCCTTGCCACGATACTAACAAGTAGTCCCAGCTCTACTCTGTATTTCGGGCCAAATAGTTTTGACCTCGACTTAGGCCTGAACTAGCCTGGTCCCAGATCGGTTTGTGCCGTTGACGCAAACTGGTGAGGGCCAATAAAAGGTGACCAAAAATCTTTGCGCAGAAAATCTGTGTAAACAGCAAACAAAATGTGGCTATTTTAAGAGTGCGGTTGTCACAATAGCAACGATACATTTGACATTTTAATTTAGCAGACGCTCTTATCCAGAGCAACTTACAGTTGTGAATGCATACATTGTTTCTACTTTTTCTTTCTTCTTCATACTACCCGGACGCCTGTTCCCGTTTTCTATGTTCTACGTTTCCTGTCCCTGATAGTCACAACTCTACTCAATACAACACATTGAATTTAACTTAACACTTTTTACTGTATAACAGAAAAGGCTACTGCTGAAAATAGCTGATTTGCTCATATCCAAAAGGTCTACCTGTGATTGGGAAGGAGGAATGTAGTACGGAATATATATGCATAATGATCTGTATTTTCATATTGGCCTACATGAAACCATTTTTAGCCAAGTCTTCAGACAACTTCACACACACAGCCTTCACACTCTCCCTCCCACACACACCCCACGTACTTCCTCCTTCTCCCACACACATTCTCTTTCTCTCTCCCACACACACAAACTCCCAAAAGTTAGTTTATTTATTCAGATTTATCTTAGAACTACATTGATTAGACATATGGATCATTTCTTTCGGTGGGCCATCTCTATTTTTCCTGTGTCATCCAAATGTGTGCATAGCCAAGGTACCATGTTGTTTGCTAGCTAGCCAGCCAGCCAGCCAGGTAACATGACTAAAACAAGGTCGTTTGTACTCAAACTAAAAACGTGCAGCCCGTGAGTAGTTTAAAGCGGTCCGCAACATGGCTTATAAAATTATATAAAATGGCCTGCTTGTGCTTACAGGCGAAATGAAAAAAGATACGCTCGCACTGTGAGCCGTTTCAATATTTAAACAATTGTAACAGACCCCCCCCCCCCCCCCCCCCCCCCCCCACCACTGTCTGCACACCCCAGCTCGCCATCACAGCTAAATAAACATTTTAAACTGACGGAGATACGCAGAAAGAACGGACGGATAAAAGCGGTTGAGTTGGCTAATGGCTGGTTAGGAGATGCGGCTGGCTGCTCACAGCTGTCACAGCTGATATTGGATGAAGCACTAACTCTGATATGACATTTCTGAGATCCGGCTCTGAACTCTGATGTCCTACAAATAGAATACGTAGGGATGCATTCTGTGCCGTCATTCATTTAGAGAGAGAAGGCAGTGATCACACAGGGAGAAGATTTGTTTGCGCCTCTTTTTTAGCTCAATGGGTGATACTCTGCGTCTGAGCACTTTGCCACAATTCTTTTGCCGTTCTACACGATTCGCGTGGGTGACCTATTTTGAGATCAAAACGGCAAATAAATCGCCTTAAAGTGACAAGTTTGCATCCCTGTCTATGGCAGTGGCTTTCAGAGGCTGTGTGACAGCGAAGCTTAGTCAGACTGGCCTGTTTGTTCTTACAGTGGAAATTAAACGTACCCACTTAGCTCGCGCTCTGAGCCGCTCCAATAATTAAACAAAAGGTAACAGAAACCCCATCACTGTCTGCACACCCCAGCTTGCCATCACGCTGAAGGAACGGACAGAGAAAAGCGGCTGAGTTGGCTAATGGCTGGTTAGGGGGATGTGGCTGGCTGCTCACAGCTGTCACACCTGATATTGGATGAAGCGTCTGCTATCACGCTCTGAACTCTGATATTCTATTTGTAGGACGCGTAGGGATGCCATCTGTGCCCAGTCGTTCATTTCGATACGAGAACACACACCGTTATTTAGTGATCACACAAGGAGAAGATCTGTTTGCGCCTCTCCTTTATAGCTCGCCCTGCGTCTGCGCACTTTTCGTCAGACTGACGCCTCGATCACACCAACAGCGTTCTGCATTTTGGTACGCCAAAAATACATTCATTTCCTTTTTTTAAAAACTTTGTTTATTACATTTTAACACCAGCATTTACAAAATCATTGCACTTGTAAGTTATTTGGTAGTAATGTAAAACAACACATCAAATATAACAATAGAGCAAAACAGAGACACACATATTTATATATATATATATATATATAAACGAGTAGACGGCTTGACAGAAATGGTAGTAGAAGCTGAATGTTGAACTTTTGTTGCACACATATCTACATGATGATGCCTTGTACCATTTTGCGCAAAAACACTGTCTGTGTGATTGAGGATTTATACAGTTGAAGTCAGAAGTTTACATATGCCTAAGCCAAATACATTTAAACTCAGGTTTGAACAATTCCTGACATTAAATCCTAGTAAACATTCCCTGTCTTAGGTCAGTTAGGATCACCACTTAATTTTAAGAATATGAAATGTCAGAATAATAGTAGAGAGAATGATTTATTTCAGCTTTTATTTCTTTCATCACATTCCCAGTGGGTCAGAAGTTTACATACACTCAATTAGTATTTGGTAGCATTGCCTTTAAATTGTTTAACTTGGGTCAAACATTTCAGGTAGCCTTCCACAAGCTTCCCACAATAAGTTGGGTGAATTTTGGCACATTCCTCCTGACAGAGCTGCTTGCTCGCACACGTTTTTTCAGTTCTGCCCACAAATTTTCTATAGGATTGAGGTCAGGGCTTTGTGATGGCTACTCCAATACCTTGACTTTGTTGTCCTTAAGCCATTTTGCCAAAACTTTGGAAGTATGCTTGGGGTCATTGTCCATTTGCAACCAAGCTTTAACTTCCTGACTGATGTCTTGAGATGTTGCTTCAATATATGCACATCATTTTCCTTTCTCATGATGCCATCTATTTGTGAAGCGCACCCACAACATGATGCTGCCACCCCCGTGCTTCACGGTTGGGATGGTGTTCTTCGGCTTGCAAGCATCCCCCTTTTTCCTCCAAACATAACGATGGTCATTATGGCCAAACAATTCTATTTTTGTTTCATCAGACCAGAGGACATTTCTCCAAAAAGTACAATATTTGTCCCTGTGTGCAGTTGCAAACCGTAGTCTGGCTTTTCTATGGCGGTTTTGGAGCAGTGGCTTCTTCCTTGCTGAGCGGCCTTTCAGGTTATGTCGATATAGGACTCGTTTTACTGTGGATATAGATACTTTTGTACCCGTTTCCTCCAGCATCTTCACATGGTCCTTTGCTGTTGTTCTGGGATTGATTTGCACCAAAGTACATTCATCTCTAGGAGACAGAACGCGTCTCCTTCATGAGCGGTATGATGGCTGCATGGTCCCATGGTGTTAATACTTGCGTACTATTGTTTGTACAGATCAACTTGGTACCTTCAAGCGTTTGGAAATTGCTCCCAAGGATGAACCAGACTTGTGGAGGTCTACAATTGTTTTGGCTGATTTCTTTAGATTTTCCCATGATGTCAAGCAAAGAGGCACTGAGTTTGATGGTAGGCCTTGAAATACA
Organism: Salmo trutta; assembly: GCF_901001165.1. Taxonomy (NCBI): domain Eukaryota; kingdom Metazoa; phylum Chordata; class Actinopteri; order Salmoniformes; family Salmonidae; genus Salmo; species Salmo trutta. Next base: position 21,081,632 of record NC_042995.1, read on the forward strand.
TCCACAGGTAAACCTCCAACTGACTCAAATGATGTCAATTAGCCTATCAGAAGCTTCTAAAGCCATGACATCATTTTCTGGAATTTTCCAAGCTGTTTAAAGGCAAAATCAACTTAGTGTATGTACATTTCTGACCCACTGGAATTGTGATACAGTGAATTATAAGTGAAACAATCTGTCTGTAAACAATTGTTGGAAAAATGACTTGTGTCATGTACAAAGTAGATGTCCTAACCGACTTGCCAAAACTATAGTTTGTTAACAAGAAATCTGTGGAGTGGTTGAAAAACGAGTTTTTATGACTCCAACCTAAGTGTATGTAAACTTCCGACTTCAACTGTATATGGGTTAGCTGACAACATCACGTGTCTTGTTTTGTTTTGAGGTGTTGACTGATTATGTCAATGCTAATATGGCTCAAATTCACTAGCTAGCTAACCAACAACTGTAACGATGTATTTGAGAGACAACTGCTCATTGTGCAAATGTGTTCGTTTTCAATGAACATTGGAGACTAAATATAATTTACATGTTGTCAACAACCTATGCCTACCCCGTCAGTTTTGCACCATAGTTGCGCATACGTCGGTTTAGTTGCTAAACAACCAACCAGCCAATAGCAAATAACACCTGATTGGTACTTAATTAAACTGGTCAATGGCTCTGCATGAATCTCATTTACATGTTCTCATATAACACTGTTCACTCAATAGGCCTATGTAGCCATGAACTATTTGAACAGGTAAGTTCTCGGCTAAGCGGTTAAACATAAGTACGACATTTACCACTTGGAGCAGTGGAACCGAGTTTGTGACTCACCAATCTACACAACCCAGGCTCTTTCTCAATGGTCTAACAATGATTTAACGATATCATTGTATCCATCCCTTCAACTGCAATGATAAGCCTTGACAGGTAAAATGTGAGCTCGTAGAACAGGAATTTCAGTTGTCGTTGTGGAAATTTCAGTTATGTCATTTCAGTATTCATAGTGCAGGAAGTTCAGCTCTGTAATTTCAGAGCAGGAAATATAAAAAAACAGGTCAAAGAGAATCTCTGGACCGCATAGAGAAGCCAAGCTTAGTCTAAAAAGTCCTGTTCATTTATCACAAGGCTGATCTATGGCCCCTTCTCCTCTGCCAGTCTGTTTCACCCTGCCACCCCTTTTGGAATGGGTTCGTGGGCACAGACACATGCAGCCAAATGGTTGGCGCATGGGCGGACACGGTGTCAGACCATCAGTTGGTGATGCGTATTGGCATGGACACACCAGACACACAGAGCAGGAGAACTCACAGTGGTGACTAGAGGCTGTGCTTACAATACCGCTGAACAATGCTTGTGTTCCGATCATAACGTCCTAGTATCAGGAGCATTTCATCTATGGGTGATGAAAGCCTGTGCCCCCGTATCAAACTGTGCTTAGCTAGAACAAGCACGCCGCAGGAACAGGAGCAGAATCCTTTGCCAGTGAGAGACAGTTCAAAAAGCAACCCATTTAATGTCCTGGCAGGCCTCAGCTCTTCTTGGCACGCTGGCACTGTGACACAACCTGGCCTTGGCATCAGGAGAAACCATTGGCAATACAGTGCCACTCCAGAACTCATTGCGCTTGGCAAAGCCTCGCCAGTGCATTCATATAGCATAAGGTTACAATGTCTTGCCAATGCTTAACCAGCCATATTATGGTTACAGAGTGAAAGGGAAAAGGAAAATGTGCCTTGTTAGCAGAAGGGATTATTTGGGATAGAAAGGGGGGAATGGAGGAGAGAAATCCCAGAGTTCTCCTGTTTCAGTGGAGGATGCCAAACGCACCCCTCCCCCACCCACCAGTAAAGCGTTCCAAATCAGCGCACCCTACATTTTTCAACTCAGGGAGGGATAAGGTATCAGGAGACCTGGCAACCTTCATACTCGCATCATGAGCTGAAATGAAAAGATTCCACTACAAGGAACTGAGCTAAACTCTGTAGCCACTAGCCAATCAGAGAGAATGTTTCCATTTTCACTAGCCAATCACAGAAAGCCATTCCCTCACTGAGGGTACCACTAGCCAATCACAGAAAGTAGGGGTGTAACGGTTCACCAAACCAACGGTTCGCTACATATTGCAATTACTGCAGTTCATTTTTATTTATTTAAGTGTTGGTATTTCTGATTGTGAAATAACACCAAAGACTCATCAAAAACAACACTAAAATAAAGTGCAATATGCGTGTGAAATCAATATGTAAAAACATGGCTCAGGCATTGTATAGGCCTATGCTATAAGATTTTTCTTACAAAGAAACTGGGGTAATGTCACTGTCACTGTTAAGAAGCTCTCTGTAGCAATGGCGGTCCACCCATCTGTAGTAAGCGCAACACACGCAACACAACTTTGGCTTGCTTATATAGAGCAGGTACTACCCATTTGCTGAAATGGGTGCGAGAGGGAAGTTCGTAACGTGGCTTGAGCACTTTCACGAGGTACTGAAACCCCCTATTCTCAACCACCAGAGAATGGGTGCAGCTATAAAGGCCTATCGCTCTTGTCATTTCTTTGGCCTGGTCAGAATCAGCTGCAAAGGGCGGCGTGAATACAGACGGGAGACAAAGTTGTGTTCCGTCTTGCTCCGGTGGTAGGAATACTGGGGTGATTTCAGCATAAATGTTAAGTGTCAACATGTTTGAGGTGTTGGCAGCTACATAAGCCATTCTCATTGAGCAGTGGCGACATACTGTTAACGTTTTATCCACAACTCTTTGCATTTCTCCGTTATAATCTAATGGGAAGCCAAAATGTTCCCAAACTAGAGATTTAAACGATGGAGGATCCTCCTGGTTGTGATAGTTCATTTAGAGTTATGTGACAGTACCGGCAAACTCTGAACCACTGCGAAACCCTACAATTTCAGATTACACAGGGAGAGGAGGGAGAGCGAGTGAGACCATGACCGAGAGAGATAGGTGATAAGATTTGTCATTATGCAGGAGGGAGAAGTAAAAAAAGAACATTCCATTTCTCCAATGGGGTTTTGAGGAACAGTAACCAACCATGCCAGATTAAAAAGAGGCCCATTTACTAGAGCCATAGTCTGTGGCAGCTGTGGCAGTGACAGATGGCCCAGTGCACTATGGGAGAGTAGCTGGGTCACAGCCAGGTCAGTTGGGCACTGGTGGAAAGGGCAGCAACACCCACACACTGCACATGAGTGGAGAGGGAGAGACGGCACTTCACCATGGTCATGTTCATTAGGCTTTAAATAGTAGAAAATGGACTGATCCTGGGTTTGTCCAATTGATAAATGTTTGAAGACATTTCCAGTTCGGTGCCCTATGAACATGACCCAACATGGCCTACTCGTATGAAAACATAGGGACTGCTCACATCAGACACGCCCAACAGTCTAACACCATCAACATTATGTGCAGAATGTCACCAATCAAAAATCAACCAGAACAGAACACCCTCCAATACCTAATCCACACACCTGAGTCAAGCCAAAGTTGCTGGAACTGTGCTAGGAAGGACAACGTGAACAGAAACATTTCAGCCAGTACGGTTTTGGTGAGCATGTTAGTGTCACTCTAATTTACATCACCAACAATAGTGAAATCCAAAATGAAGCATTAGCCTATATGTATAGCCAGGAGTATGTCATACCCAATGAACTGGACAAAGAAGAAAACTATGGGTCCCAATTAAAGGACATAACTAGACTAGGGCTGGGCGATATGGGCTAAATATTATACCACCGTATTTAAAAAAAAAAATGGACAGTATTTGACGGTATTTTTAGTTTTGAATAATACAAGTTGTACATTTGCTTTATGAGTAGTGAGTGATCCTAGGGTGGCAACACAGACTCAGTGAAATCACTTACAGGCTGACTACACCGCTCAAGGTCAGTTATATTTGTCCTGCCTCTCCCATCTCCTCATTGGTTTATAGAAGCAGGTTACACAGGTGCCATCTCCTCATTGGTTATACCAACGTGGGTGACTGAAAGACAAACGAGGTCAGTGGCGGTTATGCACCTAATTTATGAAAGTTGCCAATTGTAATATAAAGTCCAGAGAAGAAAAAGCCTGGAAGGAGGAGAGATGACTAGAAACGATTCGGTTGACCGTTTTATGTGTGGATTAATTGTTGGAGTAGAGGACCTTGTGCATTTCAGGTAAAATAACAACTCAATATTTATATCCCAGGACAGATTAGCTAGCAACAGCAAGCTAGCTAAATAGGACAAATTAGCTAGCAAGTGCAAGCTAGCTAGCTAAATTTCCATAAATGTTTAATGCTTTTCGACCAGTCCCCAAATTAATGTAATTGGTTCAGAGTTTGTTTTGATATTTTAACCTGCGTGTCGTGATCGCGTTTGGTGTGGGGGGACAAAATACATTTATGCACGATGGCGCACTCGCGCAGCCGGTTTGGTTCTGTGTTAGAATGTTTTATACAACTTCAACCAAATCAAATTTCAGCACTTTCTTTTCTGCATTTCCTGCACTCAATTACAGTGGTGGAAAAAGTACCCAATTGTCACACTTGAGTAAAAGTAAAGATACATTAACAGAAAATGACTCAAGTAAAAGTGCTAGTCACCCAGTAAAATACTTATTGAGTAAAAGTCAGAAAGTATTGGGTTTTAAATATACTTAAGTATCAAAAAAGTAAAAGTATAAATAATTTTAAATCCATATATTATGCAAGCCAGATGGCACCATTTTCTAGTTTTATTTTTTTGTATTTACAGATAGCCTGGGGCACACGCCGACATAATTTACAAACAAAGCATTTGTGTTTAGTGAGTCCTCCAGATCCGAGGCAGTAGATGACCAGGGATGTTCTCTTGACAAGTGCGTGAATTGGACCATTTTCCTGTCCTGCTAAGCATTCAAAATGTAACAAGTACTTTTAGGTGTCAGGGAAAATGCATGGAGTAAAAAGTATAGTATTTTCTTTAGAAATGTAGTGAAGTAAAAGTAGTCAAAAATAAAAATAGTAAAGTACAGATACCAAAAAAAACGACTTACATAGTACTTGAAAGTATTTTTACGTAAGTACTTTACACCACTGCTCAATTGAGAGAATTTCCATACTGCCATGTTGGGCTGCACGATACGGGCAAATCATCTAAGACTTATTTTTAACCAAATGTTGCAATTGCGATTTGACTTTCCAATTAGAGCACAAAACTGTTGGAATCATGGAAATAGAATGACTATTCTAATTCTATAGTTAGAATATAATAGTGGGCACTTTGAATACAGTGCTGTTTGACATGACAACAAATTAAAATGCCAGGGAGGGGTTATTGTGACGGTAGGAACTAAAGTGTTGATAAGCGTTTCTTAGGGGACCCTATAAGTCTTGGCTACATTGCATGTTCTCTCTTACCTACATCATGTAGCTAACATATTCTTGCTTTGCATATTCCTCTTTGATTTAGAAGATACTGTTGCACAAACAACATGCTTATTTAGGTCTACACCATCACTGGTATTATCAGGCTGTATTAGCTAGCTACGTTTGCTCTTACTCAATACATTTATTAGCTAGCTAGCTATTAGCATTCGCGACTAACAATTAGCGTCTCACAAGATTTAGGGCAACTTGCTAAGAAAAGACAAACTAGCTGTTTGCAGATATAAGAAACACAAACCAATAGTGTCATTATAGAACACTACTGGATTTATATTAAGAAGCAAAGTGAAAACAGAATTGTTGTCATCAACATTGTTGCATGTGCTGCATTGAACATGCAGACTGAACGCAAGTGTCTCGTGGTTGAGGAACATCAAATGTGCTCCTTGAGTGACAGGGGGCGGGGCTAGGTCTGATTGGAAAGTGGCGCGGAGAGAAAGAGCGGAGGGAAATGACTCAAGTAGCAAAGTAAACTATAAAAATTGACATTACACATGGCGTATCACATTTAACAAACCAAAACATTCAAATACTGGTATAGAAGGTAAAGTAAAAACCCAAACCGGTCCCTGCATCAATACCGGTATATCATAAAATACGGTATACCGCCCAGCCATGGAGACAGCGCACACCTCAGTCTCCAATACATATGCGCACACACACACACCATTTCCTGTCTGTCAGCCTCTGTGTTCCTACATCTGAGGCCATTAGTGGGTGTGTAGGTCACGGAATGTGATTACAGGATGGTATGCTGGGCTGTTTCATGCCATGTGTATGTGCCCGCACTCAGCTCTGCCCAGGCTGGCGTCACACATGGTGTGTGTGTGTGTCTAGGCAGGGCCTGAGATAAATCCTGCTACACAGCATACCATTCCATAAACAGGGTGCCCTGTCCTCTGCCCAGGGCCTGAACCCATGCGCCCCCCCCCCACACACACACACACCTGAGATTTGTGGAGTAAACTATCACTTCAAGAATTCCTTGTTACTGCTCTGAGTTTTTTAAGTTTAGACTCTTAGATCCCATGCACAAAAAGAAAATCACGCAACTTAAGCAGTCAGATGTCATGGGAAGAGTCGATATCTGTGAATACGTTGTCATAGACAAAATTAATAAAACGTTTGATTAACCATATTGTAGTCTGTGATACGTGTTGTCCCTAACCTTCCTAATGCTTGAATATAATTGACACATTCACCAACAAGCACAAAAACATTTACACACACCATATCACATGCCTGTAAAATCCAAACCACAACAGTGACAAAGTAACATGGCGGCTACATACGTGTGTGAGCGTGAGTTTGTGATGTTCCTTACCTTAAAATGACCCCAGGTCTCAGAGACCCCGGCTACTCCTCATAAGGAGAGCCTATCCCTGGGTTCCCTTTGTCGTGCCCTTTGACCTTGGTCCGACAGACAAAGCAAGCTGACTGGCTTAGCGTCTGCCCGGAGTCACAACTGTCACAGAGACTCAAATCCCAGCACTCCCTCTCAGCAGAAGATCACAGTGCCCATTCACAAACCTGGAGAGCGAAAAAAAAGACAACCATCAGGGGTGTATTCAGGGTCTTTAAAACGCTCAGAATATCGCAGATAGAAATAGAACAAATCCAGTTGACACAATCCCCTATTCCATCTGAGAGACAATAATTTCTGTTCTACGCAATACATTCTCTCTCCGAACATTCCGTGACATTACATCCTCTTAAACAGGCCTCAGATCTCCAAAGAAGACCTAAATACACTTTTGGTTGAGGAAAATTACTATTAACAGACCACAGATGTTTACTTCTCATTCATAAACTCAGCAAAAACAGAAACATCCCTTTTTCAGGACCCTGTCTTTTAAAGATAATTTGTAAAAATCCAAATAACTTCACAGATCTTCATTGTAAAGGGTTTAAACACTGTTTCCCATGCTTGATCAATGAACAATTAATGAACATGCACCTGTGGAACGGTGGTTAAGACACTAACAGCTTACAGACGGTAGGCAATTAAAGTTCACAGTTACGAAAACTTAGGACACTAAATAAGCCTTTCTACTGACTCTGAAAAACACCAAAAGAAAGATGCCCAGGGTCCCTGCTCATCTGCATGAATGATGTGGCCAGGGCAATAAATTGCAATGTCCGTACTGTGAGATGCCTAAGACAGCGCTACAGGGAGAACGGACAGACAGCTGATCGTCCTTGCAGCGGCAGACCACGTGTAACAACACCTGCACAGGATCGGTACATCCGAACATCACACCCGCGGGACAGGTACAGGATGGCAACAACAACTGCCCGAGTTACACCAGGAATGCCCAATCCCTCCATCAGTGCTCAGACTGACCGCAATAGGCCGAGAGATGCTGGACTGAGGGCTTGTAGGCCTGTTGTAAGGCAGGTACTCACCAGACATCACTGGCAGCAATGTCGCCTATGGGCACAAACCCACCATCGCTGGACCAGACAGGACTGGCAAAAAGTGCTCTTCACTGACGAGTTGCTGATTTCTTTCACCAGGGGTGATGGTCGGATTCGTGTTTATCGTCGAAGGAATGAGCGTTACACCGAGGCCTGTACTCTGGAGCGGGATCGATTTGGAGGTGGAGGGTCCGTCTAATCTGGGGCGGTGTGTCACAGCATCATCGGACTGAGCTTGTTGTCATTGCCTGCAATCTCAATGCTGTGCGTTACAGGGAAGACATCCTCATCCCTCATGTGATACCCTTCCTGCAGGCTCATCCTGACATGACCCTCCAGCATGACAATGCCACCAGCCATACTGCTCGTTCTGTGTGTGATTTCCTGCAAGACAGGAATGTCAGTGTTCTGCCCTGGCCAGCGAAGAACTTGGATCTCAATCCTGTTGAGCACGTCTGGGACCTGTTGGATCGGAGGGTGAGGACTAGGGCCCTTCCCCCCAGAAATGTCCGGGAACTTGCAGGTGCCTTGGTGGAAGAGTGGGGTAACATCTCACAGCAAGAACTGGCAAATCCGGTGCAGTCCATGAAGAGGAGATGCACTGCAGTACTTAATGCAACTGGAGGTCACACCAGATACTGACTGTTACTTTTGATTTTGACCCCCCCCCCCTTTTCAGGGACACAATATTCCATTTCTGTTAGTCACATGTCTGTGGAACTTGTTCAGTTTATGTCTCAGTTGTTGAATCTTATGTTCATATAAATATTTACACATGTTAAGTTTGCTGAAAATAAACGCAGTTGACAATGAGAGGTTTCTTTTTTTGCTGAGTTTATAAAGCCACTTTAAAAAAGGCACAATCGATACATTCAATGTCTGGTTGAAAAGCCGTGTTTAACTTTTGAGGTTTGGAGGGCAATGTCTTAGAGAGGAATCATTCAAATAGGAAGACGCAGACACAGTCGGTCCCAAATCGAACTTGTTTGTTAGATTTTTATTTGTTTGATTTTAGATTGTATTTCTTCTTTCTCTGGCTGCAACGGGGGGCCATGCAATTTAGCAATTATACATTTAACAACTAAGGATGCACAAGGGAAAAGATATAGAAAACTTGTATAATGTATACATGATACATCCCACATATACCAAGCCAGTACATAAAACCATGACATATACAAAGGCAACGGAACCACATGGCAGATTCTACCCACAGTGCAAAGGGAATAGATAGCGGACAACCTACATGTTAACTACATATCCACAGCATTTGTGATGCACGTCAGCTTTGACATTAAGTTAGATGCCCAGGTTTAAGCCACTGCACAGCAGCAAAACTGTGGGACAGCTAGGATGAAATAACAATTGATCCAAGAGGACATCTTGGAAATAACATTACCCGAGCCTGGTATGCATCACCTTTTAGGCCTTAGTTATCATCTTAAACCTTGAATGCATAGTTGAAATAATGGCAAGGCAGCCACCCCACCTGTTTCGGTAAAAAGCTGAGATTGGCCTGGAGAAATGTAACCACTATCAAATTCAGACAGATATTAATGAAACCCTGACCATGATATCAAAATGATCGTTTTAACCATGTTGAGGCTATATACAGTGTTTGTTTACATTTAGGTCATTGTCACAAACATTGGAGTAAAAACATATTTTGGGTTCTGATGGGGTAAAAACACTTCAACTAACTAAGCTCATGAGGCATTTATAAGTTATATTCTTCAAGAATCGATGGGTATATATATAATTAATTTATAAGTCCAAAAATGGATGTAACAACTAAGGATTCTAGCTTTAAAAACTACTGTACTGCAGCAGATGTATTTTCCATGCTGGCAAAATGAGTGTTATACGGCTTCACATCAGCTATTCTGACCAGTATAATTTGCCATGGCATCATTCACATCTTCTATATGAATAGTCTACACCACCAAAATAACCTTTTGGCAAATATTGATTCTGGCCAAACAGTCGTGAGCAGAGTGAATAGGCCAACGTTTTGGTTATCTAACTAACCTACCATCCAAGCATGAACCACAACCAGGTGGACACAGGATATGACGCAGTATTCTCTATGGGTAGAACAAGTAAACAGTCTTAGTTACACAGCATAAATACCATCTATATAACTACAACGGGGTGGTGATGCAAGTTTTCCAACTAATTGATACAACACCTATTATGAATAACATAAACGTATAATTCGACATTTTCCAGTACCTCCAATCCGGTGTTTACATATGCAAAGGAGTGTGGGCTACATTAATTTCAGAATATGTTGCAGACGTCCCATTTCACATTGAGTCGCAGCTTTTTTGTTGTTGTTGTTGGCCAGACAGTTACAAACCATCTCCTTCCACGCTCGTCTTAACAAGCGGATCAAAACCGTGAGCCACTGCAACATTGTAACACGAAAGGTAAAGATAGATTTAGCTTGTTCGAGCCTTCCACTGGAAAACGTCGGGTTGATCACAGAATGGGACAAAAAGCTTCAGGCCAAGTCGCGAATCACGATCAACATTGCAGGATGTGTTGCTTTACTGCTTTGCAATGATTTCACCACGTGTAGACCTGGATAAGTGTAGTAATTTAAGTTTATGTGAAACCGAAAGTCAGAATGGGTCAGTATTAGTGGGAGAAGTAAGTAACCCCCACAAATCGATGCATTACGAAAATAGAAAGCAGCAGCATGCGTGTTGCAATGGACAAACACCCATCTACACAAATTAATAGGACAAAACTAGCACTGGGGACAACTTTGAAGCGATATATTGAAATAGCAAATTGAAGTATATTTAAAGGTGTAACGTTAACTTCAGAGAATAAGGGTCTGACTTCCCAACGGAGCAAGGCCAAGTATGTTTACAGCTGAACAACGGGCATAGGATAAACATGATATATAGCTTGGTTAGGTATAGTAACGTTAGATGCAAAGGGGAAACCCTCTCTTACCCATTGTGTCTGACACAATATCCTTCATTATTGAACACGATATCACATATGTATACAGAGCTCCACGAGTCCCATCTTTCTTCGGCGAGGACAAATTATTCCATACACAAATAGACTTACACCAATAATTATCCTCGAGTAAAGTAAACCATTTTCAAAAAGAAGTTTGGCCTACGCGAAAGTCGAGGTTAACATGTTATTTTCCGCGATAAACAAGACCAGTAGAATACTTCCAGATTTTGCATGAATAAATCTCCACTCCTGACAAGTATACTCCAAGCGATAACAAGGGCTTCTCCAAGACGTTCCAAACTTGTGCAGATTTTTTTTTTAATTCTCTCTCAAAGGAGTTGTTCCTGTTTCGCCAAAGCTTGGGGGAGGGGTGTTTGTCAAGCAAGCTGAAAACCCCAGCCAGTTCAGAACACAGACAAAACTCACAGAGAAGTGAGAGCGAAGTCAGTCTGTTATAGCCTACTAGGAACGACAGGGTACAGATAATAATCGACTAACCAATTGCAAGACTAGGAGAACCATACAATATCCTATGCATTTTGGGAAATTAAAATGTTTGCCTATTAGGTTGGACAGTAAATAGCAGTGGTGTAAAAAAAAAAATACTTTGAAGTATTTTTACACCACTTAAGTCGTTTTTGGTGTATCTGTACTTTATTATTTATATTTTTTACAACTTTTACTTCACGTCATTCCTAAAGATGTATATTTTACTCCATACATTTTTCCTGACACCAAAAGTACTCCTTACATGTTGAATGCTTAGCAAGGACAGGAAAATGGTCCAATAGAGCCCCACAGTGGAGGTGTCATAATACCCATAAAACCTAGCGGTCAAACAGGGAAATGGATCCAATCATTGTTCCCATAGGGGATTTTAGAAAAAATAAAAAGTAAGGGCTGTTCGTGTAGGCTTACCCAGGCATGATGTTTCGACAACCATGTAAATCTCTCTCGGACAAGGTGACTTTAATCAATATGCTCGGCTCTATTTACTCTTAGATTAAAAAATGCTAATTATGATCAAAGTAGACATTGTGCAAAACTACAACTCCCTGCAAGCTCCTGCACGTCACATCTAGCTGACACCTTTGCTAACAGGTATTGTATCGATGTAAAACTTGCACAAGACAGTTCACAGAATTGTCCATTTAAAGAAATGTTGCCAATTTATTAATTACTGCAGTTAGTTAACATTAGATAGTTAACCCAGAGATGTTTACCTTTGCCTCGATTCGGCAGTCTCATTTAGATCATCATGGCATTTGTAGTTCTTTATGATAGCCACATTAGCAGCTAATTAGCATTTCATTTTTGGTGGGTAAATACAGGTGAATATATAGATAAAAGTCACCTTGTCCTAGAGAGATGGTTATCAAAACGTCACGCAAGAGTAAGCCTACGCGAAGCACAGCCCTTATTTTAAGTTTCTAAAATCCCCTATGGGAAAAATGAATGGTGGAAAAACTATTAGAACCCTTTCCTTGTTTGACCGCTAGGTTTTATAGGTATTATGACTCATACTGTGGTAGTCTATACATGCGCTTATCTCTGGTCTGCCTCTGATCTGGTGGACTCACTAAACACACATGCTTCATTTGTAAATGATGTCTGCTCCAGCCTCTCCAATCTAATGTGTGTGTATATCAGGGGGTTGGATGAAAGCTCATATGGACTAATAAAGTATACTTCTTGTCTTGTTTCCTCTGCTACCCCCACTTTGAAAACTAGTTTAACCCAAATTCTTAATCAGATTCTAGGTCAAGTCAATGTGCCATACTGTATGTGAACTGTTAGATCAATTGTAGTTGAAAGAGCTGTGCACCGCATGCCTGCACAGGAGACTATAGTAAATGAAAAAGCAGACACTTTCGTATAGCCTGACGTCTTTTTAGATGTCCTCAAAGGTTTGAACATCAAAGGTGTAGGTGTGTTCTCTTCAAACTGCACCTGGCTACTTCACCACCTCAACCCTTGATTCCCTCCACCCTTGCACTTATCCACTTGTTCTTCTTTGAACAGGTTTTGTTTTATATGGGTCTAACTGGCACCTACTTTGCCCCTCCCCCATAGGTTATATATTGGTTTAGGTAAGAGTCTGTTAAATGACAAGAACTGAATGTGAAAGTATGTCCGTCATCTGTCTGTCTAACTGTCTGTGTCTGTCTTTATCAAAGGTAGTAGACTATAGACATGAACAATCAACCTGGACAGATTCATATGATGGATCACTTAAACCCCTGGCATCTCAAGATGCCAGTAGTAGCCAACCTAGATATAACAAAGTAAATGGAAATCTTGGGCACTCCAATTAGTAATATATGTTAAGTTTCGTATGGTATGTATTTATTTGTGGATGTCCATCTTCCATTTCGTGTCTTATGTTACTAATTACAATTCGTACAATATGTTATGAATTTCAATTCTTACAATATGTTAGGAATTGCAATTCTTACTATGCTATGAATTTGCGAAAACGTATGATATGTTACGAATTCCAATTTGAAGTAGCTAACGTTAGCTAGGTGGCTAACGTTAGCTAGGCTAGGGGTTAGGTGTTAAGATAAGGAGTTAGGTTAAAGGGTTAGGGGAAGGGTTGGCTAGCATGCTAAGTAGTTGCAAAATGCTTATGTTATCCGTGATGAGATTCGAACGTGCAACCTTTGGGTTGCTAGACGTTCACGTTATACGCCCACCAATCTACCATGACCAACCCTCCTACTTTTGATTTTGCCTTTAGTAACATTCTGTCCTATGTAACCATACCAAACAAAACATACCATACAAATTTGATTATCCCGGTTTTACATTTACTATGTTACGTCTACTCTATGAGTCCAGGCTGTACTAGCAGCCAGTACAGACTTCAGGATAGCAGTTTTCGTCTTTTGTCACATTTGGGTTTCCCTGTGTCCCTTACTTGAGGACATGCTATGGGCTGTACTCTATAGTATCCTCTGACCGTACTCGTCAGATCCCCTCAGATGTAGGGTACAACACACTCACAAAACCAAAGAAAGAGAATGCCATCTCAGAGATACCAATTGCAATTTTTCACAATCACTTGCCTCTCTTAAAAATCTGTTCCTTCAAATAGCTGAGCAAGAGTGATAACATGCAATAGGGATTCTTTGTATCAACACAATAGAACGGACACTAGGCAAATGTTTATCTGTTCTATTTACACAAGAAGATATAGTTCTTTATATTGGTTAGAAATAGCAGCGAATGATCAGAGAGACCTATCAGCATTTAACTGTTTCTTGATTCGATGTGGAGACAAAGACAGTGAATGTTAGGAGGAGAGGAAGCACTAGATTTTTGTCTGTTGTTCGTTCTGATGCATACTAAGCGTGCAACGGAGGGGGGGGGCTGACAGACTCAAGGGATTAAACGCGTTTGTTTGCCATCTAATCCTTTGCTTGAACCCACAGCACCACCACTACGCACCCAACAGACTCCCGGGATCCCAGAAAGAGCAGAGAGAGAGAGAGGAGAGACAGCGAGTGAGACAGAAGGAGAGAGACAGAGGGAGAGAAAGAGAGAGAGAGAGGGAGAGCGAGAGAGATAAAACGACAACATTCATTCTAAGTGAATACTCTGTTCTGGGGGAAAACAATTCCCTTAGAAGTTCCATGGCAATTGCTTTTACCGTTTTACTCTGTCGATTCGTGTGCCTCTTAGATAACAAGGGGGAGAAAAAAAGGGCAATCCTTTTTCCTCTTTGGAAGTGATATGAAAGATCATCCCCTGCTGATAAAATGTCTGTTCCTCTACCCCCAGAGAGTACACGACAGACATGTTTCAGACATATACCATTTACTATATGGGCGAAAACAGAGACAGTTGTCAATGTTTGCATACTTTTATATATAATATGGTGCCTGACATCCCCAGTGTTACAGGGTTGTGTTCAGCAGGATACACCGTGGCAAATGTTTTGTAACGGAAAACAAAACATGTCTTTCTTATTAGAACAAGTCTAGATAATCCCTCCCTGTTTCAGTCTGTTATCTTCCGATTAATGCCTAACGAACACGGCCCTGTTGTGTCTCCACAGAGTTAAATGTTTACGCAACACAGTGAGTAAAAACATCAGTTACACGCGTTTTTCATGTTTAACACCCCAGCAAGAGGTGACATCTGGTAGCACGGAAAGCAAAAACAAATCCTGTTCACAATGAGGGATGGGCTTTATTTCTATCCTGCTATCTTGTGTTCCAGGTCAAAGCTGACTCTCTAAGTGAATGTATGTCATTGCCATAGGTTAATAAAGAGACCAACATATGTGACTGCTTAGAACAGTGCAATATAGTCAAACAGAGGGATTTAGTGGTGCCGCTCATCCATAAAGAGGTATGTTTTTATGAGAGCTGTATACAGTACCAGTCAAAAGTTTGGACACACCTACTCATTCAAGGGTTTTTCTTTATTTGTACTATTTTCTATATTGTATAATAATAGTAAAGACATCAAAACTATTAAATAACACATGAAATTATGTAGTGATTTATATTTTTGATTCTTCAAAGTAGCCACCCTTTGCCTTGATGACAGCTTTGCACAGTCTTGGCATTCTCTCAACCAGCATCACCTGGAATGCTTTTCCAACAGTTTTAAAGGAGTTCCCACATATGCTGAGTACTTATTGGCGTCTTTTCCTTCTCTCTGCGGTCCAACTCATCCCAAACTATCTCAATTGGGTTAAAGTCGGGTTATTGTGGAGGCCAGGACATGTGATGCAGCACTCCATCACTCTCCTTCTTGGTCAAATAGCCCTTACACAGCCTGGAGGTGTGTTTTGGGTCATTGTCCTTTTGAAAAACAAATGATAGTCCCACTAAGCGCGAACCAGATGGGATGGCGTATCACTGCAGAATGCTGTGGTAGCCATTCTGGTTAAGTGTGCCTTGAATTCTAAATAAATAACTGACAGTGTCACCAGCAAAGCACACCCACACAATCACAGCTTCTCATGCTTCACAGTTGGAACCACACATGCAGAGATCATCCGTTCACCTACTCTGCATCTCACAAAGACATGGTGGTTGGAACCAAAAATCTCAAATTTGGAATAATCAGACCAACGGACCGATTTCCACTGATCTAATGTCCTTTACTTGTGTTTCTTGTCCCAAGCAAGTCTCTTCTTATTATTGGTGTCCTTTAGTTGTGGTTTCTTTGCAGCAATTCGACCATTAAGGCTTGATTCACACAGTCTCCTCTGAACAGTTGATGTTGAGATGTGTCTATTACTTGAACTCTGTGAAGCATTTATTTGGGCTGCAATTTCTGAGGCTGGTTACTCTAATGAACTTATCCTCTGCAGCAGAGGTAACTCTGGGTATTCCTTTCCCGTGGCGGTCCTCATGAGAGCCAGTTTCCTCATAGCGCTTGATGGTTTTTGCGACTGCACTTGAAGAAACTTTCAAAGTTCTTGAAATTGTCTGGATTGACTGACCTTCATGTCTTAAAGTAATGATGGACTGCCAATTCTCTTTGCTCATTTAAGGTGTTCTTTCTATAATATGGACTTGGTCTTTTACCAAATAAGGCTATCTTCTGTATTCCACCCCTACCTTGTCACAACTGATTAAGAAGGAAATAAATTCCACAAATTAACTTTTAACAAGGCACACCTGTTAATTGAAATGCATTCCAGGTGACTACCTCATGAAGCTGGTTGACAGAATGCCAAGAGCGTGCAAAGCTGTCATCAAGGCAAAGGGTGGCTACTTTGAAGAATCTAAAATATACTGCTCAAAAAAATAAAGGGAACACTTAAACAACACATCCTAGATCTGAATGAAATAAATAATCTTATTAAATACTTTTTCCTTTACATAGTTGAATGTGCTGACAACAAAATCACACAAAAATAATCAATGGAAATCCAATTTATCAACCCATGGAGGTCTGGATTTGGAGTCACACTCAAAATTAAAGTGGAAAACCACACCACAGGCTGATCCAACTTTGATGTAATGTCCTTAAAACAAGTCAAAATGAGGCTCAGTAGTGTGTGTGGCCTCCACGTGCCTGTATGAGCTCCCTACAACGCCTGGGCATGCTCCTGATGAGGTGACGGATGGTCTCCTGAGGGATCTCCTCCCAGACCTGGACTAAAGCATCCGCCAACTCCTGTACAGTCTGTGGTGCAACGTGGTGTTGGTGGATGGAGCGAGACATGATTTCCCAGATGTGCTCAATTGGATTCAGGTCTGGGGAACGGGTGGGCCAGTCCATAGCATCAATGCCTTCCTCTTGCAGGAACTGCTGACACACTCCAGCCACATGAGGTCTAGCATTGTCTTGCATTAGGAGGAACCCAGGGCCAACCGCACCAGCATATGGTCTCACAAGGGGTCTGAGGATCTCATCTCGGTACCTAATGGCAGTCAGGCTACCTCTGGCGAGCACATGGAGGGCTGTGCGGCCCCCCAAAGAAATGCCACCCTACACCATGACTGACCCACTGCCAAACCGGTCATGCTGGAGGATGTTGCAGGCAGCAGAACGTTCTCCACGGCGTCTCCAGACTCTGTCACGTGCTCAGTGTGAACCTGCTTTCATCTGTGAAGAGCACAGGGCGCCAGTGGCAAATTTGCCAATCTTGGTGTTCTCTGGCAAATGCCAAACGTCCTGCACGGTGTTGGGCTGTAAGCACAACCCCCACCTGTGGACGTCGGGCCCTCATACCACCCTCATGGAGTCTGTTTCTGACCGTTTGAGCAGACACATGCATATTTGTGGCCTGCTGGAGGTCATTTTGCAGGGCTCTGGCAGTGCTTCTCCTGCTCCTACTTGCACACAGGCGGAGGTAGCGGTCCTGCTGCTGGGTTGTTGCCCTCCTACGGCCTCCTCCACGTCTCCTGATGTACTGGCCTGTCTCCTGGTAGCGCCTCAAATGCTCTGGACACTACGCTGACAGACACAGCAAACCTTCTTGCCACAGCTCGCATTGATGTGCCATCCTGGAAGAGCTGCACTACCTGAGCCACTTGTGTGGGTTGTAGACTCCGTCTCATGCTACCACTAGAGTGAAAGCACCGCCAGCATTCAAAAGTGACCAAAACATCAGCCAGGAAGAATAGGAACTGAGAAGTGGTCTGTGGTCACCACCTGCAGAACCACTCCTTTATTGGGGGTGTCTTGCTAATTGCCTATAATTTCCACCTGTTGTCTTTTCCATTTGCACAACAGCATGTGAAATGTATTGTCAATCATTGTTGCTTCCTAAGTGGACAGTTTGATTTCACAGAAGTGTGATTGACTTGGAGTTGCATTGTGTTGTTTAAGTGTTCCCTTTATTTTTTTGAGCAGTGTATATTTGGATTTGATCTGTTTAACACTTTTTTGGTTACTACATGATTCCATATGTGTTATTTCGTAGTTTTGATGTCTTCACTATTATTCTACAATGTAGAAAATAGTAAAAATCAAAACTTGGAATGAGTAGGTGTGTCCAAACTTTTGACTGTTACACCCTTTGTTGGTGTGCTAGTATGTCAGCTCTCCCACTTGTGTATCCATCCAGGGCATCACCAGGAAGATACAAGTGGTGTGTTTCTTATGGTAGCCCTACCAGAAAACAACAGTGGTGAGGGATGACTTGAACATCACTATGGCGCCAATATTATGGTTGCATTTCCTGACCAGTTTCATTTCTTTTTTTCTTTTTTCTTTCACCTTTATTTGTGACCCTATGGCCGACACTGTTAACTCATTGTGCTACTACTATAAGTCAAGTAGATGACCTTGCGGTGCACAACTGTAGATTTCTAAAGTCAGTGAGTGGTCACTGAGTGAGACACAAACAACCATTCACAACATTTTGAGAGTGGACAATAATTTGCATTTCTTGAAAAAAAGGCCTTTCAAATTCATTGAGGCTTATCTAACAGCAGTCTTCCAGATACAGATTTTATTGCTTTTGCAATTCATCACCACTTTCCAGTTCTCTCTCCTCCCCTGTCCTCCCCGCTCCTCTTCCCTCTCATCTCCTCTTCATTCCCCTCCTCTACAATGGAGGTAGATATCTAAACAAGCTCCAATTAAATGAATGCACCTCTCTAGTGAAATTACATCAATGAGCTAGTCATCAACAAGGAATTTGATAGCAAACCGTTCTATTGAGTGCCCTATAATTTATTCAATAACCGCTAATCGGGGAGCTGAAAACAGCATTAAAAATTGGATGTAATTGTTGTCATACAGAAATTAAATCAAACACTCAGTTTAGAGTGGATACGTTGAACAACAACCTGGCAAATTAACGAATTAAATATTGATATCCTATTGAAGTGAATCCTGTTCATTTGTGAGTAACGCACAGTTTTTTCCCTACCCAATAAGGAACCTTTGAAGACGATTTTTATCTCTCAGCTTGTTTGTCTGTGAGGTTTTTTGTCCGTGCATATATCCGGCCCTGCGAAAAAATATGATCCTTTGACTCTGAACAAACCTTATAACAAAGAAAAGTACTTCTGCTGAGCCAGCACTCTTGCCTTAATTAATTTTCACCACTTTTTTTTCCAGTGGACATGTTTTACAATGTCCCTAGCTCTGGGTGCTTTGCTGTCACCACATTACAAAGCCCTTTCTTCTCTCCTCCTGCAGGAACACTGTTGAGTCAAGGTGTGCATCCCAGATGACACTCTATTCCCGATGTAGTGCAGTACTTTTGACCAGGACCCATAGGGCTGTGGTCAAAAGTAATGCATGACATAAGGATTAGGGTGCCATTTGGGAAACATCCAAGGCCTTTCATGGTCTTTACTGCTTTAGACCATTAGTGAAACCAACAGCTTCAGGATATTCTATTACATTCACATTTTAGTCATTTAGCAGACGCTCTTATCCAGAGAGACTTACAGGAGCAATTAGGGTTAAGTGCCTTGCTCAAGGGCACATTGACCGATTTTTCACATAGTCGGCTCGGGGATTTGGTTACTGGCCCAACACTCCTAACTGTTAGGCTACCTGCCGCCACCTTCTATAGATGTCCTTGGTAAATACTGGCCAAGGAAACAAGTCATGTAAGCAATGAAATGCTGTGACTCACCTTTGTGTACCTCTGGTACGTGTGTGTGTTGTGTGTGTCTATGTGCAAGCATACAGTTGAAATCGGAAGGTTATATACACTTAGGTTGGAGTCATTAAAACGCATTTTTCAACCACTCCATAAATGTCTTGTTAACAAACTATGGTTTTGACAGGTCGGTTAGGATATCTACTTTGTGCATGACACAAGTAATTTTTCCAACAATTGTTTACAGACAGATTATTTCACGTATAGTTCATTGTATCACAATTCCAGTGGGTCAGAAGTTCACATACACTAAGTTGACTGTGCCTTTAAACAGCTTGGAAAATTCCAGAAAATTATATCATGTCTTTAGAAGCTTCTGATAGGCTAATTGACATTATTTGAATCAAGTGGAGGTGTACCTGTAGATGTATTTCAAGGCCTACCTTCAAACTCAGTGCTTCTTTGCTTGACATCATGGAAAAATCTAAAGAAATCACTCAAAACCTCAGAAAAACAATGGTAGACCTCCACAAGTCTGGTTCATCCTTGGGAGCAATTTCCAAACGCCTGAAGGTACCAAGTTGATCTGTACAAACAATAGTACGCAAGCATAAACACCATGGGACCACGCAGCCATCATACCGCTCAGGAAGGAGACACATTCTGTCTCCTAGAGATGAACGTACTATGGTGCAAAAAGTGCAAATTAATCCCAGAACAACAGCAAAGGACCTTGTGAAGATGCTGGAGGAAACAGGTACAAAAGTATCTATATTCATAGTAAAACAAGTACTATATTGACATAACCTGAAAGGCCGCTCAGCAAGGAAGAAGCCACTGCTCCAAAACCGCCATAAAAAGCCAGACTACGGTTTGCAACTGCACATGGGGACAAAGATCATACTTTTTGGAAAAATGTCCTTTGGTCTGATGAAACAAAAATAGAACTGTTTGTCCATAATGACCATTGTTATGTTTGGAGGAAAAAGGGGGAGGCTTGCAAGCCGAAAAATACCATCCCAACCGTGAAGCACGGGGGTGGCAGCATCATTTTGTGGGGGTGCTTTGCTGCAGGAGGGACTGGTGCACTTCACAAAATAGATGGCATCATGAGAAAGGAAAATTATGTGGATATATTGAAGTAACATCTCAAGACATCAGTCAGGAAGTTAAAGCTTGGTCGCAAATGGGTTTTCCAAATGAACAATGACCCCAAGCATACTTCCAAAGTTGTGGCAAAATAGCTTAAGGACAACAAAGTCAAGGTATTGGAGTTGTCCCATTCTTGAAAATGATCGGACCAAGGTGCAGCGTGAGTATAGTTCCACATATTTATTTAAGTGAAACTAACAAATCAAAATAACAAAACTTACAAAGACTGTGAGGACGTAGTGCCCAAACACACTAACAATCAATATACCACAAAACACAAGTGGGGAAATAGCTACCTAAATATGATCCCCAATCAGAGGCAACGATAAACAGCTGCCTCTAATTGGGAACCATATTAGCACCAACATAGAAATAGACATACTAGATCACCCCCTAGTCACGCCCTGACCTACTACACCATAGAGAACCAAGGGCTCTCTATGGTCAGGACGTGACAGTACCCCCCCAAAGGTGCGGACTCCGGACGCAAAACCTGAAACCAAATGGGGAGGGTGGGGGGGGGGTGATTAGTGTTGGTGGCGGCTCCGGTGCAGGTCATAGCCCCTGCCCAGACCCCGGATCCGGCCATCGCGCCGGGCTGAACGCCGTGCCTGGACTGGGCATCGGCACAAAGGAAGGCTCCCGCCCTGGAGCTGGACTGGACGCCGTGCCTGGACTGAGCACCGGCGCAGAACAAGGCTCCGGCCATGGAGCAGGATTGGACACCATGCCTGGACTGGGCATCTGCACAAAGGAAGGCTCCCACCCTGGAGCTAGACTGGACGCCGTGCCTGGACTGAGCACCGGCGCAGAAGAAGGCTCCAGCCATGGAGCTGGACACCGTGCCTGGAAGCTCCGGACCGTTGACCGTCGCTGGAGGCTCCGGACCGTTGACCGTCGCTGGAGGTTCCGGACCGTTGACCGTCGCTGGAGGTTCCGGGCCGTTGACCGTCACTGGAGGTTCCAGACCGTGGACCGTCGCTGGAGGTTCCAGACCGTGGACCGTCGCCTGGAAGCTCCGGACCGTTGACTGTCGCTGGAGGTTCCGGACCATTGACTGTCGCTGGAGGTTCCGGACCGTTGACCGTTGCTGGAGGTTCCGGACCGTGGACCATCGCCGGAAGCTCCGGACCAGGAACTGTCGCCGGAAGCTCTGGACTGTGAATGCCACTGAAGGCCTAGTGGGTGGAGCCAGTACAGGTGGCACCGGACTGGTGACACACACTTCAGGACGAGTGCGAGGAGCAGGCACAGGATGTACCGGACTGGGGACACGCACTTCAGGGCGAGTGCGAGGAGCAGGCACGGGACATACCGAACTGGGGACACGCACTTCAGGGCAAGTGCGAGGAGCAGGCACAGGACGTACCGGACTGGGGAGGCACACTGGAGGCCAGATGCATGAAGCCGACACAGGTTTCACCAGACTGCTAACCGGATCTTCTGGTCGAATGTTGAGCAGAACACACTTGCACAACATCTCTCTCATCTCTCTCTCTCCCCACTTCTCCATTGCCTCCCTGACAGTCTCTGTCTCTTCCCGCGGCTCAGCCGCCAGCTCCATGTGCCCCCCCCCCCCCTAAAAAAATCTTGGGGTTTCTGTGGCCGTGGTCTGATGACACGCTCCTCCAGAGTTTGCCATTCGGGCTCTGGCACTCTCCTCGGCTTGGGGTTGTCCTTGGGCTTTCTGTGGCCGCGAACCCTGGCGTCGTCGCTGTCCTCCATTTACCTTCCATCTGCCGCCAAGGAAGGGTTTCGCATCCACCCATCACTTCTTCCCATGTCCAAAACTCCTTTGCCTGGTGAACACGTAGCTTGGTCCTGGTTTGTTGGGATATTCTGTCACGTTCTTGAAAATGATCGGACCAAGGCGCAGCGTGAGTAAAGTTCCACATATTTATTTATTAAGTGAAACTAACAAAACAAAATAACAAAACTTACAAAGACCATGAGGATGTAGTGCCCAAACACACTAACAATCAATCAATATCCCACAAAACACAGGTGGGGAAATAGCTACCTAAATATGACGATAAACAGCTGCCTCTAATTGGGAACCATATTAGCACCAACATAGAAATAGACATACTAGATCACCCCCTAGTCACGCCCTGACCTACTATACCATAGAGAACCAAGGGCTCTCTATGGTCAGGGTGTGACAGGAGTGGCCATCACAAAGCCCTGACCTCAATCCTATAGAAAATTTGTGGGCAGAACTGAAAAAACATGTGCGAGCAAGGAGGCCTACAAACCTGACTCAGTTACACCAGCTCTGTCAGGAGGAATGGGACAAAATTCACCCAACGTCTTGTGGGAAGCTTGTGGAAGGCTACCCGAAACGTTTGACCCAAGTTAAACAATTTAAAGGCAATGCTACCAAATACTAATTGAGTGTATGTAAACTTCTGACCAACTGGGAATGTGATGAAAGAAATAAAAGCAGAAATAAATCATTCTCTCTACTATTATTGACATTTCACATTCTTAAAATAAAGTGGTGATCCTAACTGACCTAAGACAGGGAATTTTTACTATGAATAAATGTCTGAAATTGTGAAAAACTGAGTTTAAATGTATTTGGCTAAGGTGTATGTAAACTTCCGACTTCAACTGTATGTGTGTGTTTTGTGTGTGTGTGTGTGTGTGTGTGTGTGTGTGTGTGGGCAGTGCAAAGAGTGTATGAATACACTCACCTCAATGACAGAGGAGATGTCAACAGTTGTACAACGGGTGGGTCTAATCCTTCATGCTGATTGGTTAAAACCGCATTCCAGCCAGTGTCTATTCCACAAGTTACCAACGGCTAAATCTATGACGTAAAAATGCCTATTTACTCTGTTCCATCTGACTGCGCAATCCACTGTCTCATCAGCCCAGCCAAGCAATGTATATACTTGATCTCCACTATTAAAAGCATCTAGATATTATCTCACATTTATTTTAGGCTAACATTTAGTTTTCAACGGCAGAGATTTGTATAAGCCTTGCTGTCTGTCTCTACTATATTTGCAACATTGTTTCAATATTCAAATTCGATCTCCAGCTGTCCCATAGTAATGAACGTGTCGAGAGTCGGGACGAGAAAGAGAGGCAGGCAGCGTTTCTCAGCCAGTCGAAATCATGAATCAGCTGGCATCATTTTTATGGATATATACAAAGAAATGTCAATTGAAAAAGCTTCAGTTGGAAGTGATCGTGTTAGCTGTGTTGTTGGCTAGCTCCTCTGAACAAGTGTCCTGATGAGAGCGCACATTTTCTATGCCAGGTGAAATCAAGCCTCATTAGATCATTGTTACGGGTGTATCCAAATTAATGTCACTAGAAAACAACTTAAATAAACGCAAATGCAGCTAGTTTGCTATTATTATGGCTACACTGTTAGACGTGATTGTAAGTTAGCCGTAGTTGGCTAACTAGTAAGCAAGGGATAAGATTGTTGTCAGCCAGTATGACAATGGAACATTTACAACAAACAGCAGGATCGCGTCCATAGATACAGAACAAAAAGACTGAACAACTGGGTCGGGTCGATGGCAACCGAACCAGTAAAACGAACGACCAGCCCGCTTGGGTAGCAACCCTAGATTTGTGTCGGGACTATATCTTGTGGAAGGATGAAATATTATGAATAAATTAATCAAAATAACATTTTTTTATGAAAATATGTAAATCAGTATTTGAATATGTTGGTAATCCGTTGTATAAAAGTGATAATGTCTTTGAAGCCGGTGTTTGGAGCATATATTGACACAGTTAACAACACCAGTGCCAATATATCCTCCAAACACCGCCTTCTCTGGCATTATCACTTAAATATTCAACAGAGATGCTATCATTCCAGTTCCATGCAGCTTCAAGGCACTGAGGGTTGCTGTATGGCTGTGTATGGCTCTATGTACACAGATAGGGGGCATCAGGGTGTTCAGACATGTAGCTCCTCTTTGTGTGTGGGGGGAGGGGGGGGTGGGTTCGTCTATCCTTGTGGGGTCCTACAATCCCCCTAAGTCCCCACAACTATAGTAGAACAAGGAAAAATTTCCCTCGTGGGATAATTTCCCACATACCCATGGGGACAAAGGCTGTTTAAGCTTAGAGGTTATGTTTAGGGTTAGGCTTACAATTAGGTTTAGAATTAGGGTAAGGGGTTAGTGGTTAGGTTTAGTATTAGGGTTAGGAATTAGGTTCAGGGATTTGGTTAGGGTTTGGGTAAGGGTTAGTGGTTAGGGAAAAAAGGATTTTGAATGGAAATTAATTTTAGATCCCCATGAGTATAGAAGAACAAAACATTTGTGTGTGTGTGTGTGTGTGTGTGTGTGTGTGTGTGTGTGTGTGTGTGTGTGTGTGTGTGTGTGTGTGTGTCTGTCTGTCTCTCTGTGCCTGCACCTATGTCTCTGGGCGTAGGTATCATTTTGAACCAAAGGTTTCACCTGTAAATTCCTTATGAATTCCTTTATAAAATGGATGCGCCTGTAGACCACTTTTTCATTACTTACATTGTTGACATTGAGCAAGCTTCTCTATGAGTACTGGTAGTCATGTGCAAGGTTAAGACTCGTTTGAGTGGAAATCAAGTAAATCAGTTGGCTAGCAAGTACTGTGGACGTTTGAGTGAATTACTCTTCATTATCACAAGACTGAACGACCTGCCAGATATAGAAATTTGTCAAAATTAAATTTAGCTGTCATGTACTGTAATAAAAGGTTCAAAAGATTTCCAGGTTTATTCTTAGGCTCTCTTATAACACTGTGTTTCAAGTTATAAGTTACAAGGGTATATAAATAGGAGAATGAAAGAATGAAAAAGGTTACAGACAAATTCACAGGTCTCAATCAGACACAAGTATTAAAAGGTCACGGACACGTCAATCTGTGACCTGCAATCGATATCTATGCTATGCTATGCCGTAATATACTATACAATACTATGTACTGTTCCATACTGTATGTAATACTATTTTATTCTATAGTATCCTTTTCTTATTTAAACTGCATGCATACTGAGTTGAGCCAACCCTGCCCAGAGCTTAGGACCTGACCAGTATTTTACATCCACAGCTGAGTGGAAATCAAAGTGACTGGTGCCATCAACTGTCCAGCGGACCAACTGCCCAGCAGACCAACTGCCCAGCAGACCAATGCTCTGCTCCATGGATCAGTAACCCATTTGATATAATACATCAATATGATCGGTGAGCTTTGCCATGTTACGTTAAGGAATGAGGTGTTTCACATCGGATTAGCCTGAATGTTAGGTTTTTCACCAGCATTCTGTTATTTGCAAGACTACACAACAAATAAAGGACTAAAAGACATAGAGGTGTCCAATATGATCCTCTGTGTTAGTTTGCATCCCAGTTCTATAGCCAGAGGTAAGGCTATGCAGTAAGTATGGCTCAGTATAGATCAGCCTGCTGCGATTTTGGGCGGAAGCCGACCTGAACCGTACAGTGCTGGCTCTGAGATACTCTTTAGTCAACGGGAAACTATGCAGGAAGCGTAACACGACCAACAAGTTATTTATACACGTGATTGTTGATTTGTAACGGGTGATTCTGTTGTTTTTAATTGCTTCGAGTGTAAACAAACTGTCAGTCTTTCCCACCTGTCATCTCTCTGAGAGGACCACAACGGAAATA
Source organism: Salmo trutta (assembly GCF_901001165.1). Lineage (NCBI taxonomy): Eukaryota > Metazoa > Chordata > Actinopteri > Salmoniformes > Salmonidae > Salmo > Salmo trutta. Next base: position 21,108,258 of record NC_042995.1, read on the forward strand.
GGCATTATTGTGTTCAATCTTTTATACTTTTTCATGTATATATTATTGTCTCCTGCTGGAGAACCAGCCTAGAACCAGCCTAGGTCCTACTACTTACCCAATAAATTAAATCAATCAATCTATAACGGTGTAATTAATGGCCTTACATTTGCGGCACACACACAGGTGCGGTGATAGCAGGTAGGGCTACAAGACTCTCCTGGGGAATTGGAAATAAAGGCCTCTGATGCGTGGTCAGACTGCTCAAAAGTCATTCTGCGTCCCTCCAATGTAAATATGCCTTAACGCTAAGCTCAGCTCAATAGTATGAAAAGGGTATCCTATAACAGAGAACCAGTGGCTCAGAGAATCACTCACACCCTTTTTCTGAACCCCATCCAGCCCAGAACTCCTCTGATGCGGAGGCTGTGAATATCAATGAGATTTCACTGGGTGGACCCCTTTGTTTTCTTGAGGCATCATTGAAAAATCTATATCTTTCTCCTAAACCTTGGCAATGTGGCAAGCTATTGACTTGGGAGGATTTTACCCTCTCATCTTCCTCATTCAAACCCCCAAAAAAAACAGCAGCAACCACACACATGATGACAGAGTCAAGCGAAGAGAGAAGACACTGTAATCGGGGGGAAGCAACAATTCCATGTTTTAATTTAAGAAATGCAGCAAGAAAAAAAATTCTAAACAAAAAAATGAGAATATTAAATGAGAATATTAATTGCTTAAATTTCAATTTACTTCCTTAATTGTATTGATCAATCCTGGCACCAATAGCTGAGTCAACCTATAACATCCCAGTTATGTCAACAACAAACACAGCACCGTTGTCATCTACAGCCATGCTGGTAGGGTGGCACCTCGTCTTGTGCCCCGCGTCTGTTGTGACAGTGAGGGAAAGCGGTGGGATCTCTCTTTTCTCTCTGAATGTCCTGTAAACAGAGTCAAGGCGGGGAGACAGGAAACAGACCCAAGATCCTGCAGGTCAAAGGTCATTTGACCTTTGTAAATGTATATTGGTGTGAGAGTGTCCTGTGTTGACCCTGTTTATGGGGCCAGCCAGGGTGGTGTGAGCAGGCGCAGTGGTTTCATTTGGCCTTCCTTTGCGGGGAGAGCTTTATCAGTGCAGTGTAACTGGCTAACATAGGCGTGTATGCATATGTGAGTGCATTTGTGTGTGTGTGTGCGCGCGTGCATTTGTGTGTGTGTGTGTGTGTGTGTGTGTGTGTGTGTGTGTGTGTGTGTGTGTGTGTGTGTGTGTGTGTGTGTGTGTGTGTGTGTGTGTGTGTGTGGTGATGGCGTCAGAGGTCAAGTCTTGCAAGCTTCCTGTGGCCATAAACTGACGAAGCACAGGCTTCCATCACACCCCATCGGACACACACAGACCTCAAGTCTCTAGATACCTTAGTATGACTCCAGGTCCTCACTGAACAAATGAGCTACTAGCAATGGTACAGGGCCATCCTCCCCTTTCAAGAGCAGCCAATTGCATGCAAGTGCGTGTCTGTGTGCTAAAAGGGAAGTCAGGCAATCCATCCAACCTCATTGACCCAAACTGATTGACTGTTTCCAGGTCAGCCTCTATCTTGGTGTTGGGCAATTGCCACCTCCGGTTCCACAGCCACGGCCTTCCCTCAAACTGATTCCAGATCTTTTTAGGAAAGCAGCACTTGCCCATGTGGAGGAGAGCCAACACTGTTACAGTAACTGTTTTGCTCTTTTCCCCAAAAAGATAACATGGCAGCCCTGTGAGAGCAGGCTAAAAATAAACCACTGCCACGGTAAGAAGGCCAAGGAGGCAGAGACAGAAACCAAAGGTATGGCTGCTCTCTCTCTCTCGCCTCAAGTACACATTTCACCATTGACCCAAGGCTCACTGTCAAGGCTATTGGGTTATCTAGGTTGTGTGTGTGTGTGTGTGTGTGTGTGTGGTTGTGTGTGTGCGCGCGCTCAGTATGTGTGTATTCATTGAGATATACAATGTATTTTCCAGGCCGAACTGTTTCAGAAAGGCAGCATTAGTATCTTTACCTGTTCACACTGATTCTGGTAAGAGGCTGGTCATATTAGGTTTGGCACTCTCTGAGATGAAATAATTATACGAGGTCTGCTTTATTTATTAAGATTGTTTAAGTACAAACTTGGACTGAGCTGAAGTATCAAATGACACCTTCACGGACAAGTATTCCCATTTTGCCCCAAAATATACTGCTCAAAAAAATAAAGGGAACACTTAAACAACACATCCTAGATCTGAATGAAAGAAATAATCTTATTAAATACTTTTTTCTTTACATAGTTGAATGTGCTGACAACAAAATCACACAAAAATAATCAATGGAAATCCAATTTATCAACCCATGGAGGTCTGGATTTGGAGTCACACTCAAAATTAAAGTGGAAAACCACACTACAGGCTGATCCAACTTTGATGTAATGTCCTTAAAACAAGTCAAAATGAGGCTCAGTAGTGTGTGTGGCCTCCCTACAACACCTGGGCATGCTCCTGATGAGGTGGCGGATGGTCTCCTGAGGGATCTCCTCCCAGACCTGGACTAAAGCATCCACCAACTCCTGGACAGTCTGTGGTGCAACGTGGCGTTGGTGGATGGAGCGAGACATGATGTCCCAGATGTGCTCAATTGGATTCAGGTCTGGGGAACGGGTGGGCCAGTCCATAGCATCAATGCCTTCCTCTTGCAGGAACTGCTAACACACTCCAGCCACATGAGGTCTAGCATTGTCTTGCATTAGGAGGAACCCAGGGCCAACCGCACCAGCATATGGTCTCACAAGGGGTCTGAGGATCTCATCTCGGTACCTAATGGCAGTCAGGCTACCTCTGGCGAGCACATGGAGGGCTGTGCGGCCCCCCAAAGAAATGCCACCCCACACCATGACTGACCCACCGCCAAACCGGTCATGCTGGAGGATGTTGCAGGCAGCAGAACGTTCTCCACGGTGTCTCCAGACTCTGTCACGTCTGTCACGTGCTCAGTGTGAACCTGCTTTCATCTGTGAAGAGCACAGGGCGCCAGTGGCGAATTTGCCAATCTTGGTGTTCTCTGGCAAATGCCAAACGTCCTGCACGGAGTTGGGCTGTAAGCACAACCCCCACCTGTGGACGTCGGGCCCTCATACCACCCTCATGGAGTCTGTTTCTGACCGTTTGAACAGACACATGCACATTTGTGGCCTGCTGGAGGTCATTTTGCAGGGCTCTGGCAGTGCTTCTCCTGCTCCTCCTTGCACAAAGGCGGAGGTAGCGGTCCTGCTGCTGGGTTGTTGCCCTCCTACGGCATCTTCCACATCTCCTGATGTACTGGCCTGTCTCCTGGTAGCGCCTCCATGCTCTGGACACTACGCTGACAGACACAGCAAACCTTCATGCCACAGCTCGCAGTGATGTGCCATCCTGGATGAGCTGCACTACCTGAGCCACTTGTGTGGGTTGTAGACTCCGTCTCATGCTACCACTAGAGTGAAAGCACCGCCAGCATTCAAAAGTGACCAAAACATCAGCCAGGAAGCATAGGAACTGAGAAGTGGTCTGTGGTCCCCACCTGCAGAACCACTCCTTTATTGGGGGTGTCTTGCTAATTGCCTATAATTTCCACCTGTTGTCTATTCCATTTGCACAACAGCATGTGAAATGTATTGTCAATCAGTGTTGCTTCCTAAGTGGACAATTTGATTTCACAGAAGTGTGATTGACTTGGAGTTACATTGTGTTGTTTAAGTGTTCCCTTTATTTTTTTGAGCAGTGTATATTATCCTTTAAAAATACTACTAAATTCATTATCACCACCAAATGCTTTCATTCACACCTAATCCTAATCCTAAATCCTCAATCAAAATGCTTTCTCTATAATGAATGGATGAGATGGTGTGGATGACACTCAAGAGTCAACTTGGGGAGGGGCTTGAATTTCATGAAGAATCCTTACAGTACCGACATTACGTGTACTGAAACACCTATCTGAATCTAAGCATGCAGGAGAGAGCTGTAGTAGAGCGCTTAGACCGTTAGCTAGTTAAAGCTGTCATTAGAGAGGGATCACTGTGGCTGACAACGCCCCACCTACACACACAAACACACACACTCGCATGCATGCATAAATTCAGAGACACACCCATGCATGCACACTCACATGTACGCACGCACACGCACAAGCACACACACACACACACACACACACACACACACACACACACACACACACACACACACACACACACACACATACATACATACAGGGTGCAGCACTGTTTACATCCAGACCCTGACCCCCCCTCCCCTCCCCTGCCCCCCCCCCCCCCCTCCCCTGAGACCCATTTCACATTCCTCCACCAGCCTCCCTGCATTCTTTGCGTGGTGAGGAGGGGGCCTAACCGGTCTCTCTTTCCTCTATCTCACTCTTTCTCTCTGTTTCCTGCACTCCCTTTCTGTCTTTTTTCACTCTCTATCTCTCACTCTCTCATTCAACACACCTTTTCCCTCCCATTCTCTTTCACTGTTTATTGCAGTCCATTCTTGGTCACCCCTTTCTCTCTTTCTCCTGACTTTTTTTTTACATTTCTCCCTCACTCACCAAGTCTCTCTCACACACACACCCCTCATCTATTTCTCTTTTTCTCCTAGTCCCCTCCCCATCTCCCTCCCTCCCACTCTCCATCTCTCTCAGTGAAGGTAATTTGGGAGTAATGAGAGCTGAGGAGAGCTGAGCTGAGTGGCCAGGGGGGACGAGAGGAGCGAGAGAGGAGCATATATTTGCATCAGTCGCCGGTCGGCGCCCCTCTTTCAACGCTTCCCTTTAGTCCAGTTTAATGGAGTCCCACACCAGGTCTTTGTCCTGCCACAGGGCTTTATACCTAACCCCCCTCCTCCCTCCTCTTTTTCCCTCCCACCAGAGAAAAGAAGGGGGAGCCAGACCGCATGGGAGCTAGAGGCAGTCTGCAGGCAGCGTCTCCTCTATCTAAATACAGGAGCCCCAATTTATTACAAACCCAGTGGTGGGAATAAGAGAGAGATAGAGAAAGACAAATTGGCGAAGGCACTACAACAGTCTGCAGCATCCGGCCTCACCCTACTGCAATCAAGGAACCTACCAGGTACAACCCTAAATCCGTAACCATGGGCACCCTCTTAGATATCATCCCGATCAACTTGCCCTCTAACTACACCTCTGCTGTCTTCAACCAGGATCTCAGCGATCACTGCCTCATTGCCTGCATCCGTAATTGGTCTGCAGTCAAACAACCACCCCTCATCACTATCAAACGCTCCCTAAAACACTTCAGCGAGCAGGTCTTTCTAATCAACCTGGCCCGGGTATCCTGGAAGGATATTGACCTCATCCCATCAGTAGAGGATGCCTGGTTGCTCTTTAAAAGTGCTTAGCTCACCATCTTAAATAAGCATGCCCCATTCAAAAAATGTTGAACTAAGAACAGATCTAGCCCTTGGTTCACCCCAGACTTGACTGCCCTTGACCAACACAAAAACATCCTGTGGCGTTCTGCATTAGCATCGAATAGCCCCCATGATATGCAACTTTTCAGGGACGTCAGGAACCAATATACTCAGTCATTTAGGAAAGCTAAGGCTAGCTTTTTCAAACAGAAATTTGCATCCTGTAGCACTAATTCCAGAAAGTGTTGGGACACAGTCAAGTCCATGGAGAATAAGAGCACCTCCTCCCAGCTGCCCACTGCTCTGAGGCTAGGAAACACTATCACCACCGATAAATCTACGATATTCGATAATTTCATAAGCATTTTTCTACGGCTGGCCATGCTTTCAACCTGGCTACCCCTACCCCGGCCAACAGCTCTCTACCCCCTGCAGCAACTTGCCCATGCCCCCCTGCTTCTCCTTCACCCAAATCCAGACAGCTGATGTTCTGAAAGAGCTGAAAAATCTGGATCCCTACAAATCAACTGGGCTAAACAATCTGGACCCTCTCTTTCTAAAATTATCCGCCGAAATTGTTGCAACCCCTATTACTAGCCTGTTCAACCTCTCTTTCATATCTGAGATCCCCAAAGATTGGAAAGCTGCCGCGTTCATCCCCCTCTTCAAAGGGGGAGACACTCTAGACCCAAACTGTTATAGACCTATATCTATCCTACCCTGCATTTCTAAGGTCTTCGAAAGCCAAGTTAACAAACAGATCACCGACCATTTCGAATCCCAAGGTACCTTCTCCACTATGCAATCTGGTTTCCGAGCTGGTCATGGGTGCACCTCAGGCACGCTCAAGGTCCTAAACAATATCATAACTGTCATTGATAAAAGACAGTACTGTGCAGCCGTCTTCATCGACCTGGCCAAGGCTTTCGACTCTGTCAATCACTGCATTCTTATGGGCAGACTCAATAGCCTTGGTTTCTCAAATGACTGCCATGAAATTCTACAACCACCTAAAAGGAAGTGATTCCCAAACCTTCCATAACAAAGCTATCACCTACAGAGAGATAAACCTAGAGAAGTGTCCACTAAACAAGCTGATCCTGGGGCTCTGTTCACAAACACAAACAGACCCCACAGAGCCCCAGGACAGCAACACAATTAGACCCAACCAAATTATGAGAAAACAAATAGATAATTAATGAACAAAAAAACTGCGCAAACTAGAATACTATTTGGCACGAAACAGAGAGTACACAGTGGCAGAATACCTGATCACTGTGACTGACCCAAAATGAAGGAAATCTTTGACTATGTACAGATTCAGTGAGCATAGGCTTGCTATTGAGAAAGGCAGACCTGGCTCTCAAGAGAAGACAGGCTATGTGCACACTGCCACAAAATGAGGTGGAAACTGAGCTGCACTTCCTAACCTCCTGCCAAATGTATGACCATATTAGAGACACATATTTCCCTCAGATTACACAGACCCACAAAGAATTCAAAAACAAATCCAATTTTGATAAACTCCCATATTTATTGGGTGAAATACCACAGTGTGTCATCACATCAGCAAGATTTGTGACCTGTTGATACAAGAAGAGGGCAACCAGTGAAGAACAAACACCAATGTAAATATAACCCATATTTATGGTGATTTATTTTCCCTTTTGTACTTTAACTATTTGCACATCGTTACAACACTGTACAGTATATAGACATAACTAGACATTTGAAATGTCTTTATTCTTTTGGAGCTTTTATGAGTGTAATGTTTACTGTTTATTTTTATGGTTTATTTAATTTCGTGTTTATTATCTATTTCACTTGCATTGGCAATGTAAACATATGTTTCCCATGCCAATAAAGCGAGACAATAAAGCCTTTTGAATTGAGACCGAGAAAGGGAGAATGACAGAGAATGACAGACAGAGAGAGAGACACAGATACACAGAGGAGACACAGATACACAGAGGATAGAGAGATAGAGAGGTAGAGAGAGAGAGACAGAAAGAGAGAGAAACACACAGAAATACATACAGAGGAGAGAGAGGTAGAGAGAGAGAGAGAGGTAGAGAGGTAGAGAGAGAGAGAGAGAGAGAGAGAGAGAGAGAGAGAGAGAGAGAGAGAGGTAGAGAGAGAGAGAGAGAGAGAGAGAGAGAGAGGTAGAGAGAGAGAGAGAGAGAGAGAGAGAGAGAGAGGTAGAGAGAGAGAGAGAGAGAGGTAGAGAGAGGTAGAGAGAGGTAGAGAGAGAGAGAGAGAGAGAGAGAGAGAGGTAGAGAGAGGTAGAGGTAGAGAGAGAGAGAGAGAGAGAGAGAGAGAGAGAGAGAGAGAGAGAGAGAGGTAGAGAGAGAGAGAGAGAGAGAGAGAGAGAGAGAGAGAGAGAGAGAGAGAGAGAGGTAGAGAGAGAGAGAGAGAGAGAGAGGTAGAGAGAGAGAGTAAGTAAAAGAGAGAAAACAGAGAAGAAAACAACTGTTGGGAAGCTATTATATGGCGTAGTGGCATCTGTGGCCCTCCGATTTTGAGTCTAAATGTGATTTTTCCCCTCCATGCCGAGAGAGAACACTGAGCCAGACAGTCCTTTGGAAATTACCGGCCGAGTGAAATGGTAAACAGGCAAGAAGAAGCACACCAAATACGTCTGCCTTGCCAAGAGCCTCCTCTCTTACATACCATCAGTCTTGGCTATAAATTCCAACGGCGGCTAATTGAAGTGAAATACCTTCTCAAGAGAACTGTAAATAGTGCCTCTCCTTCTAAATGTACTTATACATTGCACTGCTGTCCCCTGTGTTGTGTTGTATTGTGTTGTGCAGTGCTGTGCTGTGCTGTGTTGTGCAGTGTTGTACAGTGCTGTGTTGGGCTGTGCTGTGCTGTGTTTTGCTGTGTTGTGTTGTGCTGTGCTGTGCTGGGATTCTGTTCCTCAGATTGACACTTGCTTGATAGAGTGGCCACATCTCATCAGTCACCCCATTAATGTGTGTGCATCTATTCAGTCAGCTCATCCACAACAAGAGACAGGCCACCTAAACACTACACTTCAAATCTGCCTTTCTTTTACATCATCACTATACCATGTGTTGTACCCCATTTTCTCCCAATACAAAAACATCACCATATGATGCATGCATGTACACTCCCAGCAGCACTATCACCTGTCTAATCATTGAGATTGATACATAATTCAGCGTGATGACAAAATAACAAGGCTGATAGTCCACATGGTCATATGTATGTTAGCTAGCTATCGTCTCTCTGAATCCAACGACTATGTTGGTACCAATATCCAGTTCAGTTAAATCAATGTTGGGTTGGAAATGGCAGTTGGACAGGAGTGTTATTGTGTGGGTGGAGGACATGAGGAGGAGAGGAAGAGGTGGTAATCAGATGAATAAATGGCAGTGACCAAAGGTCCCTGTGCATCGCTGTTCCTGGTCTACCCTTAATTACCTGCTTCCACCTCACTTCCTCTGAAGACTCAGACTGCCAGAGCAAGGTGACATCTCACTCTCTCTCTTTCTTTCTCTCTCGCACACACAGACACACAAGTATTTTGCACATGCAAAAACACACACATCCCACTGGGCACAGACGTCAGCACAACGTCTAGTTTTGATTTACATTTGGTTGAGTTGTCAATTAATATGAATTCAACGTGAAATCAACCAAAAAAAGGGTGAAACAAAAAAGGGAAAAAAAAAAGCACAATTCTGTTACATTGATTATTTTTTGCAAATCCAATCAGTTTTCCACATTGATTCAACATCATCACATTACATTTTTTGGGTTGAAATGACATGGAAACAAAGTTGATTCAACCACTTTTTGCACAGTGGAATGCATGCTTGCGCGCATGCCCGCCCATTTGTATTGAAACAATAATATATATTATATAATTCATGGGTAAAATTTGACATGCTCATAAAAGTGTAAAATAAATAGTTGAAAACAAGCTGTTCAGTTAGTTACTACTCTACCCCTCAGTGACTGCCAGCAGTAGCAGCAGCTTCACATCCCTTTTGACAGGTATTTGCTATGAGGGGGAACTGCTAGAATAAATTATAACAGCACAAAATAAATGGACTGTCCTGTGGTGCTCAAATGTGTGTTAAGTCAGAACTTCTGGGTCTGCTCTAGTCTCCCTGCTAATATATCTCTCGCACCAGGCGGCTTACTTCCGCACGTGAGACTAGATCTGCCCTATCGGGAATCGATGGCGCTATAGCTAATTATGATCAACTTGAAAATCAATAGTAATAGCAGCCTGGGACCTGATGAACTAGACATCTACATCCAGCAAGAGTCGAAGGACAGAGGGATACACTAGCTAGAACCTTCTCATGGTGGATCTGGTAGGGCTTGTTCCCCCCCATGATGTTCTTCAGGCTCTACTTTAGGTGAGAGGTCGACATGTTGACTTGCCTAGTTAAATGAAGTGTCACGTATCCCTCCGGAACTTTCATTACGCACACCTGTCCCCTATTCTCACTGATTAGTACTTGTATAAGTGTGCCCTTTGGTGTCCATTGGGCTGTCGGTTATTGTTACTATGTCTGTTGGTGCGTGTGAGTACCTGTGCTGTGTGTTTTGGCTTTCGTACCATTGTGGATTACGCAGATGATTATGGGTCTCGTACCGTGTGTTAATCATTGTGCGCTTGTGTTATTTATACTCCTCGCTCTTTTGTTTTGGTTTTCTACCCTGTGTTTTGTTTAGTGTTTGCTCGGTCTTCGTCCCTGTGCCTTTACACGGCACGTCGTAATTTGGGTTTAATAAAAAAAACGATTATGCATTCCTGCATCTGTCTCCCAATCCTTCATGCCAATGTGTTTTGTGGACTAAAACAGCATAAATCCAGGTGTATCACAAAGCATGATCAAATTAATTAACCAGCTACAGTAATTATGAGAAACATTGTGAAATAGTTTGGTAGATCTTTTGGGTCAAATTAACCAGCCACATACATTTGAAGTCGGAAGGTTACATACACTTAGGTTGGAGTCATTAAAACTCGTTTTTCAACTACTCCACAAATTTCTTGTTAACAAACTATAGTTTTGGCAAGCTGGTTAGGACATCTACTTTGTGCATGACACAAGTAATTTTTCCAACAATTGTTTACAGACAGATTATTTCACTTAAAATGTACTGTATCACAATTCCAGTGGGTCAGAAGTTTACATGCACTAAGTTGACTGTGCCTTTCAACAGCTTGAAAAATTCCAGAAAATGATGTCATGGCTTTAGAAGCTTCTTATAGGCTAATTGACATCATTTGAATCAATTGGAGGTGTACCTGTGGATGTATTTCAAGGCCTATCTTCAAACTCAGTGCCTCTTTGCTTGACATCATGGGAAAATCAAAAGAAATCAGCCAAGACCTCAGAAAAAAATGGTAGACCTCCACAAGTCTGGTTCATCCTTGGGAGCAATTTCCAAATGCCTGAAGGTACCATGTTCATCTGTACAAACAATAGTAAGCAAGTATAAATACCATGGGACCACGCAGCCGTCATACCGCTCAGGAAGGAGACGCGTTCTGTCTCCTAGAGAAGAACGCACTTTGGTGCGAAAAGTGCAAATCAATCCCAGAACAACAGCAAAGGACCTTGTGAAGATGCTGGAGGAAACAGGTACAAAAGTATCTATATCCACAGTAAAACGAGTCCTATATTGACATAACCTGAAAGGCCGCTCAGCAAGGAAGAAGCCACTGCTCCAAAACCGGCCATAAAAAAGCCAGACTACAGTTTGCAACTGCACATGGGGACAAAGATCATACTTTTGGAGAAATGTCCTCTGGTCTGTTGAAACAAAAATAGTACTGTTTGGCCATAATGACCATCGTTCTGTTTGGAGGAAAAAGGGGGATGCTTGCAAGCCAAAGAACGCCATCCCAACTGTGAAGCACGGGGGTGGCAGCATCATGTTGTGGGGGAGGGAGGAGGGACTGGTGAGCTTTACAAAAAAGATGGTATCATGAGGCAGGAAAATTATATGGATATATTGAAGCAACAGCTGAAGACATCAGTCAGGAAGTTAAAGCTTGGTCGCAAATGGGTCTTCCAAATGGACAATGACCCCAAGCATACTTCCAAAGTTGTGGCAAAATGGCTTAAGGACAACAAAGTCAAGGTATTGGAGTGGCCATCACAAAGCCCTGACCTCAATCCCATAGAAAATTTGTGGGCAGAACTGGAAAAGCATGTGCGAGCAAGGAGGCCTACAAACCTGACTCAGTTACACCAGCTCTGTCAGGAGGAATGGGACAAAATTCACCCAACTTATTGTGGGAAGGTTGTGGAAGGCTGCCCAACACGTTTGACCCAAGTTAAACAATTTAAATGCAATGCTACCAAATACTAATTGAGTGTATGTAAACTTCTGACCCACTGGGAATGTGATGAAAGAAATAAAAGCTAAAATACATAATTCTCTCTTCTATTATTCTGACATTTTGCATTCTTAAAATAAAGTGGTGATCCTAACTGACCTAAGACAGGGCATTTTTACTAGGATTAAATGTCAGGAATTGTGAAAAACTGAGTTTGAATGTATTTGGCTAAGGTGTATGTAAACTTCTGACTTCAACTGTACCTTTGATAAGCAGCTAACTAGCTATAGCTAGCTGGAGGCTTGATAGATAACTCCCATGCCAACTTCAAGTCTTTCAAAACTAATATCCGACTAACTCTGAAATATTATTTCAAAATGAAGGTTAACTGGCTAGCGCGTCACGCTTTGTGACATTATGTTAGCTAGCTATCCGCAGTTAGATAATGTGTTTTCACTTATTGCATCTGCATGCTTGGTGCGTTCTCCCCGGTGCTCTCGTTCGTTCCTGAGCTGGCTGCTCGTTCTAAATAGTCTAATCTGTTCAAAACGGTGGCAGCATGTGCAGCAGTGGTCATTCGGTTTCTGACAAGCAAAAGTAAAATAGGTGTATTAATGGTGTTGTTCAAATGCACAGATCGCTTTATATATCTCCTCAATGAAACTACCGGTAGTTCGAAAAATTGGCATCATATTTCTGTCATGCTGCTTTGTTGACAACTCCAACCACCTGTGGATGTATTTCAAGGCCTTGCGTCCCGGGTATTCAGCCAATCAGTGGCCGCCCCTGCACACACTGCACACACTGCACACACTGCACACACTGCACACACTGCACACACTGCACACACTGCACGCACTACACACACTACACACACACTCCCTCTCTCTTTCTGACTCTTCCATCACGTGTCACTCTCTGTCTCTCTCTCTTTCCCTCTACGTGTACAGTATCTTTCTCTTCTTTTCGTCCCTCTCTCCCTCCCTCCCAATCCCTCTTTCTTTTTTTCTTTTTTTTTCTGTCCTCATCACGTTCCCTCCTTCTCTCCCACCATTTCTATGCCCTATCTGTCTTTTTTGAAAGACTGTTAATACTGTCATGGTTTCCCCTGTCACCAGAGGGTGGCAGAGACCGTCCTAGAGACATTGATGACACTCAGGTGTGTCATATTAGTCATTATGATTTCCCTTTAAGAGAGGTGTGTTTTCTGTTCCCCTTTGCAGCTGCTGGATTTCAGTTCCTTGTGTGTTCATCCCCAGGGTGAGTGGTCTAGATCTAGTGTTTGTTGTTTTTCCCATTATCACTGTTATCATTATGTTCTCACTTTTCGAGTGAAGTATTTACGTTTATCCTGAGTCATTGATTCCTCGTCCTGTCCATTCTCTGCACCTGGGTCCAACCACGTCACAAATACAGAGACACAGTGGAGCTGAAGCACGGGACTAAAAACAAACAAAAGATAACCTTTGTAAAATACACTGATGTATATAGTATGCATAAGCTGGAAGTAGAAGCTTAAGTGTTGTTGTCCATTAGTTTATCCTAATTAGGGGAGGGGTGGTATGGTTAGGGGAACATAATAAAGGAAAATATATTAAAAAAAATAATATTTTCTATCATTTATATATTTACCACAAAAATATGTAGGACTGGAAATGATACATGCAATTACATTGATGGAAGCCACAATCTATCTGCAATATTAAAGCTGATCTACCCCCTAAATAAAATGTGTGTGTATATATAATAATACAGAGAGAGACGGGAGAGATAGCTGTGTGTGTGTGTGTGTGTGTGTGTGTGTGTGTTCTGATTCTGTACTCCGGCTGAGATGTCTCTCCAGACAGTGCACTATTTCTGTCATCCTACTCAGTTTCCCAGCTGTAATCGGAAGCCTAGCAGCCTTTTGTGACTTTATGCTCCAGGCAAACTGCTCCCAGACCCTAACTTTACACCAATAAGAGCTCTACCCACTCCCACGGTAACACAAAGATATGCCTCGTTGAGTTGTTCCTGTTTTACAAACAAACATCTTTAGAAAGAGCATTAATAATCAAATGGTTCTCTTATGTTTTTTGAGACTATGTAGATATTTCATCCATATAATAACTGATTCCACAGGTTCTGCCTTTGGACAAACTAAAGCCAGGATTCAATTCAAGGAGCATTATGGATCATTTACACTTGAGCCGACCTGCGCAGCGTTTACCATAAATGTGATATCCGCGAACATTAGGGAAAATCCCTTTAAAAGGTGCGTTGTGAGTTGTATAGTGGGCTGCGCTGTAATGCCTTGCGTTGAATTTCAGCTTAAGTGGTTGATCAAAAACAGTCATCGGTCGAAAACAAATGAAGCTCTTCCTGGAGCAGACATACAGTGGACCATTTATTTTTTTTTACCAAGAATGTCTGCCCTTTACAGCCATCTGATGTAGAACCTCATGCATAAACACACACACACACACACACACTCACAGAGCTCTACGTTCATTACGCAGTACCATACTGAAAAGCAACCAAATGAACACCACTTTATCAAAGCAGCAAATGACCATGTTCATCAAAGCAGCAAAGTAAACTCTGAAATAGAATTGGGATCCATTCACAATGTAAAATATGAATTCACAGTCAATCAAATCTTTATACAACATTCAGTATTTGTCCAGCCATAACTACTGTCAGCCATAACTACTAGGATACATACTGTCAACAATACATCAAATGGTAAGCTACCAGCAAACCACAACACCAAATCTCAAAAAGCTGTAATTTGGGACAGTAAGCAAAGAAACTGCAGTCATGCGCCTCAATTGAAAGCAAATTCTGTGTACATAAAACAAAATCTATTGAGTGTTCCTTTAAAACGCTTTTGGCTCCAGATAAAATTCCTGGGATTCCTCTCTGTCTGGCCTGGATGTATCCCGTTTGTGGGACTGTGAACGCTGAAAAAACCAACATCGAGGCAGGAGGACACAAAAAAACTGCCCTCCACTGTTCCTTAAAGGGTTCATCTGGGATTCAAATAACAACAAAGCGGCAACCACCTTTTTTGGTAAACAGCTGAGGGATGGGGCTGGATGACCAGTCCTTGCATCCAGAGCCTCGTCTATGAATTTGAGAATGGTTACATTTCTCCAGCCTTATCCCTCAGCTGTTTGCCAAAAAAGTGGTGGGGTTGTTTAAATCCTTGATTGCCATTTTAAAGAATCACCACATCTGGCCACAATGGACATTATGTTATGAGCTCTAAGACATGGGGTGAGTAGGTCTATCTATATCACACGGAGGATCAATATGGTATACAGTATACACAGCCATTACTGGTTGCCGTGGTTTCAAGTTTTAATGTCACGTGCACAAGTACAGTGAAATGCCTTTCTTGCAAGCTCCAAAACCAACAATGCAGTACTCAATGTCAATGTAGCACAAAAACTAGCATATATATAGGGATAAGGTGACTAGGCACCTAGGTGACTAGGCATCAGGATATACACAAATAATGTATGTGGACACCTGCTCGTCAAACAAATATGGAGTTGGTCCCACCTTTGCTGCTATAACAGCCTGCACTTTTCTTGGAAGGCTTTCCACTCGATGTTGGAACATTGCTGAGGGGACTTGCATCCATTCAGCCACAAGAGCATTAGTCAGGTCAGGCACTGATTTTAGGCGATTAGGCCTGGCTCGCAGTTGGCGTTCCAATTCATCCCAAAGATGTTCGATGGGGTTGAGATCAGAGCTCTGTGCAGTCCAGTAAAGTTCTTCCACACTGATCTCGACAAACCATTTCTGTATGGACCCTGCTTTGTGCACTGGGGTGTTGTCATGCTGAAACAGGAAAGGGCCATCCCCAAACTGTTGCCCTAAAGACGGAAGCACAAAATTGTCTAGAATGTCATTGTATGTTGTAGCTTTAAGATATTCCTTTACTGGACCATTTTTCTCCTCCACCAAACTTAACGGGTTGGCACTATGCATTGGGGCTGGTAGCGTTCTCCTGGCATCTGCCAAACCCAGACTTGTCCATTCGACTGCCAGATGGTGAAGGGTGATTCATCACTCCAGAGAACGCGTTTCCACTACCACAGAGTCCAATGGCGGCGAGCTTAACACCACTCCAGCCGACTCTTGGCATTGCGCATGGTGATCTTAGGCTTGTGTGCGGCTGCTCGGCCACAGTTCTTGTGCTGACGTTGCTTCCAGAGGCAATTTGGAACTGGTAGTGAGTGTTGCAACCAAGAGCAGATTTTTACGCTCTACGCGCTACAGCACTCGCCGGTCCCGTTCTGTGAGCTTGTGCGGCCTACCACTTCGCGACTTAGCCGTTGTTGCTCCTAGATGTTTCAAATTCACAATAACAACACTTACAGTTGACCGGGGCAGCTCTAGCAGGGAAGACATTTGAGGAACTGACTTGTTGGTAAGGTGGCATCCAATGACGACGACACGTTGAAAGTCACCAATGTTGCCAATGTTTGTCCATGCTGCCAATGTTTGTCCATGGAGATTGCATGGCTTTGTGCTCGATTTCATACACCTGTCAGCAACGGGTGTGGCTGAAATAGCTGAATCAACTAATTTGAAGGGGTGTCCACATACCTTTGTATATACTCTTGTCATGTAATGTATGATAAACAGAGTAGCAACAGCGTAACTGATGATCGTGTGTGCGTGTGTGTAGAGTCAGTATAAATGTGTCTGCATGTTATGTGTGTTTTGGAGTTTGCAAAAATACAAATAAAATACAAGGGTCAACTCAGTCTGTGTACCCATTCTGTTAGCTATTTAGCAGTCTTATGGCTTTCGGGATAGAAGCCTTTCAGGAGCCTGTTGGTGTCAGACTTGATGCACTAGTACCGCTTGCTGTGCTAAAGCAGAGAGAAAAGTCTATGGCTTAGGTGGCTGAAGTTCTTAACGATTTTCTGTGAATTCCTTTATGAGGTCCTGGGTGGCAGGGAGATTGGTCCCAGTGATGTACTGGGCTGTCCACACCACCCTCTGTAGCGCCATGTGATCGAGGGCGGTGCTGTTGCCAAGCAGTGAAGCAGTCAAGATTCTCTCAATGGTGTAGATGTATAACTTTTTGTGGATTTAAGGGCCCATGCCAAACCTTTTTTAACTTCCTGAGGGGGAAGAGGTGCTGTCCTTAGGGATTTGGACACCGAGGAACGGGAAGCTCTCGACGTGGGCTGTTATGGTGACTGTATTACCGCCACACCGGCGGCCAAGAGTCATGACGGCGGTCAAATTACAACGAGAGGTTGTCCCAGTCTGCCAGCTGATCTGCGCATGCTCTGAGCAGGAAAACATACATCCGCAGTCTCCGGATGTATGTTTTCCTGCTTGTTTATAGTCTTCAATTAGGGCTTCACTCTGGCCTCTGTTGGAGGAGTGTGTAGGTGATATGCACATCCCACATTTCTCCACCAGTGCTGGGCCAAGAAAGCTAGCCCGCCAACCTACCAATGACCCTGGGCCTCTCTTTGCAGCTGCTGCCCGGGGGCCTCTTTCCCCAGACTACACCCCTCAGCTCCTGGCCCTGGTGCCTCTCTCCCCCTCTCTTGCCCCCCTCCACCTGCCTCCCAGACAGACAGAGCTCCTACTCTGTGGAGGATTTGGGGACACTACCGCCACACGGGATCAAGTAACTAGGGGCCCCTTGTGTTGATGGGACTATACAGAGGGCCAGTGGATATACACTATAAGATTTACTGAGTCAGACACTAGGAGGCATGCAGGAAGGAGTGTGAACAATGCCACCACCAGCCACATACAGTTGAAGTCGGAAGTTTACATACACTTAGGTTGGAGTCATTAAAACTCATTTTTCAACCACTCCACAAATTTCTTGTTAACAAACTATAGTTTTGGCAAGTCGGTTAGGACATCTACTTTGTGCATGACACAAGTAATTTTTCCAACAATTATTTACAGACAGATTATTTCACTTAAAATTCACTGTATCACATTCCAGTGGGTCAGAAGTTTACATACACAAAGTTGATTGACTGTGCCTTTAAACAGCTTTGAAAATTCCAGAAAATGATGTCATGGCTTTAGAAGCTTCTGAAAGGCTAATTGACATCATCTGAGTCAATTGGAGGTGTACCTGTGGATGTATTTCAAGGCCTACCTTCAAACTCAGTGCTTCTTTGCTTGACATCATGGAAAAATCTAAAGAAATCACTCAAGACCTCAGAAAAACAATGGTAGACCTCCACAAGTCTGGTTCATCCTTGGGAGCAATTTCCAAACGCCTGAAGGTACCACGTTCATTTGTACAAACAACAGTATGCAAGTATAAATACCAGGGGACCACGCAGCCATCATACCGCTCAGGAAGGAGACCTAGAGATGAACGTACTTTGGTGCGAAAAGTGCAAATAAATCCCAGAACAACAGCAAAGGACCTTGTGAAGATGCTGGAGGAAACAGGTACAAAAGTATCTATACCTACAGTAAAACGAGTCCTATATCGACATAACCTGAAAGGCCGCTCAGCAAGGAAGAAGCCACTACTCCAAAACTGCCATAAAAAAGCCAGACTACGGTTTGCAACTGCACATGGGGACAAGATCATACTTTTTGGAAAAATGTCCTCTGGCCTGATGAAGTAAAAATAGAACTGTTTAGCCATAATGACCATCGTTATGTTTGGAGGAAAAAGGGGGATGCTTGCAAACCGAAGAACACCATCCCAACCGTGAAGCACGTGGATGGCAGCATCATGTTGTGGGGGTGCTTTGCTGCAGGAGGGACTGGTGCACTTCACAAAATAGATGGCATCATGAGGTAGGAAAATTATGTGGATATATTGAAGCAACAGCTGAAGACATCAGTCAGGAAGTTAAAGCTTGGTCGCAAATGGGTCTTCCAAATGGACAATGACCCCAAGCATACTTCCAAAGTTGTGGCAAAATGGCTTAAGGACAACAAAGTCAAGGTATTGGAGTGGCAATCACAAAGCCCTGACCTCAATCCTATAGAACACTTGTGGGCAGAACTGAAAAAGTGTGTGCGAGCAAGGAGGCCTACAAACCTGATTCAGTTATACCAGCTCTGTCAGGAGGAATGGGCCAAAATGTACCCAATTTATTGTGGGAAGCTTGTGGAAGGCTACCCGAAACGTTTGGCCCAAGTTAAACAATTTAAAGGCAATGCTACCAAATACTAATTGAGTGTATGTAAACTTCTGACCCACTGGGAATGTGAAGAAATAAATAAAATCTGAAATAAATAAATTCTCTCAACTATTATTCTGACATTTCACATTCTTAAAATAAAGTGGTGATCCTAACTGACCTAAAACAGGGAATATTTACTAGGATTAAACGTCAGGAATTGTGAAAAACTGAGTTTAAATGTATTTGGCTACGGTATGTAAACTTCTAACTTCAACTGTAACAAACTCAATGCAGCAACAGACAAAAAGAGTCTCTCAGACATAGAGACACACCTGGTGTAGCTCAGAAAACCAATCAAAATGTGTTAAACCTTTTATTTTTTTTAAACGAGGCAATATTCAATGCTGCATGTTTGGTGTGTGTGTGTGCCCCAGGCCCAGTTTCCTGCCCATGGACTGACTGGTCTGAATTATTTATCCCTGTGTGTTTATGGGTGCTGGCCACTCTCAAATTAAACAGCCTTGACAGCTTACCTCTCGTGTGTGTGTGTGTGTGTGTGTTTTAGATGTATGTTACTACATTAGCGAGTGAGTGTGTGTGACACGAGAGAGGGCAAGAGAACAAGAGGTGTATCCTGGACCTAAATATATGGCCTGTCCCCTCCTCCCACACACACATGCATACCCACAACCACAACTTGTTTCTTAATCAAAAACTAAAGCAGGAAGTACCAGTGACTTGCTCAATAAGGAAGTGGTCAGATGACGCAGATGCTAAGCTACAGGACTGTTTTGTTACCACAGACAGGAATATGTTCCGGGATTCATCCGATGGCATGTTTTATTTATTATATAAATGTTCTTCCTTTATTTAACTAGGCAAGTCAGTAAAGAACAAATTCATATTTACAATAATGGCCTACCAAAAGGCAAAAGGCCTCCTGTGGGTACAGGGCCTGGGATTAAACATTTTAAATAAATAAAAATATAGGACAACACTCACATCACGACAAGAGAGACAACACAACACTACATAAAGAGAGACCTAAGACAACAACATAGCAAGGCAGCAACACATGACAACACAACATGGTAGCAACACAACAAGGTAGCAGCACAAAACATGGTACAAACATTGGGCACAGACAACAGCACAAAGGGCAAGAAGGTAGAGACAACAATATATCACGCAAGCAGCCACAACTGTCAGTAAGAGTGTCCATGATTGAGGCTTTGAATGAAAAGATTGAGATAAAACTGTCCAGTTTGAGTGTTTGTTGCAGCTCGTTCCAGTTGCTAGCTTCAGCGAACTGAAAAGACGAGCGACCCAGGGATGTGTGTGCTTTGGGGACCTTTAACAGAATGTGACTGGCAGAATGGGTGTTGTATGTGGAGGATGAGGGCTGCAGTAGACATCTCAGGTAGGGGGGAATGAGGCCTAAGAGGGTTTTATAAATAAGCATCAACCAGTGGCTCTTGCGATGGCTATACAGAGATGACCAGTTTGGGATGAGGAGTTTACCACATCAGTCACCGGCTTCATCAATAAGTGCATCGATGACGTCGTCCCCATACGTACATACGCCAACCAGAAGCCATGGATTACAGGGAACATCCACACTGAGCTAAAGGGTAGAGCTGCCACTTTCAAGAGCAGGACTCTTACCCGGATGCTTAAAATATATCCTGCTATGCCCTCCGACGAACCATCAAGCATCAACATAGGACTAAGATTGAATCATACTAAGGTACTGCATCGCAGTGCTTGAGGCGTCACTACAGATCCGGGTTCGATCCCGTGTCCAGGAGACCCATAAGGCGGCGAACAATTGGCCCAGCGTCGTCCTAGTTGAGGGAGGGTTTAGCCGCCCGGGATTTCCTTGTCTCATCGCGCTCCAGCGACTCCTTTGGTGGGCCGGGCACCTGCCCGCTGACTTCGGTCGCCAGGTGCACAGTGTTTCCTCCGACACATTGGTGCGGCTGGCTTCCGGGTTAAGTGTGCAGCGTGTCAAGAAGCAGTGCGGCTTGGCAGGGTCGTGTTTCGGAGGACGCATGGCTCTGGACCGTCACCTCTCCCGAGTCCGTACGGGAGTTGCAGCGATGGGACAAGACTGTAACTACCAATTGGATATCACGAAATTGGGGAGAAAAATGAGTAAAACTATGCAAACTCCATTGTTGGTTAAGGGCTTGTAAGTAAGCATTTCACGGTAAGGCCTACACCTGTTGTATTCGACGCATGTGACAAATACGATTTGATGGAACACAAACGTGTCTGCAACTGTTACTACACAAACTGAACACCAATCCATCAAATATAGTTAATGTACAGTGTAGGCCTACAGTATAAAGTGTCCAGTTGTGTGCTTTAACATCTCAATCGTAACATGGTCCACTTCTGTACCCCCCTGACTAACATGGCATCCCCCTCTGTGTTCAGTAGCTGTGAACATCTCTGTCACACACAGTCCTCCCGCAGGGTGTACTCTTGTGAATCTAGGTGTGAGATCGCTGTCACAGACAGACAGACAGACAGACAGACAGACAGACAGACAGACAGACAGACAGACAGACAGACAGACAGACAGACAGACAGACAGACAGACAGACAGACATAACTAGATAGATCTATTTTCCTGTCTGTTTCTTGGAACGACAAGATTATTCTGCTCAGCAGGGCAGTGTTCATAAGGGCATGCAACTCAAAATGTTTTAAACATTTTGCAATGGTGAACAGAAGTCCCACCCTGTTTCAGTCGTTTTTTCCCGTTTGATGCCTAGTGAACACATCCCAATCTTCCACAGCTGGGGAGAGAGACAGAGGAGCCTGTCGAGTGGTTAATCTACCATCACCCTTTGAGGACCCACCACCACCAAACCACCAATCATGTGTCTCCGTCCCTCCCTCCTCACACGGACAGTGTGGGACCGGACCCCACCCCTGCCCCTGGGAAACCCCTCCCCGTTTTTCAGCACATTTGATTAAATCATGTCCCTGGAAGCATCGACGCTATCTAAGCTTCTCTCTCTTTCGCTCTCTCTCTCTCTCTTTCTTTCTCTGTGAGTGGTCCTTGTTATGGTTCTCATCAAAAATAAAAGTTTTCTATTGACAGTCATCCAGTCACCAGGTTCTTGTTCGAATCACACACAGCATGTTACCTGCTAATGAGTAGTAGGTAAAGCCACGCACTGTTGTCCAAACCCAAGATACTGTTTTTAAATGACAAATGAGCTACAAATAATGTCATGCTCGTAAGGTACTCTTGTATAGTAATATGCCTACGTACCATGTCTAGGATAGAGTATGGGTTGGATTAAAGAAAGCTCCGGTCAATCAAAGTCTCTCTCTCATGTGCCTCTGTGTGTGTTTGTGTACATGTGTGACAGACGTTGGGGAAAGTCGCTTCTCTCTCTCTCTCTCTCTCTCCCAGAGCCTTTGAGTAAACCCCCACCCCTCTCCGCTCCCTGCGTTGCCATGGGTACGGCAAGAGACAGGTTCACGTGTCATCTTCCTTCAGATTCCTCCTGGCTCTGGTGTGAATTTATATTCATGCACAGCAGCAGCCCTGTATACAACACAGAGACACACACAAGACACACTCTCACACACAGGCGTTCTTACAATTTTTTTTTACAATTATCTTCACAGATATACACACATCTAACGCACACACATTGTTTGTGGTCAGGAATAGCCATGGGCTCTTCCTAGTCTTACTATCGTAGTCCTGGTGCACAGACACAACGAGAGGGAGAGACTTAACCAGCCCCGACCTAATCACAGCTATATGATTAAGTAATGACTGTCTCCCCCTCCCTCTCTGTCTCTGTTGCCAACTCTAAATATAGGCAGGCGGGAACACTACTTCCTGGGTTCATATTGCTCTCGCCTACAGATAATTACGTTTAATTAGCCTAATTTGATGTAATGATCTCTCTCTGTCTCTCTGTGCATTTCTTCGATGACACTCCGCCGTCCGTACAGTGTCGAGGGCTATCGCTCCCTCCCTTTATCTCTCGGTCTCATATTGGTTCTCCTGCCATTTCAGACCCATTTGCAGGGATAAGCATCTCGAGACAGACGGAGGTTTTTATTTGTGTGCTCATTTTCAATGGCTAAAGAGGAGAGGGGCTATGGAGACAGTGACATTGCTCTCTTGCTGTTGATGGCTCTCCTAGAATACTAACTAGGCTGTCGGGGCTTATAAGAAGTACATCACAGCGATAGGAATTAAGATGTAGAGAGAGAGAGAGAGAGAGAGAGAGAGAGAGAGAGAGGGATGGGTGGAGGTGAGAGAGATGGGTGGGGGTGAGAATGGAGAGGAAGCTGAAGCATACTAAAGTCATCCATACCACCGGGTCTGGTATAATAAACTAAACCTAGGCATTGACAGGCAGATATTTTTCATGACGGACATACCTTTGACATAACATTTAACATGCACACACAATTGCTTTCTTTATATTCTCTCTCGCACATGCACGCAAACACACACACACCAAAAAAAAACACACTCAGAAAGAAACACACACACATCACCTCCCAACACACGAGAGAGAGAGAGAGAGAGAGAGGAGAGAGAGAGAGAGAGAGAGAGAGAGAGAGAGAGAGAGAGAGAGAGAGAGAGAGAGAGAGAGAGAGAGAGAGAGAGAGAGAGAGAGAGAGAGAGAGAGAGCACCCGGCCTCACCATTCTATAATCTGAAGTCACATGTCTACTGTTGGCTGATGATCTGATGCCTCTGTCCCTAACCAAGAAGGGCCTACAGCAGCATCTAGATCTTCTGCACAGATTCTGTCAGACCTGGACCCTGGCAGTAAATCTCAGTAAGACAAAAATAATGGTGTTCCAAAAAAGGTCCAGTTGCCAGGACCACGAATATAAATTCCATCTAGACACCGTTGCCCTCGAGCACACAAAAAACTTTAAATACTTCGGCCTAAACATCAGCGCCACAGGTAACTTCCACAAAGCTGTGAACGATCAATCTGACAAGGCAAGAAGGGCCTTCTATGCCATCAAAAGGAACATAAAATTCAACATACCAATTAGGATCTGGCTAAAAATACTTGAATCAGTTATTGAACCCATTGCCCTTTATGGTTGTGAGGTCTGGGGTCCTGCTTACCAACCAAGAATTCACAAAATGGGACAAACACCAAATTGAGACTGCATGCAGAATTCTGCAAAAATATCCTCATAACATAAAACACCAAATAATGCATGCAGAGCAGAATTAGGCCGATACCCGCTAATGATCAAAATCCAGAAAAGAGCCGTTAAATTCTACAACTACCTAAAATGAGGTGATTCCCAAACCTTCCATAACAAAGCCATCACCTACAGAGAAATTAATCTGGAGAAAAGCCCCCTAAGCAAGCTGGTCCTGGGGCTCTGTTCACAAACACAAATAGTCCCCACAGAGCCCCAGGACAGCAACACAATTAGACCCAACCAAATCATGAGAAAACAAATAGATAATTACTTGACACCTTGGAAAGAATTAACAAAAAAACTGAGCAAACTAGAATGCTATTTGGCCCTAAACAGAGAGTACACAATGGCAGAATACCTGATCACTGTGACTGACCCAAAATTAAGGAAATCTTTGACTATGTAGAGACTCAGTGAGCATAGCCTTGCTATTGAGAAAGGCCGCCATAGGCAGACCTGGCTCTAAAGAGAAGACAGGCTATGTGCACACTGCCCATACAATGAGGTGGAAACTGAGCTGCACTTCCTAACCTCCTGACAAATGTATGACTATATTAGAGACATATATTTCCCTCAGATTACACAGACCCACAAATAATTAAAAAACAAGTCCAATTTTGATAAACTCCCATATTCATTGGGTGAAATACCACAGTGTTCCATCACAGCAGCAAGATTTGTGACCTGTTGATACAAGAAGAGGGCAACCAGTGAAGAACGAATACATTGTAAATGCAACCCATATTTATGTTGATTTATTTTCCCTTTTGAACTTTAATTATTTGCATATCCTTACAACACTGTACAGTATATAGACATAATATGACATTTAAAATGTTCTTATTCTTTTGGAGCTTTTGTGAGTGTAATGTTTACTGTACATTTTTTATGGTTTATTTCACTTTTATTTATTATCTATTTCACTTGTTTTGACAATGTAAACATGTGTTTTCCATGCCAATAAAGCCCCTTAAATTGAATTGAGAGAGAGAGTCCCATGCAGTCTCTCAGCCAGACACGTCACGCTCTCTCACCTCTCCTCCCCTCCCCGTGGGCCACTTCACCAGAGCTGACCTATATCCTGAGGGGGTGGCAGGCTGACTCAGGTCCTGGGTTGAGCCCCCTCTGCCTGCCTGCTGCCACCACACAGCGGCCACACAAACGGGCCCAGAGCCATGGAGCAGCAGTGGTACGTCTGCTCGCTGCATGGGGACGAGTAGGGGGACGAGGAGGAGGGTTTTTTTGTGTCTGTAACATGGACCCCGTCTGGGATGGGCCCTGGCCGTCACCATGGCGACCCTCTGACAGAGAGGGTCTCCGTCTGGGTGATGGACAGCAGACCCTGTCTCTGTCCGCGTCCGTGTCCACACAGCCATTTATCTCTATGACGATGAAAGCATTGATTGAGGCATGACGCATTGCAAATGCCTCATCATCATATAGCTAACACGCTAGCAGTAGATCTGTGACTGTGCAAGAGTTATTTCCTGTGTGTTTGGATGCAAGTTTTGACACATTTTATATAGCTGTAAAGAAAGGACACAGAGTCTGGATATGAATTAGGTGTAGAAAAAACAACAAAGCTAACGTAGCTAACAGCTAACCCGCTTACAAAGGGGCCAAGTGTCCCCTTTACTCAATGTTCCAGTAAACCAACAAGGTTTTAGCCCATGGAAAGCCTCAGGCCAGACTGGGGCTGCATTTGAAGAACAACATTGGAGCTTTGGCTTGTAGGGAACACAGCATGGTTAGCGTGATTAGCTCATGCATGCACTCCAGTGTCAGTCAGAGCGTACAGATCAATGCTAAACAAGTACTGTCTCCACTAACGTCATCGAATTATTGGGGGCACAAAGAGAACAGTGTTGACGGGAGCTAGTGTCCATTCACACCAGGGTTGTGTTCATTAGGGCACGCAACAGATTTTGTTTTGTACCTCTCAACAGAAAATGTCAATGAACCCTGATCATCATCACCATCAATACATATAATCAAGAGCACATACATTTGCATGGAACCTCACTTTACAGTGCAAGGAACCTTTTTTGTTGTTGTTGAAAGGTTGTCTAAACAGACAGAAATAATTTACCCTGGCTGGTGTGGCTGCTTATTGTTTGAGCTAGGAAAAAAACAACAGAGCTGGGGGAGGGAGGCAGAGGGAGAGGGGGCAGAGGGAAACAGAAGGTGCAAGAGAGAAGCAGAGGGGAAGACAGAGGGAGAGAGGGTAGGAGAGGCACATACCCAGCAGCCCTCTGTGACGCCCTGTTTTGACAGTCCAATACTGCTGCAGCTCTGAGCGTCGTTTACCTACAGTGGAAACACTATTGATCGTACAGCCAACCTGTGCTGAAAAGGTTTTTAAAAAAAAACGTTTTGTCTTCCTTTATTTAGCTAGCTAGCTTGTGGCGTGTCTGTGTGTTTGTGTGTATGTGTCCTGCTGGGGAGGAATGAAACCTTGATAGAAATTAGGAAAATATTACTGGCAAGGGCTATAGGGAGGGTTTTGGGAGGGGTAGTCACACCAGGTAGAACACAATATTGGCTTCTGGCGAAATGGGCTCTCTGGGTTTTCAATGGGATTTTAGTTGTGTGTCACATCATCTCGAATTTTCAGTGTTAGGTTTCGGCAGAATTTAAACCAATTATAGATTTTGGTTTAGTTTATTTAGCATAAACACAACTCTAAATTACTAATCCTCAGAACTAATACTCTCAACACACCTTGGCCCGCGTTCTGTTTCACTATAAAGACAGAAGTTTTACCCCAGCTACTAGGCTACATGCCCTAAATACCTCTTAAAAGCTTGATAAACACAGCATAACTGCCCCTGTCTTTCGAAAATAGAATAGCTCTTGTCCTTCCTTTGAAAATCCCTCAAGTGATTCACTGCTAAGCTACTAGCTCTGAAAACAAGAGCAGGCCACCCAGAGTCTGGATCTGAACTACTAACGCAATCTTCTCTTTGGCCCAATCACCTTCTTATAGAGCAAAGAAATCAGGCAAAATGGCCTAACTCTGGACCTAGATTAAGACTAGTCCTGGATTAAAAATGATCTCCATTGAAATAGCTTTTTAGTCGAGAACTAGTTTTACGTAATCTGTGTACGGGAAACTGGCCCTGTTCTTTAGGCTAGATTGAATTATCAGTATAGTTATTCTCCATGTGCTTTGGATGTTCTGAATCTGAACTTTCTCATTTCATAGTCCATTTCCTCCTCAAAGTACAACAAAGTGCTGGAGCACGGGGTTTATCCAAAGAGGGAATAGTTCAAGTTTATTTTCACATACTAACTAAGGAGCAGCTCCAAAGCCCAGGGTTCCACGAAGCCGTGGGCCAAGTAAAGCACAGGACGTTGAGTCGAGAGCCAAAATCCCTTGGACTTTGGAGTCACACCCACAATGCATTGCACGGAGGTGTGGTGAGAGCTGGCCTGTGCTGATCTATGGGACCAGTAGTATGTGGGTTTGATGGGTCAACATCTGACATATCAGTCTCTGCTTTTTGATGAGGGCTACCATGGGGATACAGTCCAACAAGCCCTTGGTGGAACCACGATTGAGTTACGGAAAGTCAGGCCGGCGCCTGAATTCACCAGAAAGAAGAGAGGTGGAGGAAGGGAGGCGGGGCAGAGGCAGGGAGAGAGAGGGAGAGACACAGAAGAAAGATAGCAGACAGTGAGACAGAGTGAGAGAGGGGAAGGAGAAAGACAGAGGGGAGGGAGAAAGACAGAGAGTGAAAGAGGGGAGGGAGAAAGATAGAGACGCAGAGGAAAGACAGGAAAGACAGGAGAGAAAAAGGGAGGGAGGATGATAGCAGAGAGATAGGGGGATAGAGAGAGAGAGAGAAAAAAAGAGAGAGATAGGAAGAGAAAGAGAGAGTAAGAAAGAGAAAGACAGCAGGAGAGAGAACGAGAGAGAGATATGCACAGCTGCGCCCGTTCCCCATGCTCTCGGAGGAGCCGTCACCAGCACAGCTGCGCAGATGCTAGTGTGATCTGCTACGCTGAGCAGAAGCATTACTGCTCTGCACCACAGCACGCATACACAAACAGACAGACACCCAGCACATGCATACAATATACACACAAACACCACATTTCAACACCACATTCCCACTGCAAATACAAGAGATGATCATGCACATGATGCTCATGCAAACGGGGTAACTCGCTGACACAAGACCAGCTTGTCATCCACCCAAGCAGGTTGATATTTATTGTCATTAATCTTGCCCTGAAGGCAAAACTGAGCGACTTCCACTAGATAGGCCAGCTGCAGAGTCAAACTTGGCTGTATCGTAAAGATTCATAAAAACAAAAATTAGCTTTTTGGTCTTAATTTAAGGTTAGGGTTAAGGTTAAAAATCCGATTTTTTGTACTTTTTTGATTGTGGCTGTACCAGCTAGTCACCAGAACTGCCTCCAGCTCAAGATTCACGACAATAAATACCAACCTGCTCCACGCAACCCCACAGCTATAGTCACGACACACAATACACCCCCTTACACAGTAAATCCATACTGGAGAGTTGTGTATGCCTGTATGGGGTGCATGAGTGTATAGGAGCCTTGAGATAGGAATAGGATGGAACATATCACAGTGCTTATCATTCACAGCAGCAGAGGAAAATGGCTGTGTGGGGGAAAAAAAGGCAGGGCATTCAAGATCGGTATGATTTTGATTGCCCTGCCTTGGTAGTAGTACACTGAACAGTATAAGGAGATATCGTATTGGTATCTGAGGTTGAGAAAGTGCTGAGAGCAGGGTGAAGGGGCTACAATGTGTGAGAGAGGTTTCAAAAATGATGCAAACTTTTGTTCCTGCAAGTACAAAGTAACAGGTAGAATGTGTGGCTCTGGTTGCTCCTCACAGAGACTATGAGGTGACCTTTGTTGTGCCTGAGCAGCACAAAACACCTGTGATGTTGACACACGCACTACCTGTGGCACTGAGAAATGCACCTGTTGCCATGGGAGACGATGTGTGGTTTAGGAGTGTATATAACTTGCTCTATGTCTGAATGAAAAGCCCTTGTCCTTGAGGAAGGTGTGGGGATCCAGTGAATCGAAAGATTATTACATTATTATCCGTGACTAAGCTGTGTCATAGCAGATCTGTGAGAAGAGATGGACAATTGTCAGTGGTTTTAAAGGGTTCGGCTACAGGGTTCTGATAGCGTTTAGCTCAGCAGGCTCACAGTTTTGAGGCACGTCAGAGACCTGGGTTTCCGAACCCAGTCGTTCACACCTGCCAAAATAATCAATGAAGTGGACTCTGGACATGAGCAGCCGAATCGATCTGAATCAGCTCTAACATTGGTTGTCGTATCAGACTGGAAAGGATCACAGCTCTTTCAGTCAGTCGCTTTGCTCTTTTTACCGCTATGGTTGCGTTGCACCTACAGCAGCACATGCTGTCCAGGAATCTCCCCCCTCTCCTCGCATCTCTCCCTCTCTCTACATGTCACTGTAAGTATGTTGTTTTTTCCAGATTCAGAGTACCTTCCTGCCCCTTTTCCACATGTGCCTCTGTGTGTCTCTGTGTGTGTGTGTGTGTGTGTGTGTTTGTGTACATGTGTGACAGACAGTGAGAGATGTTGGGGAAAGTCGCTCATCGCCTCTCTCTCTCACACACTCACACTCACACTCACAGGATAAGAGTCATTAGCATACTTCCAGAAGCTTCCATGGACCAATAAACATCACCAGTCAAGCAAGACTGCTTTGAATTCATCACAGCCCCCTCCCTTCTCCCCCTCCTTCCCTCCCTCCCTTTCTCCAGTCCTTTTTGCTACTTGTATATTGTGAGCGCTGGGCTCCCTGATGACTCACCCTCCTCCCTGATGCCTGCTATCCCACACCGCCACTACTGCCACCACCATGGACCAGAGACCAGCAGCCAATGATCTGGTTTAACCTCTGCCCAACCAGGAGGCTAAGGCACCACAAAAGCACTAAACCAGGAACCTGACCTCCACACAGAAATTCTAGATTTTGATCCTTTGTCATTATTTTACATTTTTCTTTTCAGACCCTCTTTTTTCCTTATCTCCCACCTCTCTCTTTCAAAATCTCTCTCTCTCTTTCTCTCTCTCTCTCTCTCTCTCAGCCTCAGATTTCCCAAATGCGAAGCGTATCAAATTCTCCTGTGGCTCTGTGCATGTGAATTGAAGAGAGAGGAATGTAATAGAGCAGTATAAATCCTGGGGAAATGGGAACCAGATCCAACATGCAGACACAGTCAATTATGAAAATAGAGCAATAATGATCCCAAAGCAAAGGGGCAGGTATTATTTCCATGTAACTGTGACAAACCAGAGGGGTTCTAAGAATGAAGTGGCACTGATATGGAAGAGACACCACCACCTTTTACTGTAGAAGGCTTTGTATAGGCATCCTCTAGTAGTGTGTGTGTGTGTGTGTGTGTGTGTGTGTGTGTGTGTGTGTGTGTGTGTGTGTGTGTGTGTGTGTGTGTGTTGTCTAATATGCTGGCGAAGCTGATTCCTCACCCATGCTGAGTCCATTAATTGGAACTAAAGTGCAGGTCTGTGCTGATATCATGGAGAGCTAACAGTAACAGCAAATAGATCAGCATTACAGGCCTACCGCCGGAGTAGCACCATCATTTGCTCCAGCTATATCAGCCATGGAAAAGTCATGAAACATTCCAGCCACTAAACAACAGCACCATTTCCAGAAGTGGCCAAATGTGTCTAAGAGAAAACGACCCTTTTACTGTCCTGCCTTGTTACGGCTCTCGCAGTTAGCTGCAGAGAATATACTGTCCTATTATAGTACTACATGGGAAAGCCAAGGTCAATCCAAAGCCAGAGTTGTGATCTAATGTGCTGTACATACTCACAGAGGTGGTCATTGTCTCTCTCCTTGATCATCACCCATCTGGGTTGTGTTCATTAGGGCACGTAACAGGAAACCCAAGTGACTGTTTCTTATTGGACCAAGTCCAGGTAGTCCGTCTTTGTTTTAGTTTCTTCTGTTTGGTGCCTAATGAACACGGCCCTGATGTGTACGAAGCAGGAGACTATAGCAAGGTTTCCAACAGCTGTGTTCCATCGTGGAGAGAACTCTCTCCCAAATTAGATTTCCCTCGTCTGCTGGCATCTTGGCATCGAGCAGAGCCATGAGAGACCATTGACGATAACAAACAAACACAAGATCAACGCATCTCTAACAAGAACTGAGACTAGGGTTGTCGCAGTGACCGTATTACCGCCACAACCGGCGGTCACAAATCACGAAGGCAGTCAAATTCCATGTGACCGTTGAAGGTAATTAGGCTTCTCCAAGCTAATCACTCTGACATCAATGCAAGTGTATCGGAAATTGAATCAAACACTTCATGAGAGCCCATGAGCTCATGTTGCGCAACATTTCTATTGGCTATGCAATTGTGGGAGAAAACAGAGCTTTTATTAAAAAGAGGATCCCATCAGCTTTCTATAGGCTAGGCCTACTATATTTATTTATCAACTTTAGTCTATCACTTGTGAATTATATATTATCGCTTGTGAATGATGCCCAGCATAAGAAACAATGTCTTTTTTTGTGACTTTTTCTAATCATGGTCAAACACCTCATGTAGCCAGCCCATAGGCCTACATGTTTTAATAAGGTTTGTATCACAACTAAAGTGACCAAAGATCTTCTTAAAATAAAGCACATTAATACGCTTTACAAGGACTGTAGAGCCTAACTTTCATCAGCGGTGTAAAGTACTTTAGTAAAAATACTTTAAAGTAATAGTTAAGCAGTTTTTTGGTTATCTGTACTCTACTTTACTATTTATATTTTTGACAACTTTTACTTTTACTTCACTACATTCCTAAAGAAAATTATGTACTTTTTACTCCGTACATTTTCCCTGACACCCAAAGGTATTCGTTATATTTTGAATGCTGAGCAGGACAGGAAAATTATCTAATTTACTCACTTATTAAGAGAACATCCCTGGTCATCCCTACTGCCTCTGATATGGCAGACTCACTAAACACATGCTTCGTTTGTAAATTATGTCTAAGTGTTGGAGTGTGCCCCTGGCTATCTGTAAATAAAATAAAAACTAGAAAATGTGTCCGTCTGAATTTGCTTAATATAAGGCATTTGAAATTATTTATACTTGTACTTTTACTTTTGATACTTAAGTATATTTTATCATTTACATTTAAGTTTGACACTTAAGTATATTTAAAACCAAATACTTTTAGACTTTTACTCAAGTAGTATTTTACTGGGTGACTTTCACTTTTACTTGAGTCCTTTTCTATTAAGGTATCTATACTTTTACTCAAGTATGACAACTGGGTAGTTTTTCCACCACTGACTGGCATACATAAGCAACGCGTGAGTTTCAAGTTTGGGGAAGATCATTTTCACCATAAAAATGCACCTTTATAATAAAAGCATTACATAGTGAAAAGGGGGCTTTTTGGATTGATTTTGGTCAGTGTGGTTACAGAACAACACAGAGGAGCAGAGAGAGAAAAAATAATGTCTGGACAAGGGAGAGGAATAGTTGGACCAGGCAGAGGCGTAGTTGGACCAGGGAGAGGAGTAGCTGGACCAGGCAGAGGAGTAGCTGGACCAGGCAGAGGCATAGTTGGACCAGGCATAGGAGTAGTTGGACCAGGGAGAGGAGTAGCTGGACCAGGCAGAGGAGTAGTTGGACCAGGCATAGGAGTAGTTGGACCAGGGAGAGGAGTAGAGCAGCTGGACCAGGCATAGGAGTAGTTGGACCAGGGAGAGGAGTAGCTGGACCAGGCATAGGAGTAGTTGGACCAGGCATAGGAGTAGTTGGACCAGGGAGAGGAGTAGCTGGACCAGGCAGAGGAGTAGTTGGACCAGGGAGAGGAGCAGCTGGACCAGGCATAGGAGTAGCTGGACCAGGGAGAGGAGTAGAGTAGTTGGACCAGGCAGAGGAGTAGCTGGACAGGCAGAGGAGTAGTTGGACCAGGACAAGGGAGAAGGAGAGGTAGGGGGAGGGGAGTAAGAATGAGGGGTGGTGTTCAAAGGAGAGTAAGAGGTGTTGTCACTGATGAAGCAAGAGCCACCATCATAGACCATGGATTATCACTGAGAGAGGCTGGTGAAACAGTCCAGCCTAATCTCAGACGGTCAACCGTGGCTTCCATTATCCAGAATTTTCAACGAACCAACAGGTATGTAATGCATTTCCCAAGGGCTTCTTCTATCATTACTGTTGCTATGTCCCACAGTAACTGTAGGCCACCAGTCCCAATGCAAATACATATGTTGTATTTTTGTTCCTCTAAAGGACGCAATGTCTTCCTCCCTCTGGGGGAAGAGGAAAGCTCCTCAGTGAAGACCAAGAGCATGCCATTGCAGGATTGGTTATTGCTGACGATTCAATAAAACTGAGAGAAATTCAGACCAGAATTGTAGAGGACAACCTGGTATTTTACAATGTGGAAAAAGCATTAACCTGACTACCATTGCTCGGACTCTGACCAAACACAAGTTCGAATGAAACAGTAGTACACAGTTCCTTTTGAAAGGAACAGTGAGCGGGTTCAAGGAACTCCGGCACCAATACGTCCAGGTATGGTGTCTAACCAATACTGTATGTCTTGTTCTATAGTGAGATAAACATGGGTTACAGTACATACAGTAGGACACTATGCTACTCTACATGTTAACATGGGTTACAGTACATACAGTAGGAAGGACACTATGCTATTCTACATGTTAACATGGGTTACAGTACATACAGTAGGACACTATGCTACTCTACATGTTAACATGGGTTACAGTACATACAGCAGGACACTATGCTACTCTACATGTTAACATGGGTTACAGTAGGACACTATGCTATTCTACATGTAAACATGGGTTACAGTACATACAGTAGGACACTATGCTACTCTACATGTAAACATGGGTTACAGTACATACAGTAGGACACTATGCTACTCTACATGTTAACATGGGTTACAGTACATACAGTAGGACACTATTCTAGATGTAAACATGGGTTACAGTACATACAGTAGGACACTATGCTACTCTACATGTTAACATGGGTTACAGTAGGACGCTATGCTACTCTACATGTTAACATGGGTTACAGTACATACAGTAGGACACTATTCTACATGTAAACATGGGTTACAGTACATACAGTAGGACACTATGCTACTCTACATGTAAACATGGGTTACAGTACATACAGTAGGACACTATGCTACTCTATATGTAAACATGGGTTACAGTACATACAGTAGGACACTATTCTACATGTAAACATGGGTTACAGTACATACAGTAGGACACTATGCTACTCTACATGTTAACATGGGTTACAGTAGGACACTATGCTACTCTACATGTTAACATGGGTTACAGTACATACAGTAGGACACTATGCTACTCTACATGTTAACATGGGTTACAGTAGGACACTATGCTACTCTACATGTTAACATGGGTTACAGTACATACAGTAGGACACTATGCTACTCTACATGTTAACATGGGTTACAGTACATACAGTAGGACACTATGCTACTCTACATGTTAACATGGATTACAGTACATACAGTAGGACACTATGCTACTCTACATGTTAACATGGGTTACAGTACATACAGTAGGACACTATGCTACTCTATATGTAAACATGGGTTACAGTACATACAGTAGGACGCTATGCTACTCTACATGTTAACATGGATTACAGTACATACAGTAGGACACTATGCTACTCTACATGTTAACATGGGTTACAGTACATACAGTAGGACACTATGCTACTCTACATGTTAACATGGGTTACAGTACATACAGTAGGACACTATGCTACTCTATATGTAAACATGGGTTACAGTACATACAGTAGGACGCTATGCTACTCTACATGTAAACATGGGTTACAGTACATACAGTAGAACACTATGCTACTCTACATGTAAACATGGGTTACAGTACATACAGTAGAACACTATGCTACACTACATGTAAACATGGGTTACAGTACATACAGTAGGACATACTGAAAAGCATTTATACGTACTGTGTTTGATTTCTTTCAGAGAGTCATGGAGTTGGAGGCTAATCAGACCCCAGACAAAATCATTTATGTAGTCGAGGCAGGGTTTAACCTGGAAAAAACACGTCGGAGGGGAAGAAACGTCATCGGGAGAAGGGGCACCGTTGATGTGCCGGGTCAGAGAGGAGCAAATATCACAACGTGTGCTGCCTTCTCGAGTGCTGGTTTGGCCCTGCAGAAATGTCAGATTGGTCCCTACAACACTGAGCTCCTTCTTTTGTTTTTAGATGACCTCCACCAACAACTGGTGCCAGAAGCAGAAAGGGAACAGGTGGGAGGAAACATGAGGACATTTGTGGTTGCATAGGACAATGTAGCATTCCACCATTCACATGCAATCACAAACTGGTTTGCAGCCCGTCCAAGAATGGTTTCCCTTTTCCTCCCCTCCACTCGCCTTTCCTCAACCCCATTGAATCATTTTTTTCTGCCTGGAGTTGGTAAGTGTATGATCATCGGCCACATGACCAAATGTCCCTCCTGGACGCAATGGATGCCGGCTGCAGAGACATCTCAGCTGAAGACTGCCAGGGGTGGCAGCAATTTCATGTTGCTAATAAAGCTTTTACTGCAGCAATTCTGTCACTTACTATTTTTTTCTACTGTACATTCTATAAAGTAAAGATGACTCATTCACTTTTAGATAGTATGTTGCCAAAAATGCACACATTCGACACTCAACCCAAAAATGTAGAGTGGTTTACAGTAAAAGGAAACTGAATTATTAAAACTATGGATTTCATATTGTCTATTGTCTGCAGGTAGAACTGAAACATAAAAAGTAATGCAGTTTTTGTAAGGCCATCAACTGTTAGTATGTTGAAAGTCGTTGTGCTATGATTGACTATATGTTCCTCTTGGATAGAAAACATGTCCTAGTGTTTTGACTGAATGATTAGATATTGAGTCGGGTTTGCTGTGTTTTGATAGAGTTAGTGTATGTAGAGAGTTCTTTTGCATTTTGAATGTAGAGTTGGTATTTAATGAACAAAATGTGGTTTTGAGCAGAAAATGTACTATTTGGCTAATTGTGTGATGTAGGTGTGTTTCTGTGTTAAGAGTTTAGAAAAGTATCTTAAGTATAGGTAAATGCTTGTTAGCAATTGTAAAAAAAAAAAAAAATGTAATAACTCCAAATTTGTCACGGTACGGTTGTCGTAGGAATGAGCGGACCAAAGTGCAGCGTGTGTGTCATTCCACATTTTATTTATACTGTGAAACTATGCAATACATAAATAAACTTGAATGACCAAAAAACAACAAACCGTGACACAGAGGTGAAACAGACACTACTCAAAACTAATCTCCCACAAACCCAGGTGGAAAAAAAAACCCTACTTAAGTATGATCTCCAATTAGAGACAACGAGGACCAGCTGCCTCTAATTGGAGATCATCCCAAACAAAACCAACATAGAAATACAAAACTAGAACATGAACATAGAAATACAAAACATAGAAAAACACCCCTGACCTACTCTACCATAGAAAATAACATCTTACTATGGTCAGGCCGTGACAAAATTAAGCATATAGGAATACCTATTTCTTTTGTTAATAACCGCTCAACACAGAATAGCTGCATGTGCACACTCCCTCAAATCGTTTGGAGAAAATATTACTTATATTTTATTCAGCATTGTTCAGTTGTATTTTTCAAACTATAAAATAATCTAAGCAAATCTTGTCTGCTAAATTAACAAGCGCAGCCCACAACCATATGGCATAGCCAGATCAGGGCCTAACATAAGGACAACTCAGAGTATGCTATTCTGTTCTTCTGAAATAGTCTACACCTTCATATCATGCTTCTTTAGACCTGTCTAAAATAAATAATGGATTTATTGTGATGGTGTAGGCTATATTACATGGATTTATTAGACTTTTGAAAATGTAGATGTTCAAAAGGTCTGCATCAGTGGCTTGTAGGCTATATGTGGAAGGCAGGAGATGCTGAATGTGTTTATGTTAATTAACGGTCAATTACCGTGAGACCGACAGTTATTTGCTTGACAATCACCGGCTGACGAAATTTCGTGACCGCCACAGCCCTAGCTGAGACAGCAGCACTGCTAATGTTATGCGCTAATGCTATCGCTAATGTGTGTTCCTCTGCATTATCTCTCATCTGCTCCGAGTACTTTTGTAGAGCCCACCCAGGTGTGAAGGGCCTCTTGAACATGAACATGCTTTGTGTGCTGTAACGTGCTTGTTAGAGATGAAGTGAAGCTGGGGAGTTCAATCAAGTGTTGTGTGCTATTATTTAGCTAGCATCGGGGATATCACGCTGAAGAGCTCTGAAAATAGGCTCAACTTAACGTCGGTTTGACACTTGAGGAAGGTAGCAACTCTATAGAGTAGACACAGTCCTCAACACAGACCTAGGTAACCTATAAAGAAAAACCCACTGGAGATTCACTCTGAATGTTTACACTGTATCGGAGGTGGTAAACGTTTTCAAACGACACACCACGCAAGCTGATTCTTTCGTGGATATCGCCATTTGAGATTGACACAAAACCTCGCCTGTCCTTAAAATACAGCATAAACATTCTTAGTCAACGCACAGTGTGGTTTTCCCTTCATTTACAATTGGTTGAATTCTGGCTCAAGCCTCCTTAGACATTTCTCAGTAGCAGTACTTGAGGGAAGTTTTTCCCCAGTGACAGAGGCTTAGGTAGATGTCAGGGACTTCTGGTCTATGTAGAGAGAACTTGGGCTGTCTGGACAGCCCCTGTACTCTGTGGAGCCATGCAGCTGAATGAGTTCAGCAGCCGTCTCAGACAGACTGGCTGGAACACATGGGGAAGTCATCAAGCAGAGAGAGACTGGGGAATAATCTAACCATCGGAGTGAACTAAGAAAAAATGATCCAAACACTCATCTACCACCTATACTTCTAACCCTGCGTTCATCAACCTGTCTCTCTCTCTCTCCTACCCCTCAGTCCGGTCCTGACAGAGTAGGGAGCTGAGGCCAAATGTCTGATTGCTGTCTGCCCAGGCAGCAGAGCTCCTCTCTCTCTCTCCTGAACCACGGCCATTGATCCTTCTATCAATTATTGGATCCTCTGCTCGTTTTTCCTTGAAATTGCTTAGCTATAGCACCGGTAAATTTGTCACCACTTTGGGCAGAAATCCATGTTGATTACAGGGCCTGTTGATGGGGGATGGGTCCCTGAGGCCAGGCTGTGCTGCAGGGCTTACAAAGACTCTTTCTTACTACCCTCTTCTCCAATAGCCAGCGCGAGCTTAATACATGAACCCAAATCAGGACACAAAAAGGTGCGGTGACAATGCCAAAGAGGGTGTGTAGTGTGCTCAAATATAACTGTGATGTGATTCACTCTGGCTTCCAGATTGAAGCGACAATCTTAGTAGTTGCATGATTCATGGGACTCATCTCTCTGCCATAGACCCCTCTAAAAAATCAACTGTCTTTGGAATGCCGTCACCCCCCCCCCCCCCCAAATACACAGCCTGATGGACACCTCCAAATGAACCTCCTAGAATCACCACGTCTACAAGTCAAGTCCCCAGTCTACGTTCTCATTCTCAAGTTATTTCTGCTGACCAAAAATTTGCTGCGGTACCCCGGGACATAATGAAACTATTACGAGTGTTCATTCTCACATCCTGGCATTAACTAAACTGTCATCTAACTAAATGCTTTTTTATGTTTGCAGTGGATTATTAACTGTTGCTGTAATGTAGGCATAATTTATGCATTAGATATTTGACAACTGTGAAGAATAAACCCATTTATTCTGTTGCACGCTCCCCAGTGAACTATCCCTTTCAATGATAGAATTTCGTTTTAAACCCTAGAACTCATTCAATCATCATGCCTTTTCTTCTTTTACCTAATTACTCAGTATGATGTTTTACTGATTCTACAGCAGTATCATTTTGTTTAATGCTATTTCCTGTTGTATAGAGAAACAGACTTAAGTTGCATTCTCGAGGTCATATGCAAATTCACAAGTTGCCATGTCTGCCTTTTTTTGCGTAACAAAAATGCTCACGACCTATTCGCTTTTCCTACTCTGAAAAAATGTCCAGAGAAATACGCTTAGAAAAGGTTTTTGTTTTGAACACACAAAATGTGTCTGTGTCACAGCGATACAAATATACTCTATCAACAAATCCAAGTACTCTTTGATGCATTATTAGGTAACGCTTACACAAATGAAACACTCATGATTGCCCATGCTCATTCATTCAGTACTCATTTACTTATGATTAGGTGAGTTAGATGTAGTATAAACAGCAGTTAACGCAGGAAGATAATTTTTTCTCATTTCTTGATGTATTAAAATCCTTTTAATGCATTGCTTGAATCAACTGTAAGTAAACTCTGCCTCTTATACTGTAGCACTGACTCCACAGTGTGAATTTAAATCACTAAACGACTACATTTTTGAAGCTGATGTCTGAGGACCCAGACAGGACTCATGTAGAATAGAGTGAATTTCTCCTCTCCTCCCACCCTCTCAAGTTTTATCTTTTAATGTCACGTGCACAAGTACAGTGAAATGCCTTTCTTGCTAGCTCTAAACCCACTAATGTAGTAATCAATATACTAAAAATAACAGAAGGTAGAACAAAAACTAAAAAATAGGAAATAAGAAGAACACAGGAAGTAAGTAAGCTATATACAGGGTCAGTCCCATTACTATATTTCCAATGTGCAGGGACACTGGAGTGATAGAGGTAGATATATATAGGGGTAAGGTGACTAGGCATCAGGATATATGATAAACAGAGTAGCAGCAGGGTACATGATGATTGTATGTGAGTGTGTGTGCGTGTGTGTAGAGTCAGTATAAACGTGTGTGCATGTTGTGCTTGTGAGCAAATCAAGTGTGTGTGTGTGTGTGTGTGTGTGTGTGTGTGTGTGTGTGTGTGTGTGTGTGTGTGTGTGTGTGTGTGTGTGTGTGTGTGTGTGTGTGTGTGTGTGTGTGTGTGTGTGTGTGTGTGTGTGTGTGTGCATAGAGACAGTACTAAAATCAAATAAAGGAGTCAACTCAGATAGTATGTGGAGCCATTTTGTTAGCTATTTTGCAGTCTTATGGTTTGGGGATAGAAGCTGTTCAGGTGCCTGTTGGTGTCAACGTTGTTGCACCGCTAGCGTTTTCTGTGCGGAAACAGAGAAAACAGTCTATCGCTTGGGTAGCTGGAGTTTTTAACGATTTTCCAGGCCTACCTTTCACACCACCTGATATAGAGGTCCTGGATGGCAGGGAGCTCTGTCCCAGTTATTTACTGGACTGTCCTCACCCCCGCCTGGTATAGAGGTCCTGGATGGCAGGGAGCTCGGCCCCAGTGATATACTGGGCTGTCCTCACCACCGCCTGGTATAGAGGTCCTGGATGGCAGGGAGCTCGGTCCCAGTGATTTACTGGACTGTCCGCACCATCCTCTGTAGCGGCATGCAATCGAGGGTGGTGCTGAGATCCCCATACATATCCCCAGGGGTCTCTTCACAGTCCCCAATTCCAAAACAAATGAACGACAACGCACAGTTTTATACAGAGCCATGATCGCATGGATTTCCCTTCCATCTCCAATTACTCAAGCAAACAGCAAAATGACCTTTAAAAAACAGATTAAAAACAACTCATGGAATGGCGGGACTGTGAGGAGACACAAACACACAGACATACAGACATACTCTAACACACACATTATTTTTGTTGTTGTATTGTTTTATATTATTTTTGTTGTTGTATTGTTTGTATATTGTTGTATTTTAAATTTGTGTGAATTTCCTTGTCTGTCAGCGCATCAGTTTTGTTACTTGTCATGTTTTGTGTTTTTTGTGGACTCCGGGAAGAGTAGATGTTGCTTCTGCAAAAGCTAATGGGGATCCAAATAAAGAAAGAAACACACTTCATTCTATCATGTCCACTTGACAGAGAGGACTTCCTTTAACTCAGGACCAAAGTGAAGAGAAACAATCATATCAAAGACTGACAGCAGTGTCTCTCAGATTAGATATAGTGCTGAATTGGGAGAGCATGGAAATGGCCAAATAATTCAAAAACAAATGCCTATATAATCACATTGGTGAACTAATGTTATGGTGAACTAAAGCCACGGTGAACCATTCTTTGAAACAAATTACAATTGAATAGTCAAGGAATCAAGCAACAAACAATATTTCCTCCACAAAGACATTGTGTATAAAATTCGATTGCTTTTCTTTTGTGTACGTTTTAATACCAGCTGAATCCCAAACATGGTGCACAGTTCACTCATTGAATCGTGTGTTGAGTGTTAACCAAGTGAATGACAGACAATCTCAGAACGATTAACCCCCCCCAAACTGCCATTCACTGCCAGTGCCTAACAAAGTCTCTGTATATAAGATGGAGAGTTCTAATTCTCAAGATACAATGCAGCTGTGGACAAGCATCATAACATAGAAAGGGAAGAGAGACAGAAAGAACCAAAAATCACAGCAGGCTTTTTTTCTAATCTAACCTCTGGTTGTGTGAAATCTGCCCGCTACCCACATGCTCACTTGGTTCGACAGACATAGCCCCCCACCCCCAAAAGCCCTCAGGGGCAGATAGGTCCACCCTGCCCCCCACACACTCCCCCAACATCGTGTTCAGCCACAACCACAAGTGACAAAGCTGACACGGAGAGGGCGGTCTCATTGTCTCACCTCTGTCTCACACATGGAAATGGGGAGATCTCCCGTTACTCTCTCCGTCTCACACACAGAGGGTCAGACTATCATAGGGGGGTTATCCCATTTACAGACTAATCAATCCCACATTCCAAACCACACTGACAATCTCACACACACACTGCCATTTAAGCCCGCTTTACCACACAGCTCAATGCATTGCATTTATCCTCATATAACAATCTCCACATTAACAGTGGTGTTAAAAAAAATCCTGATTTGTGCTTTGATGGGGGGGTACACCAACACCATGCAATTCACCCAGTAGCTTCCCAACTCCAGCCTCCACCCCCACTAACCCCTAAATACAACTAACCCCTGGAAATAAAAAAACAACCAAAGCTGAAGGAACACACACAGAGACTACTCACCCAATCAGCCTGTGCTGCTGCAGCTCTCTTCTCCTCACTCGCTCTCTCCTTCCCTCGCTTCCCCACTAGCGCGGACACAAAACATCTAGAGGAGCGCTTTGGTTTCATTTGTTTGGTGTTTTTTCTTCTCTTTGGGCTTCTTACTCCCCACTCTTTTGTCCTGGGCGGTGAAAAAGTACACACAAAGACTTCTTCCTCCTCGCAACCCCTGGTCCCCTCTAGCATCTAGACACTAGGACAACATCAAAGCAACTTGGGGGGAACACTTCAGGGGCCTATTGTCTCTGCGTGGATCTGTTTTTTTTGCAGCTCCCCCTTATGAGTCGCCCCGCCACTTGGTACAGTCCGAGCATTCACGCCAAGTAGCTTTCACACATGGTGGTGGGGAAGCTTGTCTCAAGCAATTGCTGACAAGCTGCAAACAAGACAGCCCCCACACACACACACACGCACACACACTCACAGACATCTACCCTTACAAACACCCCTTTCTCCCTCCGTCTCTGTCTTCTCTGCCACTCGCTCTTTATCCCCCACTATTCAGGTCGCCCCTCCTCTCCCTCTCTCTCGTTCGGCGTGTAAGCCTCCCAGTCTCTGACCTGCTCACACACACACACACACAGCAGAGGATTGCACAGGCACCATACTGCTCCCACTTTCACAGGTGAAAAATCACATTGAGAGGCGAGGGTAGGATAAAACATTGTCAATTCAGACTGAGGGAGAATCAGAGAGGCACCTACATAGAAAGAGGGCAAGT
This sequence comes from Salmo trutta, assembly GCF_901001165.1. Classification (NCBI taxonomy): domain Eukaryota; kingdom Metazoa; phylum Chordata; class Actinopteri; order Salmoniformes; family Salmonidae; genus Salmo; species Salmo trutta. The sequence goes on from NC_042995.1 coordinate 21,151,245, forward strand.
GAGAGTGAGGGAAAGAGAGAAAGTTGGGGGGTTGGGTAGGATCTGTCCTCATGCCTGGCCTGAGAACAGAGGTGTGTGTGTGTGGGGGGGGGGGGGGGGGGTGTATTAGTGGAGACTAGAGCAGGGGGAAGGTGTTGGCTTTGGAACAATGAACCATGAGCACCAAACTTAGGTAAAAGTAAAAGTCAGCTTCAACCCACAGAAACTGACCCATAAAGTGAGTGTGTGGGTCTGTGGGATTATGGTGTTTGTGATTGACAGACACAGATGGCAGCCAGACAGATTAACAAATAAATCCTGAGAAACTTTGTGTTTATCACTAAAACCCCATTATTTTGCGGTTATATGTTTTATGATTGTGACAACTGCACAGCGGTATCTTTATCATACAGGTATGTAGTCGGTTTACCCTCAGCTTTCAAATCCCCTCACTGGCCTTGACCATGTTGCATCACATGCAGCTTCATGCTGCTACCAACTTGTTTCAAGCAGACCACCATAGTCTCCATGCCAAAGAACGCCAACGTAACCTGTCTAAATGACTATTGCCCCGTAGCACTCATATCTATAGCCATGAAATGCTTTGAAAGGCTGGTTATGGCTCACATCAACACCGTCATCCCAGACACCCTGGACCGCCCCAACAGATCCACAGATGATACAATCTCTATTGCACTCCACACTGCCCTGACCCACATGGACAAAAGGAACACCTACGTCAGAATGCTGTTCATTGACTACAGCTCAGCATTCAACACCATAGTCCCCTCTAAGCTCATCACCAAGCTCAGAACCCTGGATCCTGGACTTCCTGGCGGGCCACACCTAGGCGGTGAGGGTAGGCAACAACAAATTCACTGCGCTGACAAAAGGGGTTAGGACTGGCTTGACTGGCTGCATCACCGCTTCGTACGGCAAGGGCAAGGCACCCGACCGCAAGGTGCTACGGAGGTTGGTAAGTGTAACCGATGTGAAATGGCTAGTTAGTTAGCGGTGGTGCGCGCTAATAGCGTTTCAATCGGTGACGTCACTCTCTCTGAGACTTGAAGTAGGGTTTCCCCTTGCGTTGCAAGGGCCGCGGCTTTTGTGGCGCGATGGGTAACGATGCTTCGTGGGGTGTCAGTTGTTGATGTGTGCAAGGGTCCCTGGTTCGAGCCCGGGTTGGGGCGAAGAGAGGGACGGAACCTACACTGTTACATTGGTGCCGTGACCCGGATCATTGGTTGCTGCGGAAAAGGAGGAGGTCAAAGGGGGGGTGAGTGTAACCGATGTGAAATGGCTAGTTAGTTAGCGGTGGTGCGCGCTAATAGCGTTTCAATCGGTGACGTCACTCTCTCTGAGACTTGAAGTAGGGTTTCCCCTTGCGTTGCAAGGGCCGCGGCTTTTGTGGCGCGATGGGTAACGATGCTTCGTGGGGTGTCAGTTGTTGATGTGTGCAAGGGTCCCTGGTTCGAGCCCGGGTTGGGGCGAAGAGAGGGACGGAACCTACACTGTTACATAAGTACGGCCGAGTACACCACCGGTGGCCGAGCTCCCTGACATCCAGGACCTCTATACCAGGCGGTGTCAAAGGAAGGCCCAAAAAATTGTCAAAGACTCCAGCCACCCAAATCATAGACTGTTCTCTCTGCTACCGCACAGCAAGCGGTATCAGTGCACCAAGTCTGGAACCAACAGGACCCTGAACAGCTTTACCCCCAAGCCATGACCGCTAAACAAGACTGTTAAATAGCTGATCAAATGGCTACCTGGACGGATCATTTTATGCACTAACTCTCTTGCACTAACTCTATGCACACACACAGGACTCTTCCCGCACACTCACACATACTTACACTGACACCCCAACACCCACATACACAGACAGACACACACACACACACACACACACACACACACACACACACACACACACACACACACACACACACGCACGCTACATACAGTAACATGTGCACACGTGCGTACTGACGCCACACATAAACATTCACACACTTTCACACTCACCACATACGCTGCTGCTTCTGTCTATTATCACTTTTTTGGCCTAGTCACTTTACCCCTACCTATATGTACATAGCTACCTCAATCACCTCGTACCCCTGCACATCTACTCAGTACTATTTATAGTTATTCACTGTGTATTCATTTCTCATGTCACTATTTCATCACTCCTTTCTGAAGGAGCGTTTTGACTAAAACCTCAACATCAGAAGAGGAAAGGGAAACTGTATGCTGTCACTAACAGGCCTACATCTATGAACAAATAACAGTAAATGGTATTGACAATGTCTGAGTGATGTATTTGGTGCTAGATATCTCCAATACAGAATCTGAATGAGTAGCTGGGTAAGCAAAGGGTTAAATATACCAGCAACTGACCCAAAATGGGGAGGGAGGTGGGGGCGGGGCAAGGGGACAGGATCCCATTGAGAATTGGTGGTATTGCAATGCCTGAGATTGGGTTGAACCAATGTGAGCTGTATTGCGGGGGTGCTCCTCCCTCAAGCCTCTCTGCTGCTTCTTCCTCTCCTCATTCCCTGTAACCGAGAACTGCACAAAAACCTACAATTATAATGTGTATGTTGAGGTATCGTTTTAACAAACCACCAACTCTGTTTTTATAACACCTGTGTGAATGCTGGGGAAATATTGTGTCCCTCTATGAAGGAGAGGGGAGGGGTAGGGTCAATAAAGAAAAGGGTAGAAGATCACTGTCACATTGAACGTTTGTTATTTTCAAGAAACATGTACTGTATGTGACTCAGTGTTTTGTGTAGCATAAAAATATGTAATGTTGTGCTACTGTTACTAGAACATTACTCAGTGACCTGCTAATTGAACGCGCGTGAGAGAATCTCATATGTATTCAATGCACATTAGTTTGAGGTGGGAGGAGTTTTTCACCAAGGATTACACATTAATGGTCTGTACAGAGTAGTAGGACTACCCTTTGGTTTCATTACTACTCCTGTGTTAATCGTACCTGCTACTAGTAGGACTGGGATTTGTCTCACTGTATGTTTTTTCCCTTTGGTGAGGGCTGGAAACTGATGTAACATGAGATAGCTCAAACATATCCCTTACTCACAGTCAATGGCATCAAGCATATGGAGATTAAATTCAATATATTTGAATTCATTATGTATAAAAAATAAAACAAATTGTTGTTATATTTTGTCCTACAATTGATCAAAATTATATGGCATATAGTCTGAGATACAACTGGTATAACCCAGTAGAGTAGAAAGAAATGTGTTGGTGTGTGGGCCTGCATATGTTTTGAGGGAGGAGGGGGACAGCTAACTTCCTGCAAGTCTACACATTTTGCCATGGGGCAAAGAAAATCATGTGCAGTTTTATAGGTAATCTCCTGCTATTCTACACATTTTGCCATGAGACTGAGAGAAAATGTTGCCGTTTTAAAGCGAATTTCCCGCAATTCTATACATTTTGCCATGGGGCAGAGAGGAAAATGTGCAGTTTTATAGCTAAACTCATGCTATTCTACACATGTTGCCATGAGGCTGGGAGAAAATATAGCATTTTTAAAGCTAATTTCCCACAATTCTATACATTTTGCCATGGGGCAGAGAGGAAAATGTGCAATTTTATAGCTAATCTCATGCTATTCTACACATGTTGCCACGAGGCTGAGAGAAAATATTGCATTTTTAAAGGTAATTAAAGCTACAATATAGGTGTGTTGACTGTGATAAAGGCACTGGATTATGAGCTGTCTTGTTTGCTAAATGAACAAATAAAGTAGGCATTGGCATAGTACATATAGCCAAAGAAACACATACTCCTCAATGTGGTCATATTTGTGGCTTATTGTGGTGTGGCTATCAGTTAGTTATTTTTGGCCACCCATCCCATGAGAGTGAATGTCATTCCAGTTCACTGCTTGCTATGAATTCTATCTGATGATGTTTGCATGTTTAGGTGAAAGACAAATAATGCTCCGTTTGGAACACTGACAAGTACAGAGCAAAATAAAAAATGTTTTTTTTTAAATTCCTCGGGGGCTACGCGGCTGGGATGATGCCTCTGCTCATAATAGGAAAAATAATATCGCAAGCACACTGGCAACACAAACGATCACAATTCAGTAACTTGAGTGTAATAAAAACTTTATTATGTTCTTGACTTTGCTCTGATTGTTTTATTTTGACGCTGGAAGAGATGGCTGCCATGTTACGGACTCCTAACCAATTGTGCTATTGTGTGTGTTTTTTCGCATTATTTGTAACTTATTTTGTACATAATGTTTCTGCCACTGTCTCTTATGACTGAAAAGAGCTTCTGGATATCAGGACAGCGATTACTCACCTCTTTAACGAGTCGGATGAGAAGGATTTACTTCAGAAACTGGACACGGCCCAAATCACCGTCATTCGCATGAAGAAAAGACGGCGATATCGGGGACATAGGTCGGGGTGCCTTGTAAGGATCCGACGGCGAGTGGGTAATCCGCCTCTACCATCAGTCCTTTTAGCCAACGTGCAATTGTTGGATAATAAACTGGATGAGCTCCGATCAAGACTATCCTATCAACGGCACATTCAAAACTGTATATGTAAAATGTAAAATGTAATATCTTATGTTTCACCGAGTCGTGGCTGAACGAAGACATAATAACATACAGCTGGCTCGGTTTTCGGTGCATCGGCAAGATAGAACGGCTGCCTCCGGCAAGACAAGGGGTAGAGGTCTGTGTCTATTTGTAAATAACAGCTTGTGTGGGAAATCTAATATTAAGGAAGTCTCAAGATTTTGCTCACCTGAGGTAGAGTATCTCATGAAAAGCTGTAGACCACACCATTTACCAAGAGAGTTTTCATCTATATTTTTCGTAGCTGTCTATTTACTACCACAAACCGATGCTGGCACTAAGACCTCACTCAACGAGCTGTATAAGGCCATAAGCAAACAAGAAAATGTACATCCAGAGGCGGCACTCCTAGTGGCTGGGGACTTTAATGCCGGGAAACTTAGATCCCTTTTACCTCATTTCTACCAGCATGTTAAATGTGCAACCAGAGGGGAAAAAAACTCCACACACAGAGAAGTGTACAAAGCTCTCCCTTGCCCTCCATTTGGCAAATCTGACCATAACTCTATCTTCCTGATTCCTGCTTACAAGCAAAAACTAAAGCAGGAAGTACCAGTGTTGCACCAGATGTTATTTAGGGGCTGCATAGCAAAGGGGGTGAATACATATGCACGCACCACTTTTCAGTTTTTTATTTTTTTGAATTTTTTTCATTTCACTTCACCAATTTGGACTATTGTGTGTATGTCCATTACATGAAATCCAAATAAAAATCCACTTAAAACCTCTTACATCTAGACCTTCCGCTAGCGGAACACCTGCTCCAATATCCAATGATGGGCGTGGCGCGAAATACAAACTCCTCTAAAATCCGAAAACTTACATTTTTCACCAATATGACTATTTTACACCATTTTAAAGACAAGACTCTCCTTTATCTAACCACACTGTCCGATTTCAAAAAGGCTTTACAGCGAAAGCAAAACATTAGATTATGTCAGCAGAGTACCCAGCCAGAAATAATCAGACACCCATTTTTCAAGCTAGCATATAATGTCACCAAAAACAAAACCACAGCTAAATGCAGCACTAACCTTTGATGATCTTCATCAGATGACAACCCTAGGACATTATGTTATACAATGCATGCATGTTTTGTTCAATCAAGTTCATATTTATATCAAAAACCAGCTTTTTTACATTAGCATGTGACGTTCAGAACTAGCATACCCCCCGCAAACCTCCGGTGAATTTACTAAATTACTCACGATAAACGTTCACAAAAAACATAACAATTATTTTAAGAATTATAGATACAGAACTCCTCTATGCACTCGATATGTCCGATTTTAAAATAGCTTTTCGGTGAAAGCACATTTTGCAATATTCTCAGTAGATAGCCCGGCATCACAGGGCTAGCTATTTAGACACCCAGCAAGTTTAGCCTTCACCAAACTCCGATTTACTATTAGAAAAGTTTGGTTACCTTTGGTGTTCTTCGTCAGAATGCACTCCCAGGACTTCTACTTCAATAACAAATGTTGGTTTGGTCCCAAATAATCCATTGTTATATCCAAACAGCGCCGTTTTGTTCGTGCGTTCAAGACACTATCCGAATGGTAAAGAAGGGTTACGAGCACGACGCATTTCGTGACAAAACATTTCTAAATATTCCATTACCGTACTTCGAAGCATGTCAACCGCTGTTTAAAATCAATGCTAATTTTCTCGTAAAAAAAGCGATAATATTCCGACCGGGAGTCGTTGTATCCGTTCAAAGACGATAGAATAAAAACATGGGGTCGTCTCGTGCACGAGCATGAGTCCCATTGTCCGCTGATAGACCACTTAGCAAATGCGCTAAAGCTTTTCAGCCAGGGCTTGGAATTACGTCATTCAGCTTTTTTCCGCCTTCTGAGAGCCCATGGGAGCCGTAGGAAGTGTCACGTAACAGCAGAGATCCCCTGTATTGGATAGAGATAATCAAGGAGGGCAAAAAATGGTCAGAGAGGGCGCTTCCTGTTTGGAATTTTCTCAGGTTTTGGCCTGCCAAATGAGTTCTGTTATACTCACAGACACCATTCAAGTGTTTTCTATCCAAAGCTAATAATTATATGCATATTCTAGTTTCTGGGCAGGAGTAATAATCAGATTAAATCGGGTACGTTTTTTATCCGGCCGTGAAAATACTGCCCCCTATCCATAACAGGTTAAATGACAGGTTGTAATGCAACAAAATAGAAAAAACGCCAAGTGGGGTGAATACTTCTGCATGGCACTGTACCTTGGTGTTCTTGGGCACTGGGACTATAGTGGAAACATGTTGGTATTACAGACTTGGTCAGGGACAGGTTGAAAATGTCAGTGAAGACACTTGCCAGTTGATCAGCTCATGCTCAGAGTACACATCCTGGTGATCCGTCTGGCCCTGCGGCCTTGTGAATATTGACCTGTTTAAAGGTCTTACTCACATTGGCTACAGAGAGCGTGATCACACAGTCATCTGGAACAGCTGATGCTCTCATGCATGCTTCAGTGTTGCTTGCCTCGAAGCGAGCATAGAAGTAATTTAGCTCGTCTGGTAGGCTCGTGTCACTGGATAGTTTGTGTCTGTGCTTCCCTTTGCAGTCCGTAATAGTTTGCATGCCCTGCCACATCCGACGAGCATCGGTGTAGTACGATTCAATCTTAGTCCTGTATTGACGCTTTGCCTGTTTGATGGTTCGTCGGAGGACATAGCGGGATTTCTTATAAGCGTCTGGGTTAGAGTCCTGCTCCTTGAAAGCGGCAGCTCTACCCTTTAGCTCAGTGCGATGTTGCCTGTAATCCATGGGTTCTGGTTGGGGTGTGTATGTACGGTCACTGTGGGGAGGACGTCATCGATGCATTTATTGATAAAGCCAGTGACTGATGTGGTGTACTCCTCAATGCCATCGAAAGAATCCCGGAACATATTTCAGTCTGTGCTAGCAATGCAATCCTGTAGCTTAGCATCTGCGTCATCTGACCACTTCCGTATTGAACGACTCACCAATTACCTTCAGAAGTCACATAATTAATTCAATAAAGTCCACCTGTGTGCAATCTAAGTGTCACATAATCTGTCACATGATCTCAGTATATATACACCTGTTCTGAAAGGCCCCAGAGTCTGCAACACCACTAAGCAAGGGGCACCATGAAGACCAAGGAGCTGTCACGATCGTCAAAAGGAGTAGACCAAGGTGCAGCGTGGTAAGTGTTCATCCTTGTATTTATTTTAAATCAGAACACTAAACACAAAAGAAGAAACAATGATAACGACCGTCACGTCTTGCAGGCTTAACAAGCAGTACAAAAATAAGATCCCACAACTACAGGTGGGGAATGGATGCCTAAGTATGATTCCTAATCAGAGACAACGATAGACAACTGCCTCTGATTAGGAACCATACTCGGCTCAACACAAAGAAATAGACACCATAGAATGCCCACCCCACACCCTGACCTAACCACCTTTGAGAAACAAACCGTCTTTCTCAGGTCAGGGCGTGACAGTACCCCCCCAAAAGGTGCAGACTCCCGGCCGCAAACCTGAACCTATAGGGGAGGGTCCAGGTGGGCATCTATACTTGGCGGCGGCTCTGGTTCGGGGCGTAGCCCCCACACCGCCCATTGATCCCCCCGCTTCTGTGTCGCCGGAGGAACCAGACCGTGGATCATCGCCGGAGGCTCGAACTGCCGACCGCCGCTGAAGACTCTGGGCTGCAGGCCGCCGCTGAAGACTCTGGGCTGCAGACCACCGCTGAAGACTCTGGGCTGCAGACCGCCGCTGAAGACTCTGGGCTGCAGACCGCCGCTGAAGACCGTCGCTGAAGACTCGGGGCTGCGGACCGTCGCTGAAGACTCGGGGCTGCAGACCGTCGCTGGAGACTCCGGGCTGCGGACCGTCGCTGAAGACTCCGGACTGGGGAGCGTGGCTGGAGGCTCCGGACTGGGGAGCGTCGCTGGAGGCTCCGGACTGAGGAGCGTCGCTGGAGGCTCCGGACTGGGGAGCGTCGCTGGAGGCTCCAGACTGGAGAGCGTCGCTGGAGGCTCCGGACTGGAAAGCATCGCTGGAGGCTCCGGACTGGAGAGCGTCTCTGTAGGTTCCGGACTGGGGACCGTCGCTGCAGGCTCTGTGCCATGGATCATCACTACAGGTTCCGTGCCATGGATCATCACTGGAGGCTTTGTGCCATGGATCATCACTGGAGGCTCCGGGCCATGGATTATCACTGGAGGCTTCGTGCCATGGATCATCCCTACAGGCTCCGGGCCATGGATCATCACTGGAGGCTTCTTGCCATGGATTATCACTACAGGCTCCGGGCCATGGATCATCACTGGAGGCTTCGTGCCATGGATTATCACTGGAGGCTTCGGACCATTGATCATCACTGGAGGCTTCCTACGTGGAGCTGGGACCGGTCTCACCGGACTGGGGAGACGCACAGGAGACTGGGTGCGCAGAGCAGGCACAGGGGGTACTGGGCCGTGGAGGCACACTGGAGGTCTGGAGCTTAGGGCTGGCACACCCCGTCCTGGCTGGATGGTTATTTTAGCCCAGCAAGGGCGGAGCGCTGGTACAGGATGAACTGGGCTGTGCTGGTGAACGGGGGGTACCGTGCGTAGAGCAGGCGCAGGATAACCTGGGCCGAAGAGACGCACTGGAGACCAGATACGCTGAGCCGGCGCACTTCTTCCTGGCTGAGGGCCAACTCTAGCACGGCAACGGTGAGGAGCTTGCACCGAGCGCACCGGGCTGTGACTGCGCACTGGCGACACAGTGCGCATCACCGAATAACACTGTGCTGGCTCGGTCACTCGCTCCCCACGGTAAGCACCGGGAGTTGGCTCAGGTCTCAACCCCGACTTCGCCAATCTCCCCGTGTGCCCCCCCAAAAAAATGTTTTGCCGCTGCCTCTCGGGGTTCCGCCGTTTCCTTGATTGTTCCTCCCAGTATCGCCGTTCCGCTTTCGCCGCCTCTATCTCCTCCTGCGGGCGGCGATACTCCCCAGGCCTTGTCCAGGGTCCTGCCCCATCCAGGATTTCCTCCCAGGTCCAGTCATCCGGCCCACGCTGCTTGGTCCTTTGGTGGTGGGATCTTCTGTCAAGATAGTCAAAAGGAGTAGACCAAGGTGCAGTGTGGTAAGTGTTCATCATATTTTAAATCAGAACACTAAACACAAAATAAGAAACAATAATAACGACCGTCACGTCTTGCAGGCTTAACAAGCAGTACAAAAATAAGATCCCACAACTACAGGTGGGGAAAGGCTGCCTAAGTATGATTCCTAATCAGAGACAACGATAGACAGCTGCCTCTGATTAGGAACCATACTCGGCTCAACACAAAGAAATAGATACCATAGAATGCTCACCCCACACCCTGACCTAACCACCTTTGAGAAACAAACCGTCTCTCTCAGGTCAGGGCGTGACAGAAGCTCTCCAAACAGGTCAGGGACAAAGTTGTGGAGAAGCACAGATCAGGCAGCTTCCAAGATTGCGTAGCAGTCAGACGTATTTGTCCTCGTCTTGTCGTGTCCCATGTATATATATTTTTCTTTGCATATCTTTTTTATATTTTTGTATATAGACTTTTTCTACTGTATTATTGACTGTATGTTTGTTTATTCCATGTGTAACTCCGTGTTGTTGTATGTGTCGAACGGTTTTGCTTTATCTTGGCCAGGTCACAGTTGTAAATGAGAATTTGTTCTCAACTAGCCTACCTGGTTAAATAAAGGTGAAATAATATTCTTTTAAATTAAATGTAAAAAAGGGTTAGGTTATTAAAAAATATCAGAAACTTTGAACATCCCACAGAGGACCACTAAATCCATTATAAAAAAATGGAAAGAATATGGCACCACAACAAACCTGCCAAGAGAGGGCTGCCCACCAAAACTCACGGACCAGACAAGGAGAGCATTAATCAGTGAGGCAACAAAGAGACCAAAGATAACCCTGAAGGAGCTGCAAAGCTCCACAGCGGAGATTGGAGTATCTGTCCAAATGACAACTTTAATCCGTACACTCCACAGAGCTGGGCTTTATGGAAGAGTGGCCAGAAAAAAGACATTGCATGAAGAAAAAAATAAGCAAACACGTTTGGTGTTTGCCAAAGGGCATGTGGGAGACTCCCCAAACATATGGAAGAAGGTACTCTGGTCAGATGAGACTAAAATTTAGCTTTTTGGCCACCAAGGAAAACGCTATGTCTGGCGCAAACCAACACCTCTCATCACCCCGAGAACACCAACCCCACAGTGAAACATGGTGGTGGCAGCATCATGCTGTGGGGATGTTTTTCATTGGCAGGGACTGGGAAACTGGTCAGAATTGAAAGGATGATAGATGGTGCTAAATACAGGGATATTCTTAAGGGAAACCTGTTTCAGTCTTCCAGGGATTTGAGACTGGGATGGAGGTTCACCTTCCAGCAGGACAATGACCCTAAGCATACTGCTAAAGCAAAACTCGAGTGGTTTAATGGGAAACATTTAAATGTCTTGGAATGGCCTAGTCAAAGCCCAGACCTCAATCCAATTGAGAATCTGTGGTATGACTTAAAGATTGCTGTACACCAGCAGGAACCAATCCAACTTGAAGGAGCTGGAGCAGTTTTGCCTTCAAGAATGGGCATAAATCCCAGTGGCTAGATGTGCCAAGCTTACAGAGACATGTCCCAAGAGATTAGCAGCTGTAATTGCTGCAAAAGGTGGTTCTACAAGGTATTGACTTTGGGGGGGGGGGTGAATAGTTATGCACGCTCAAATTTTCAGTTTTTTTTGTCTTATTTCTTGTTTGTTTCACCAAAAAATATATTTTGCATCTTCAAAGTGGTAGGCATGTTGTGTAAATGAAATGATACAAACCCCCAAAAAAGGTATTTTACTTCCAGGTTGTAAGGCAACAAAATAGGAAACATGCCAAGAAGGGTGAATACTTTCACAGGGCAATGTAACCTGCCTAAATGACTACCGACCCGTAGCACTCACATCTGTAGCCATGAAGTGCTTTGAAAGGTTGGTCATGGCTCTCATCAATACCATTATCCCAGAAACCCTAGACCCACTCCAATTTGCATACTGCCCCAACAGATCCTCAGATGATGCAATCTCTTGTCATGCCCTGACCTTAAGAAATCCTTTTATGTCTCTATTTTGGTTGGTCAGGGCGTGAGTTGGGGTGGGCATTCTATGTCCTTTTTTCTATGCTTTGTGTTTCTTTGTTTTGGCCTGGTGTGGCTCTCAATCAGGGACAGCTGTACTTCGTTGTCGCTGATTGGGAGTCATACTTAGGCAGCCTGTTTTCCTTTGGGGTTTGTGGGTAGATAATTTCTGTTTAGTGTTTTGCACCTGACGGGACTGTTTGGTTGTTCTTTTGTTTTGCTTGTCGGATTTAGTGTTCAGTTTTATCATTAAAAATGATGAACACTTACCACGCTGCATTTTGGTCTGATTTCTCTTCCCCTTCATCTGAGGACGACGAAGACCATTACAGATCTACCCACCATAAGAGGACCAAGCAGCGTAGTAACAAGGAGCAGAGGGTTCAGGATTCGTGGACTTGGGAGGAAATTCTGGACAGAAAGGGACCCTGGAGACAAGCTGGGGAATATCGCCGCCCGAAAGAAGAACTGGAGGGAGCTAAAGCTGATAGGCGGCGATATGAGGCAAGGCAGCGCAGCAGGCATGAGAGGCAGCCCCAAAACATTTTTGGGGGGGCACACGAGAAGTTGGCCTGAGTCAGGAAGGAATACTGAGCCAACTTCCCATGCTTACAGGAGGCATCGTAGTACTGGTCAGGCACCGTGTTATGCGGTAGAGCGCACGGTGTCCCCAGTACGCGTTGAGAGCCTGGTACGCTACATTCCAGCTCCTAACATCTGCCGGGCGAGAGTGGGCATCGAGCCAGGACGGGTTGTGCAGGCCGTGTGCTCCAGACCTCCAGTGCGTCTCCAGGACCCAGTCTATCCTGTGCCTGCTCCCAGAGCCAGGCCTCCTGCATGTCTCCCCAGCCTGGTGAGTCCTGTGCCTATGCCCAGAACCAGGCCTCCTGCATGTCTCCCCAGCCTGGTGAGTCCTGTGCCTGCTCCCAGATCCAGGCCTCCTGCATGTCTCCCCAGTCTGGTGAGTCCTGTGCCTGCACCCAGAGCCAGGCCTCATGCATGTCTCCCCAACCTAGTGCGTCCTGTGCCTGCTCCCAGAGCCAGGCCTCCTGCATGTCTCCCCAGCCTGGTGAATCCTGTGCCTGCGCCAGAGCCGCCTGCCAGTCCGGAGCCGCCAGAGCCGCCCGCCAGTCCGGAGCCGCCAGAGCCACCCGCCAGTCCAGAGCCGCCAGAGCCGCCCGCCTGTCCGGAACCGCCAGAGCCGCCTGCCTGTCCGGAGCCGCCAGAGCCGCCCGCCTATCCGGAGCCGCCAGAGCCGCCCGCCTGTCCGGAGCCGCCAGAGTCGCCCGCCTGTTCGGAGCCGCCAGAGTCGCCCGCCTTTCCGGAGCCGCCAGAATCGCCCGCCTGTCCGGAGCCGCCAGAGTTCCCCGCCTGTCCGGAGCCGCCAGAGTCGCCAGCCTTTCCGGAGCCGCCAGAGTCGCCCGCCTGTCCGGAGCCGCCAGAGTCGCCCGCCTGTCCGCAGCCGCCAGAGTTGCAGCCAGAGTCGCCCGCCAGCCGGGCGCAGCCAGAGTCGCCCGCCAGTCCGGGGCCCACTGCGAGGGTCCCCAGTCCGTGGTCGGCGGCGAGAGATCACTCTCTAGGGGAGCCATTAAAGTGGGGTGAGCCAGCGGTGGAGCGGGGTCTGCGTCCTGCTCCTGAGCCGCCACCACGGGTAGATGCCCACCCGGACCCTCCTCCATAGGTTTAGGTTTTGCGGCCGGAGTCTGCACCTTTGGGGGTGGTATTGTCACGCCCTGACCTTAAGAAATCCTTTTATGTCTCTATTTTGGTTGGTCAGGGCGTGAGTTGGGGTGGGCATTCTATGTCCTTTTTTCTATGCTTTGTGTTTCTTTGTTTTGGCCTGGTGTGGCTCTCAATCAGGGACAGCTGTACTTCGTTGTCGCTGATTGGGAGTCATACTTAGGCAGCCTGTTTTCCTTTGGGGTTTGTGGGTAGATAATTTCTGTTTAGTGTTTTGCACCTGACGGGACTGTTTGGTTGTTCTTTTGTTTTGCTTGTCGGATTTAGTGTTCAGTTTTATCATTAAAAATGATGAACACTTACCACGCTGCATTTTGGTCTGATTTCTCTTCCCCTTCATCTGAGGACGACGAAGACCATTACAGATCTACCCACCATAAGAGGACCAAGCAGCGTAGTAACAAGGAGCAGAGGGTTCAGGATTCGTGGACTTGGGAGGAAATTCTGGACAGAAAGGGTCCCTGGAGACAAGCTGGGGAATATCGCCGCCCGAAAGAAGAACTGGAGGGAGCTAAAGCTGAGAGGCGGCGATATGAGGCAAGGCAGCGCAGCAGGCATGAGAGGCAGCCCCAAAACATTTTTGGGGGGGCACACGAGAAGTTGGCCTGAGTCAGGAAAGAATACTGAGCCAACTTCCCGTGCTTACAGGAGGCATCGTAGTACTGGTCAGGCACCGTGTTATGCGGTAGAGCGCACGGTGTCCCCAGTACGCGTTGAGAGCCCGGTACGCTACATTCCAGCTCCTAACATCTGCCGGGCGAGAGTGGGCATCGAGCCAGGACGGGTTGTGCAGGCCGTGCGCTCCAGACCTCCAGTGCGTCTCCAGGACCCAGTCTATCCTGTGCCTGCTCCCAGAGCCAGGCCTCCTGCATGTCTCCCCAGCCTGGTGAGTCCTGTGCCTACGCCCAGAACCAGGCCTCCTGCATGTCTCCCCAGCCTGGTGAGTCCTGTGCCTGCTCCCAGATCCAGGCCTCCTGCATGTCTCCCCAGTCTGGTGAGTCCTGTGCCTGCACCCAGAGCCAGGCCTCATGCATGTCTCCCCAACCTAGTGCGTCCTGTGCCTGCTCCCAGAGCCAGGCCTCCTGCATGTCTCCCCAGCCTGGTGAATCCTGTGCCTGCGCCAGAGCCGCCTGCCAGTCCGGAGCCGCCAGAGCCGCCCGCCAGTCCGGAGCCGCCAGAGCCACCCGCCAGTCCAGAGCCGCCAGAGCCGCCCGCCTGTCCGGAACCACCAGAGCCGCCCGCCTGTCCGGAGCCGCCAGAGCCGCCCGCCTGTCCGGAGCCGCCAGAGCCGCCCGTCTGTCCGGAGCCGCCAGAGTCGCCCGCCTGTCCGGAGCCGCCAGAGTTGCAGCCAGAGTCGCCCGCCAGCCGGGCGCAGCCAGAGTCGCCCGCCAGTCCGGGGCCCACTGCGAGGGTCCCCAGTCCGTGGTCGGCGGCGAGAGATCACTCTCTAGGGGAGCCATTAAAGTGGGGTGAGCCAGCGGTGGAGCGGGGTCTGCGTCTTGCTCCTGAGCCGCCACCATGGGTAGATGCCCACCCGGACCCTCCTCCATAGGTTTAGGTTTTGCGGCCGGAGTCCGCACCTTTGGGGGGGGGTATTGTCACGCCCTGACCTTAAGAAATCCTTTTATGTCTCTATTTTGGTTGGTCAGGGCGTGAGTTGGGGTGGGCATTCTATGTCCTTTTTTCTATGCTTTGTGTTTCTTTGTTTTGGCCTGGTGTGGCTCTCAATCAGGGACAGCTGTACTTCGTTGTCGCTGATTGGGAGTCATACTTAGGCAGCCTGTTTTCCTTTGGGGTTTGTGGGTAGATCATTTCTGTTTAGTGTTTTGCACCTGACGGGACTGTTCGGTTGTTCTTTTGTTTTGCTTGTCGGATTTAGTGTTCAGTTTTATCATTAAAAATGATGAACACTTACCACGCTGCATTTTGGTCTGATTTCTCTTCCCCTTCATCTGAGGACGACGAAGACCGTTACATCTCTATTGTACTGCACACTGCCCTTTCCCACCTGGACAAAAGGAACACCTATGTGAGAATGCTATTCAGTGACTACAGCTCAGCATTCAACACTGTAGTGCCCTCAAAGCTCATCACTAAGCTAAGGACCCTTGGGACTAAACACCTACGTCTGCAACTGGATCTTGGACTTCCTGACAGGCTGCCAAAAAGTTGTAAGGGTAAGCAACAACGCATCTGCCACATTGATCCTCAACACGGGGGCCCCTCAGGGATGGATGCTCAGTCCCCTCCTGTACTCCCTGTTCACCCATGACTGCATGGCCAAGCACGACTCCAACACCATCATTAAGTTTGCTGACGACACAATGATGAGACAGTCTATAGGGAGGAGGTCAGAGACCTGGCAGTGTGGTGCCAGGATGCTACATCTCCCTCAACGTGATCAAGACAAAGGAAATTATTGTGGACTACAGGAAAAGGAGGACGGAGCATGCCCCCATTCTCATCGACGGGGCTGTAGTGGAGCAAGTTGAGAGCTTCAAGTTCGTTGGTGTCCACATCACCAACGAACTATCATAGTCCAAACACACCAAGACAGTTGTGAAGAGGGCACGACAACGGAGACTGAAAAGATTTGGCATGGACCCTCAGATCCTCAAAAAGTTCTACAGCTGCACCATCGAGAGCATCCTGACTGGTTGCATCACCACCTGATATGGCAACTGCTCGGCCTCTGACCGCAAGGCACTACAGAGGGTAGTGCATACGGCCTAGTACATCACTGGGGCCAAGCTTCCTGCCATCCAGGACCTCTATACCAGGCAGTGTCAGAGGAAGGCCCTAAAAATTGTCAAAAACTCCAGCCACCCTAGCCATAGACTGTTCTCTCTGCGAAGGCTTCTTAACAGCTTCTACCCCCAAGCCATAAGACTCCTGAACAGCTAATCAAATGGCTACCCTGACTATTTGCATTGTCCCCCCATTTTTACACTGCTGCTACGCTCTGTTTACTATCCATGCATAGTCACTTTTCCACTACCTACATGTACATATTACCTCAATTACCTCGACTAACCTGTGCCCCCACACATTGACTCTGTACCGGTACCCCCAGGATATAGCCTCGCTACTGTTAATTTATTGTTGCTCTTTAGTTATTTGTTATTTTTACATTTTATTTAAAATATACTGCTCAAAAAAATAAAGGGAACACTTAAACAACACATCCTAGATCTGAATGAAAGAAATAATCTTATTAAATACTTTTTTCTTTACATAGTTGAATGTGCTGACAACAAAATCACACAAAAATAATCAATGGAAATCCAATTTATCAACCCATGGAGGTCTGGATTTGGAGTCACACTCAAAATTACAGTGGAAAACCACACTACAGGCTGATCCAACTTTGATGTAATGTCCTTAAAACAAGTCAAAATGAGGCTCAGTAGTGTGTGTGGCCTCCACGTGCCTGTATGACCTCCCTACAACGCCTGGGCATGCTCCTGATGAGATGGTGGATGGTCTCCTGGGGGATCTCCTCCCAGACCTGGACTAAAGCATCCGCCGACTCCTGGACAGTCTGTGGTGCAACGTGGCGTTGGTGGATGGAGCGAGACATGATGTCCCAGATGTGCTTAATTGGATTCAGGTCTGGGGAACGGGTGGGCCAGTCCATAGCATCAATGCCTTCCTCTTGCAGGAACTGCTGACACACTCCAGCCACATGAGGTCTAGCATTGTCTTGCATTAGGAGGAACCCAGGGCCAACCGCACCAGCATATGGTCTCACAAGGGGTCTGAGGATCTCATCTCGGTACCTAATGGCAGTCAGGCTACCTCTGGCGAGCACATGGAGGGCTGTGCGGCCCCCCAAAGAAATGCCACCCCATACCATGACTGACCCACCGCCAAACCGGTCATGCTGGAGGATGTTGCAGGCAGCAGAACGTTCTCCACGGCGTCTCCAGACTCTGTCACGTCTGTCACGTGCTCAGTGTGAACCTGCTTTCATCTGTGAAGAGCACAGGGCGCCAGTGGCGAATTTGCCAATCTTGGTGTTCTCTGGCAAATGCCAAACGTCCTGCACGGTGTTGGGCTGTAAGCACAACATACCACCCTCATGGAGTCTGTTTCTGACCGTTTGAGCAGACACATGCACATTTGTGGCCTGCTGGAGGTCATTTTGCAGGGCTCTGGCAGTGCTTCTCCTGCTCCTCCTTGCACAAAGGCGGAGGTAGCGGTCCTGCTGGTGGGTTGTTGCCCTCCTACGGCCTCCTCCACGTCTTCTGATGTACTGGCCTGTCTCCTGGTAGCGCCTCCATGCTCTGGACACTACGCTGACAGACACAGCAAACCTTCTTGCCACAGCTCGCATTGATGTGCCATCCTGGATGAGCTGCACTACCTGAGCCACTTGTGTGGGTTGTAGACTCCGTCTCATGCTACCACTAGAGTGAAAGCACTGCCAGCATTCAAAAGTGACCAAAACATCAGCCAGGAAGCATAGGAACTGAGAAGTGGTCTGTGGTCCCCACCTGCAGAACCACTCCTTTATTGGGGGTGCCTTGCTAATTGCCTATAATTTCCACCTGTTGTCTATTCCATTTGCACAACAGCATGTGAAATTTATTGTCAATGAGTGTTGCTTCCTAAGTGGACAGTTTGATTTCACAAAAGTGTGATTGACTTGGAGTTACATTGTGTTGTTTAAGTGTTCCCTTTATTTTTTTGAGCAGTGTTATATATATTTTTTTACATCAGTTTATTTTAGTAAATACTTTTTAACACTTACTTTTCTAAAACTGTATGTTGGTTAAGGGCTTGTAAGTAAGCATTTCACTGTTATATTCGATGCATGTGACAAATAACATTTGATGAATGATCTTGAACTCATGATCTATCATGTTACCTTTATATCCAAGGTATCTCGAAGGCGCACGTTTATTATTGACCTGGGTCACATTCATTAGGCACAAAATGGTAAACGTTTTTTATAACGGTTTGCACCGGAACCTGCTAAAGTGTTTCTTATTGGATAAGTTCAGGTTGTCCTTAGCTGTATCAGTACGTTTTCTTCCGTTTGGTGCCCTGCTGGTACCAAAACACTCACATGTCATATAATTAACATTGCATGTCATATCATCCTTGACAGATAGAACTCAATGTGTATCTACTGATGGTGTTAAATTAGGTTTCCTGGATATTATGAAAGGTGTCCCGCAGGGGTCGATTCTGGGTCCTGTACTTTTTACTATTTACATTACCAATATCGTCTGTAAAACACTGTAACCTGCACTTCTATGCCGATAATACTGTTGTGTGTGTTATTGTCCCCACGGTTGACCAGGCTCTGGTTGTATTCATTGTATTACAGAAAAAAATGTATTGACCTGAAATTAGTATTGAATGTAGGTAAAACTAAGTATATGTTGTTCTCTAGAGTGCATACAACTAACTATGATGATTTAAGCATACAGACCCTTTGACTTTATTCCACATTTTGTTACATTACAGCCTTATTCTAAAATGGATAAAAAATAAAAAAAATTAAATCCACAGCAATCTACACACAATACCCCATAATCACAAAGTGAAAACATGTTTTTAGGAATGTTTGCAAATGTATTACAAATAAAAAACAGAAACACCTTATTTATAAGTTTTCAGACCCTTTGCGATGAGACTCGAAATTTAGCTCAGGTGCATCCTGTTTCCATTGATTATCATTGAGATGCTTCTACAACTTGATTGGAGTTCACCTGAGGTAAATTCAATTGATTGGACACGATTTGGAAAGGCATAACACCTGTTTATATAAAGTCCCACAGTTGACATGTTAGAGCAAAAACCAAGCCATGAGATCGAAGGAATTGTCCGTAGAGTTCCCAGACAGGATTGGGTTGAGGCACAGATCTGGGGAAGGGTACAAAAACATTTCTGCAGCATTGAAGGCCCCCAAGAACACAATGGCCTCCATCATTCTTAAATGGAAGAAGTTTGGAACCACCAAGACTCTTCCTAGAGCTGGCCGCCCGGCCAAACTGAGCAATCGGGGGAGAAGGGCCTTGGTCAGGGAGGTGACCAAGAACCCGATGGTCACTCTGACAGATGTGAGGGAAATTTTCTGTTAAACCCTACTAATGCTTGTGTACTAAAGTATCCTTCTTTAAGCCTAGGCATTAGGCTTCAGCAGGGGCGGAAATCCCGGGGGGGACACGACCCCCCCATGCTGGGAAAATATGATTTGTCCACCCCCAATATATCACTGAAACATAACTATGTAATTTAAATAATATTAATAATACGCAATGAAAGCAATTGTGCTGATTATAGACACTTAATAGCGCGTTTTTAAGTTTCAAAAGATTGCGACCCCCCCACCCTTTGCCTCACAATGGTTTGATCCACTGCCAGTTCCTTTGTTGGCAAGGTAACAGGTCGTATCTACTGTCTGAAAGGCACTCAATGAACGTAACTGACGTGAGGTTAATCCAGTCAATCGCGCACACACACTAGCTGAATATGCAGAGCTAGCGCGCAAATATTAACTATTAAGCTAGCTAGTACCTATTCCATTAATGTGGCCTCGTCAAAGATGGAATCTTTGCTATCGTCAATTTATTCCAAGAATCAGCATGCAGATGATGTAAGTTAGTGCTTCAAAGTCCCTGTGATAAGGTTAGCGATAAACTGAAGTCCAAACTGAACAGAACTACACTCTCTTCTACCATTGTCTTAAATATATTTAATGGTCTCGTTGCAAAAGCTAAATTGTCGCAAGGGAACTTTTATTTATTTATTTTATTTAACCCGGGTAGCAAAGATTATAGCAAACACCACTGAAACGGAATTGGTGCTCGCTAGCTTTGCAAATTCAGCTATTGTTGGAAGCCAGCCAATATGAAACAAACTATTAAAATTACAAAAGGTTGCAGCATATGTTGTGTAAATGGTGAACTCATACAGCTGTCAACTCTTGTCATTTTAATCCGTTTCACATTTGCTAGCTACCTTTTAGATCGAAGCCCAAATAGAATGATTGAAGATGATAGAAGCCCATCTCCTACTGTAAATAACCTACACACTGTGTGTGTAGCCAGCCAGCCAGCCAGGTAGAAAAATGGCAGAAAAATAAAAGACGGACATCAGAGTATTTTTCAGTACACCAAAACGCATAGTAAGAACCCTAGTAGCCTAATATCTCAAAGACTAGTTGATAAAATGTTCATAAGAAAGAAATGAAATTCTAATGGAAATGTTTCACAATGATGTCATTAGTCAGAGCAGGCAACAGATGGCACACAGACAGCAGAGTTGGGGACAGATATGCAGGGACAGACTGGCAGAGACAGGGAGTCTCAGGTAAGTTTGTTGAGTCTTTGTTTGGCAACATTATGAAAGGTTCTCAATTTTTTTACTTGTAAAATAGGAACATAATTGGAAAATGCCATGGATACCCCCACTCTCAACTTAAACTGGTGACTGAACTAAGATTTGTTAAAGGCAATGGTATTGCTGTTGTGTAGTTTTGGGTACCGGTAGTTAGGAGTATGGCAAACACCTTATTTCTTTGCTTCCTCAATATATATTTACCATATTACAATGTAGGCTATGTGTTACAGCACTACTTTTGGTGTCCCCCTCAGGAATTGCTCTTGAGAAAATTTCATGTAATTGTCCCCTCCAAAGTTGATAGCAGATTTTCGCCCCTGGGCTTGAGATATTGTTACTCATATAACAAAGATAATTAAGATGTCTTATCTGCAGAATAAGCTTATATGATTGAACTGATGAACTCTTGTTATTAGAATGTCTCCTTTCGGACTCTGGTGTTGGCAGCTGCATTTCCTCCCTCATATGGGCCTCAGTCACCTTGGGTCCAGAAAGGGGAGAAGTCAGGATTGTCTACACATGTCCCTGTTGCTATGCAGAATATCAGCAAGGAGTATGGCAAAGGAGGTCAGAAGGAAACATTGTTTCCATATGTGAACTATGTGTCTTTATTGCAAACCATGTGAAGGGATGGCATGAGTAATGGGGAACCAATCACTTGTCTCCACAGTGTCTGTTCGTCAGCCACCCCCTCCAAGGGGGAGATTGTCCTCTCCCCTAGTTCAAGGTGGAAACTAAGTAACAACAAATGTCCTAAGTTCTTAGTACTGAACAAAACAACAAGTTATTTGTATTTGGGGCCAAAGGTCTGGCACAGGATGTGTGGGCTTGGTGTTTGGAACCATTGTACGTCATCTCTGATGTTGCACCTATCCTGAGATAGTATATTACCCAGAAGCTAACGCCACTCAGTGGGCTCTCACTCCATCTCACCTGGGGGGAGGGGGCGACAAGCCTCCTTGTTATAACAAGTCTTTTAATATAAGTAATACCTTGATTGATTCATTTTGCCTCTCTTCATTATTGATTAAGGGTAGAATTTCCACCACACAGAGCTCTAGAGTTCCTCTTTAGAAAGGGAAGACAACCATCTCTGCAGCACTCCACCAATCAGGCCTTTATGGTAGAGCCAATCCTCAGTGAAAGGCACATGACAGCCCTTTTGGAGTTTGCCAAAATGTCCTTGAGTGGCCCGGCCAGATCCCGGATTTGAAACCGATCGAACATCTCTGGAGAGACCTAAAAATAGCTGTGCAGCAACGCTACCCATCCAACCTGACAGAGCTTGAGAGGATCTGCAGAGAGGAATGAGAGAAACTCCCCAAATACAGGTGTGCCAAGCTTGTAGAGTCATACCCTAGAAGACTCGAGGCTGTAATCGCTGCCAAAGTACTGAGTAAAGTTATGTCAATGTGATATTTCCGTTATTTTTTTATTTGTATTTTTAAAAAATCTAAAAAACAGTTTTGCATTGTCATTATGGTGTATTGTGTATAGATTGACAAGGAAAAACCTTTTTTAATCAATTTTAGAATAAGGTAACAAAATGTGGAAAAAGTCAAGGGGTCTGAATACTTTCCAAATGCACTGTATGTAACTTGGATGGTGTCCATACTGATCGTGTCCCTGCTTACAAATATCTGGGCATCTGGATAGATGAAAATCTGTCTTTTATAAAGCGTATTGATGAGTAGGTAAAGAAGCTGAGAATAAAAATGGGCTTCTTCTATAGAAATAGGTCATGCCTCTCGCTAAATAGTAGAAAGCAGATTATTCAGTCAACATTCTTATGGTGACTATGGTGACATCTATATGAATGCAGCTGCCACTTCATTAAAGCCGTTAGATTAAGTTTATCATTGCGCACTGAGTTCATTACAGGTGTCAATTTTAATACTCATCACTGTTTTCTCTACCAGAAAGTTGGTTGGCCCTCTTTGATGTCATGTAGGTTGATACATTACTATGTTTTCATTTATAAAGTCCCACTGTACCTAACATCTTTACTAGACTTTAGACATACGAGTTACCACACCCGGTCTCAGGGATGGTTAACTCTGGAAATTCCTTGGGTCTCTACGGAGTTAGGGAAATTAGCTTTTAGTTTTCTTGCACCTTATTTGTGGAAAAAAACTTGAAAATGTTCTTAAACTAGATGCTCTGGTGCCTCTAGCACAATTCAGAAGGCTGAATGAGGTCCTTACTAGTGATGAACGTGTTTGTTTTTTATGACCATGTTTTTCTTTCTTCTTGCATTTTGTATTTATATTGGTGAGTGTTTTTTCAGTAATTTATGTCATTCAGGGCTCATCTGTAAAAGAGACCTTGGTTTCTGTATGACTCTCTGATAAAAAATAAAGTTTAAATAAAATAAAATAAATAAATCCTCCCTTGACTTTTCCAGTTTGATATCTGTATGGCTCTCAATTGGTCTCATAAGCATCGATATAAAAAAAATCACGCCTTGAGCGTTGAATATTGTCTTATACCTGTACTGGTAGTCTCATACCGTGGTTACCCTCTCGTCAGCGCAGACCTCCACCACAAGAAACGTGGACAACATCTGCCGAGACGCTGGTCACAGATCAGCGCATCTGTCTTTAGAGATGAAGTCTGAACATACAGCACACACATTTTTATTTTTTTAATTTTAGCTGCTCTCTTGGCCATGTCTCCCTTGTAAAAGAGGTATTCTGACTTCAATTGGACTTCCTGGATAAATAAATGTTAAATAAAAATAAAAAGAATAGATAGATAAAAAAACAACCATACAGCGG
The DNA here is from genome assembly GCF_901001165.1 of Salmo trutta. Taxonomy (NCBI): domain Eukaryota; kingdom Metazoa; phylum Chordata; class Actinopteri; order Salmoniformes; family Salmonidae; genus Salmo; species Salmo trutta. Next base: position 21,174,868 of record NC_042995.1, read on the forward strand.
CAAATTTGATTTCATAATTTTTTTTAAAGTTAACTCCCACACACACAATAGTACCTACGCACATTGTTTTTTGTCTCAGCACCAAGTATAATATGTGTGCGGGAGTTACATATCTCCATGTCAGCCGTCTGCAGCAGAGACAGCCGGGGCGTCAATTGAAACCCTACGCACGCATTGGTGCTACGTTCAGAGGCGGGCAGTGACCCTGAGTGAATAAAAATCAGGGCAGATTGGCAGCAAATGCTGGTTATGTCATTCGACTGTCTCCAGAGCGATTTGATAATATACTGTCTGGAGGCAGGGGATGGAGCGTGCACGGGCAAGGTCAGTGATGTACTTGCAAGACTGAAAAGGGTACATAAGAAATTATTGAAAATGAGCCTCAATCCACCGTCATTGTATATCTATTATTTGATCTATGGACTGATGAGGATTATATAAACGCATAGATACATATTTTTCTACCCTCACCTCAGTTTCTCCTTTTTCCTGGATACCTGTACCCCGCTGCAAAGGGATGTCAGAAGGTGACATTTTCTTGATAACACGGTATCTAGGATATACTGGATCTGTGAACATGCCTGGATATACTATTTCAGAAAAGCATCACCTCTGATGTGACCAGTTAGCGCCTAATAGTCACTCTCAGCCCTAAAGAACAAATTCCATCTCCACCAACAGCAGCTTTAGGTCCTCTCATAGAATATAATCTATTTCAGTCTATTTTTACAGGTCCTCTCCCCACTCAGTGCAGTTGTTTGCTATGCAGTGGTCTAACATTTCAAGGTTTCGAACTGACGCTGGATGTTATGCAATGCCTGCACTTGGGGACTCTGTAACATAAGCAGAAGAGACAGGAATAGAGCAGAAACTGGCAGTGAGGCAGAGCAGGAGCCTGTTGTCTACCCATTACAGAGCAGGCACAGCCACTGTCCAGCCACTGGCTAGCTGATTAGCCACCCTGCTGTATTCTGCCCAACATGGCCCTCGACATGGCTGAGATGAGATGGACAGATAGGGGATGTGTGATTGTCGCTGAGTACACGGGAAACCATTTTATTTGTCAAGAGACGATGGAACTGATTGAGCACAGTTAAAGGGGATGGGCAGCAATTTGAAATAGCCTGGAAACAATGGGGATATGGTTAGAAAAGGCAGATACACACATTTATATGTATTATTATTCACATACATTTACAATGGCAGGGCAGGTACTGCCATAAACCATAGAACATAAGCAGAAGATCAAGAGACTGGTGCCAATTTCAACATACAGCTGTCCTTATTTCCCCAGCCTAGTACTTTCAGATCTAGAGAGAATATGGGTCCCAAATTTTCTTGTCTGAAACAGCTTGGGGTTAGGTCAGCATTTTACTATTAAACCATCATTCTGCCTCAAACAAAATATATTCATGTTTATACTCAGTCAGAAAACAAACATCCGCTCCTTGTTGAAGTTACACTTCGCAAAGGAAGAAAGAAAATATCGGTTTGGAAACTAAGAACAGGGGATGGACGGTTTCCTCACACTGACGTTTAATTGCAACAGGCAGTGTCATAAAGACCTTCACTTTTCTCCATAGATAGAATACATCTACAGTATGTATGTGCTCGACAGTGCACTAGATGTCATTCTGCCGCTGAAGTTCAATTCCTTTGACAGCAAGGTACAGATTTATCAATTGCTTTAGGTGAGGAAGCCATCTTGTGGATATTTCATGTACTGACAATTTATCAACGAACACCTAAGCATCAGCATGACATTATCCCCCAAGTTGACAACTACTGCTAAAGGCCTAGCTGATTCCCCCCCCCCCCCCCCTTTCTTTCTTTGGTTTTCCGTTAAAACATTTAAATGAACAGGACCGTCAGACGCTGATGCAGCTGGGGTGTTTTGGGAAAATTGCGGAAGCGGATGTTCTGTTTGAATCGGATGACGTGTCGAGTGGAGATGAGAGTGAGGAGAATTGGATTACAGTGGAGAATCCAGAAGGAAATAAAATAAGCAAAGTGGTAGCGGAATCTAGTAAATCCAAACCTAGTTGTGATTCCTTTGGATTTGGATCGATGTTGTCACCTGGGAGAACTGTTTGAAGTCTCTATTAAAATTGTGGATGCGTTGGTGTCAATGAGAATAACGAGAAGTGGGCTTATTTCGTTTTTTGTGTTTCTATGGAACAGAGAGAGCGTACTCTGCGCCTCAACAAGATGGCGGATTGGAATGTGTCGTGTGTGGACCTTTGAAGCAGGGCGCCTATCAAAGGTGTTATCTTTGGGGTGGTGCTAGAAGTAAATGCAAAGGATATGAAGAATTGAATCAAGTGGTTGGTGCACACCAACTGACCCGCATGGTACATGGAGTGAGGAAGGCCACTCCATCCATGCTATTGTTTTTTGATGAACACTCTCTCCCTTCTCACATGTATTTGGGTTATATGAGATTACCTGTGAGTGCCTTGGTGCCCAAACCCATGCAGTGTGATAAATTTAAATCATTTGGTTATGTATCAAGTGTACGTAGAAGGGAGGAGTATTATATGCCAGCTGAGCCTAAACGCTGCAATTGTGGTGGTGAACATGCACCTGAATTTCTGAAGGAGACAGAGGTGTCAAGAATAAGGGCTGTCCAGAATGTCTCCTATCCAGAGGGGGTGAGAGTGGAAGAAAGGAGTGAAGTTGAAGAAGTAATGGTAGTAGGAGCAGAGACACCAGATGATGTTACTTGTCAACAGAGGGATCCTGACATGTTGCATGTGAAGAAGGTGGACTTTGTAGCATTTATTACTTTGGTTATCATCTGCACAGCGCAAACAGAGAGGAAATCTTAGACAGTAGGTATCATTGTGAGTGCGGCTGAGCGTTTTTTGGGACTCAGGAACTTTTCTGCAGAGGCATTACAAGGAATCCTGTCGAAGAACGCTCCATCCTCACAGTCACCTGAGCCTGTGTAGGGATGTGATTTGAATGTGACTGAAGGAGTGGGATGGTTGTTTTGATTTATTTGGGGATTTTGTATTGAAACTGATGTCGAGTGGAGATTAGAGTGAGAAGGAATGGATTACAGTGGTGAATAAAAAAGGAAACAAAATAAGTAAAGTGGTCGTTGAGTCTAGTAAATCCAAGCCTAGTTCTGACTCATTTTTTGTTGGAGTGGGGGTTTTGGATCAATCGAGATACCTGGGAGATCCGTTTAAAGTCTCGATGAAAATTATAGACGCGTTAGATGAGGTGGCGTAAGTGAAAAAAACAAGAAATAGGTGACGTCATTACACCAATAGGTGTAGTCTGCCATAAAACCATAAAGAAGAAGAAGACATTGATGCCTTTTGGAATGGTGTGGGTCTTCATGCCTCAGCACATTGTTTGTTCTTCTCAGAAGATTTACACTTTAGCACCTGAATACACAGATTTACGGGCCGATATAATCTGCATAGTGGAAGAGCCACGATATAACGCAATTTAAATTTAAAGAGCAACTGCCACTAAAAAACGACTACTCATTTAGGAAGCAGCCTACAGTGGATTTGGAAAGTATTCAAACCCCTTGACTTTTTCCACATTTTGTTACGTTACAGCCTTACTCTAAAATTGATTAAATAGTTTATTTTCCTCATCAATCTACACACAATACCCCATAATGACAAAGTAAAAACAGGTTTTTAGATTTTTGGTATATATATATATTTTTTTAAATATTACGTTTACATAAGTATTCAGACCCTTTATTTAGTACTTTGAAGCACCTTTGGCAGCGATTACAGCCTCGAGACTGCTTGGGTATAGCGCTACAAGCTTGGCACACCTGTATTTGGGGAGTTTCTCCCATTCTTCTCTGCAGATCCTCTCAAGCTCTGTCAGGTTGGATGGGGAGCGTCGCTGCACAGCTATTTCCAGGTCTCTCCAGGGATGTTCGATCGGGTTCAAGTCCAGGCACTGGCTGGGTCACTCAACATTCAGAGACTTGTCACGAAGCCCCTCCTGCATTGTCTTGGCTGTGTGTTTAGGGTCATTGTCCTGTTGGAATGTGAACCTTCGCCCCAGTCTGAGGTCCTGAGCGCTCTGGAGAAGGTTTTCATCAATGATGTTTCTGCACTTTGCTCCGTTCATCTTTGCCTCAATCCTGACTAGTCTCCCAGTCCCTTCCACTGAAAGGGAAGGTGCCAGGTTTCCTAAAGATGTGACGCTTGACCTTCAGGCCAAAGAGTTCAATCTTGGTTTCATCAAACCATATAATCTTGTCCTTTAGATGCCTTTTGGCAAACTCCAAGCGGGCTGTCATGTGCCTTTTACTGAGGAGAGACTACCTTCTGGCCACTCTACCATAAATACCTGATTGGTGGAGTGCTGCAGAGATGGTTGTCCTTCTGGAAGGTTCTCCTATCTCCACAGAGGTACTCTGGAGCTCTGTCAGAGTGACCATCGGGTTCTAGGTCACCTCCCTGACCAAGGCCCTTCTCCCCTGATTGCTCAGTTTGGCCGGGCAGCCAGCTCTAGAAAGAGTCTTGGTCATTCCAAACGTCTTCCATTTAAGAATGATGGAGGCCACTGTATTCTTGGGAACCTTCAATGCTGCAGACATTTTTTGGTACCCTTCCCCAGATCTGTGACTCGACACAATACTGTCTCGGAGCTCTACGGACAATTCCTTCCACCTCATGGCTTGGTTTTTGCTCTGACTTGCACTGTCAACTGTGGGACCTTATATAGACAAGTGTGTACCTTTCCAAATCATGTCCAATCAATTGAATTTACCACAGGTGGACTCCAATCAAGTTGTAGAAACATCTCAAGGATGATCAGTGGGAACAGGATGCACCTGAGCTAAATTTCGAGTCTCATAGCAAAGGGTCTGAATATTTATGTAAATAAGGTATCTGTTTTTATATTTAATATATTTGCAAACATTTCTACAAACCTTTTGCTTTGTCATTATTGGGTATTGTGTGTAGATTGATGAGGATTTTTATTTATTTAATCAATTTTAGAATAAGGCTGTAACGTAACAAAATGTGGAAAAAGTCAGGGGGTCTGAATACTTCCCGAATGCACTGTCTGTGGCATCAATATGAATTAGAAACATTTATTCTACTTTCAAAATTGACTACTAAGTGTATATAGGATAATTTTGGTCATGAAGTCAGTCTAGTCCAAAACAGAGTTTTGTGAGACTCGTCGTCAGGACTGCATCACAACGCAAATTAAGGTTGGGTTTGTTTCAATCTGGTTCACATGCCCACAGCTGGCAACACACATGTAGTCATAAATTCGAAGTGCAGCTGCACCAGACCGACCTAAATGCATGTGGTAAATTTCAGTTGACTTTGGATATCCCGATGAGGCGAGTTAGGGACCATCGGTAAATTACACAATGTACATGGGACAATATGCTAAATTTACTATAGTTCCAAATTTCAATGACTTAAAAACTCAAACCAACTATGAATTGTATTACATAAATTCATATACATGTACAGTACCAGTCAAAAGTTTGGACACGCCTACTCATTCAAGAGTTTTTCTTTATTTTACTATTTTCTACATTGTAGAATAATAGTAGAGACATAAAAACGATGAAATAACACATATGGAATCATGTAGTAACCAATTTTTTTTTAAACAAATCAAAATATATTTTATAATTGAGATTCTTCAAAGTAGCCACCCTTTGCCTTGATGACAGCTTTTGCACACTCTTGGCATTCTCTCAACCAGCTTCATGAGGTAGTCACCTGGAATGCATTTCAATTAACAGGTGTGCCTTGTTAAAAGTCAATTTGTGGAATTTCCTTCCTTCTTAATGCGTTTGAGCAAATCAGTTGTGTTGTGACAAGGTAGGGTTGGTATACAGAAGATAGCCCCATTTGGTAAAATACCAAGTCCATATTATGGCAAGAACAGCTCAAATACGCAAAGAGACATGACAGTCCATCATCACTTTAAGACATGGAGGTCAGTCAATCTGGAAAATTTCAAGAACTTTGAAAGTGTCTTCAAGTGCAGTCGCAAAAAACATCAAGCGCTATGATGAAACTTGCTCTCATGAGGACCGCCACACGAAAGGAAGACCCAGAGTTACCTCTGCTGCAGAGTTAACTGCACCTCAGGTTGCAGCCCAAATAAATGCTTCACAGAGTTCAAGTAACAGACACGTCTCAACATCAACTGTTCAGAGGAGACTGCATGAATCAGGCCTTCATGGTCGAATTGCTGCAAAGAAACCACTACTAAAGGACACCAATAATAAGAAGGGACTTGCTTGGGCCAAGAAACACGAGCAATGGACTTTAAACCCGTGGAAATCTGTCCTTTGGTCTGATGAGTCCAAATTTGAGATTTTTGGTTCTGACCACCGTGTTTTTATGAGACGAGTAGGTGAACGGATGATCTCTGCATGTGTGGTTC